>NC_136059.1:1115858897-1116395658 GCF_964261635.1 Lissotriton helveticus | reverse complement strand
ATGTGTGGCATAGTACTTTGTGGGTACCCAGGCTGTGGAGGACATAAAACCTTCCTCATCCTCTGGACTCCCATCCCGAGACTGATTTGGCTCCTGTTTATGCCTTGGCTGCCTGGGCCCCTATTCTTTCGGCCTCCCTCCATGGTGGCGCTGTTGGCCCAGCAAGGCCTTCCCTGGGCCCCTCCCCTTTTCTTCTATCCTTTTTTCTCCCTTCCCATCATTGTCACCACTCCGCCCCCTTCCTTCCTCTCATGATCTTTATCCTGCCCCCGAAACAGACCTGACTGTCCAGTGTGTATGGTGTCAATATTGAAGCACCCCTCCCTCCCGCCCCACCCTTCTACACCTCGGCAGTCAGAAGGAAGCCGCCTTCCCTTTGGGGCTGTCCCGAGTACACGCTGGCTCTTACTCCAAATCCCGATCCCGGCTCCTGGGGTCCCTTGAAGATACGGGACACACTTTTGCTTTTCTAGGCCTACATTGTTTCTTTCTTCTATTTTTTTAATATCAAGTACTGCTATGTCATGTATAACAAATGTTACCAGCACTCACATTAGTGTGGATTGGATGTGATGGTTTGTATACGCTGGGACCCAGCTTCTAATGTTTTACGGTCTGCTATTCCTTAATTGTAACCCCGTTGGACTATGCTGTATTCAAACGCTCTCATGTGAGTGCAAAGGGACTAGAGGACATGTGTCCATAGGCATTGGTTAATTACGCCTATTGCCCCTCCCGCACTGCCCAATACAGCCCTGTGTACCTTACCACCCCACATGGAAACAAAAGGGCAGACTGCTCCCTCTGCCCTTCACCCTTCTGGCCCTCTCAAATATACCCATCCATATGCACTTCCCCATGTGGTACTTTTCTTTTATATGGGACCTCCGTTTTGCCTCCGTTCCCCACAGCTCCTTCTTTCTTCTGCCACTCTTTCCCTCTTGCGCTACCACTGTTTATTGATTTGCCCGCTGGAGGCAATATACCTCCCACAAAAGACAAGCGACTTGTGTGCAACACAGCTGTGTGCATATCCCTGCTCTGACGCTGGCCTATTTCCTGCATAGTCTTACTTTCTAACCTTCCTTGCCTAAATCCCCCACTTTCCCTCCTTCCCCATTTGGGAGCACCCTTCGCTTCTCTTCTCCTCTTGCCCTTTCTCCTTTGCTGTGAGCACCTGCGGGCTGGTCCCACTTTGGTGCACCTGAGTTCTTACTTTTTTGCCTCTCTTGAGTAGTGCAGTCCAGCATGTTTCTTGACTGCCCATTCCTCTTACCCTGCCCTTTCCATAGTCGTACATGTTTGCCCGTTCACCCCTACTATTACGTAAGGGTGATAAAGCGCTGATCGCTCAATCTGTGATGTATCCCTGTGCTACCCAAGCACTCCTCTGCAGTCTTCACTGTGCTGGCTGCCACTTCTCTTAAGATTGTATCCTTGAATGTTTATGGCTTGACACACTATGTGAAGAGGGAAAGAATCCTCTCCTACCTGGCCTCTAAGCGGACTGATATAGCACTCTTGCAAGAGATGAGGACTTCTCGCACATATCACCGGTATATGGGACTCAATCCCAGCTGGACTTTTTCCTAATCTCCCATCAGTTCCTCACCTTTGATGGTAAACTGTGGCAAGGGATCCTTTATGGCCCATTCGCCAAAAGGCTTGGCCATCGACTGGGATCTGACGAGACTGGTTCGAAAACCTTTGCGTCTTAACATCTCGTATTGTAAAATGCCTAAAGAAAAGTGACTCATCTTGAGGAAATCCGGCAATTGGTCTCCAAGTAAACCCTATGGGTAGCAGCTAAGGCCACTATTCATGGTCAAATTATGCACAATGTAGTGATCACCAACAAATGCCAGAAGGAACAACAGACCCGACTAGAGGCGGATATATGTTAAAATTTGCAAGCATGCACGCGCCACCTCAAGGACATCCATGACAGTTTGAAACTGCAAAAGGGAACTCATATAACTTATACACATCCAAGGCGGAATACATGCTCTATAGATTGCACACGTAGCACTATGAAAAAGGGAGAAAAAGCAGGCTGATTTTTAGCTGCTCACCGTAAACAGTGGGAGGTAGCCATGGTTATCTCTGCTATATGTAGTGCGCGGGGACGTCTGCTCTGAACGCCCCAGGAAATTGCCTCAGAATTTGAGGCATACTATTCAACCATGTACAGTTTGGAAGCTAGTGGAGACATGGAGAGGGAAGATCATTTGTTTTTATTCCCTCCAACGTCCATGTAATAATGCTGATGGAAGGGCTCTGCTAGAAGGGGGAATCACCAAAGAAGAGACCGTTCTGGCAATTTCTAGCCTCCCTACAACAGGACCCAGGGCGAGGTTGGCTTTCCTGGGGAATTTCACAAATGGATGAAGGTTGAAATACTGCCTTCCCTATATGATGCATACAGATAGGTGGAACAGGAGGGCAGCCTCTCGGCTATATCCAACAAGGTGCTAATTGCTGTCCTCCCTAAGTCTGGAAAGGAACCCCTCCTCTGTAGGAGCTACCGCCTGATATCCTGTTTTAAAATGGTTATCAAAATTTTTGCCGGAATACTTGCCTCCCATCTCAAACGTGTTATTCCTACTCTTGGCCATCAGAACCAAGTAGGCTCCTTAGCAGGATGCACGTCCCATAATCATCTGCGTACTCTAGGACACCTTCTCTGGTAGACCAGAGACTTGCCGGAAGAGGCCCTTGCACTTTTCCTTGACGCCAAAAATGCATTTGACCGGATGAGTGGCCCTACCTCTTCGTTATGCTTAAGAGGTTCAGACTGAGCGATAATTTTATCTCCAAGGTTAGATGGCTTCATGGGAACCCCAAGGCCCAGGACAATTGCAGAGGGTTTTGATCCAAAACCTTTCCTATCTGGGGGGACAACCATCATGGATGCCCTTTATCCCCCTACTGTGTCTGCTCGCAATGGAGCCCTTATCTACAGCCATACATCAACACGCCTCTATATCCGGCGTGCTCACTCCATCTGACTCCTCCAAGATTTTATTGTACGTGGATGACATCCTATTGATGTTTACAAATCTTAGCCTCTCTCCCTGCCCTTCCGTCCCTTATTGCAGACTTTGCTTCTATATCGAACCACAAGATCAACTGGACGAAAAGCAAAGTGTTACCCATGTTCCGCATTATGACTGCAGCGGCTGTTGCTGACTATCTCTTTCAGTGGAAAGCAAACTAACTCTGATATTTGGGCATCAACCTTGATAGAGGCATGGAGAGAATGGTGACAGACAACAAAGACCCACTGAAGGCTAGGTCCCGACTGGACTATGCGAAATGGACGCACCTTCGCCTGTCGCTACAGGGCCAGAATCAGAAGATGAAAATGGTGGTAGTGCCTATGTAATGGGTATGCTGCCTGGTCCGGTCAGTCTGTCCCTCCTGCGGTCAATTGATCATGATCTCAAAACCTTTGTATGAGCCACCTCAACGCCCAGGTTGAAAGCCTCCAAGCTGATGACCCACAGGCTGCAGGAGGGCCTCAGCCTCCCTTGTGTGGAGCATTATTACACTGTTATACAACTGTCACAACTGGCTGAGCTGTGAGCTACCGCAGTGGACACACCACTGTGGGAGACCATCGAACATCTCCCTCACCTCAGCCACCCCAGAGTAACAACTACTTTATAGCCACAAAACCGCTTCCTCCCTGACACAAAAATTGATCATTCATTTTACGGTGAGGTGGTTGCTATTGGCTCACAAACTCTTGCGGGTTCACACCTGGTTGCACAATCATGCACCAATTTGTAACAATACAGCACTAAGGATAGGTGGAATACTATATACTGGGGCCCTTGGTGCAGAGCGGAATACTGACTTTTGAGCAATTAATCTCACAGGGGAGCATTCACTCTTTTGAATCGCTCCAGGATGAATTCTAACTACCTGCTCACCAATGGTGGAAATATGCTCAACTACAACATTGCCTGCGGAGCAAACTGGGACCCACTCCATGGGTCATGTGCGATTCCCCCACAGAGAGTTACTTGACGGGTTGGGGTCATTCCGAGGTATGATATCCGGATTGTATAATTTGTTAGTTTTCCACCTATATGCGAAACCGCATCTTGCTCGATTGCGGGAATCCTGCTAGAGGACACTGCAGGTTCAATACACTGAATCTGAATGGGCTGCCCTGATTGTAGACCTGGGCAAGAGAGTCCAGGAAGCCATAATGAAGCTGGGTCTTTTTAAAACCTTACAAGATTGGTGCTGGACCCCACAAAAACTCTGCTCTGCAGGCCCCTTCCACCGTTCTAACTGTTGGAGATGCGTTCAAGAGGGCTGTACTGTAGTTCACATCCTGTGCAACTGCTCCCATATCTACACATTTTGAAGGAAGGTGCAATCCACCATTACTGAGGCCCTGAAGGTGCCATTGCTCTTCCCAGGGCAACTGACCATCGTAAGTCATATGGATGACACACCCTAATCTTAACACTCATGAGATGTGTTTCCTAGCAGCGGCATTCACAGTGGCAAAAATCTGTATCCTCCAACACTGGTGATCTCCCCTTCTTCCCACCCATGATGAATGGCTCATAGCAATGTTTAAGACAGCCTTGTATGAGAGACTCATCTATAGAGTCCACGATAAATCTGAAATGTACCCACCGGTCTGGGCACTCTTTTTTAGCACTGAATCTGGCTTCTGTAGGGCACAAGTACGGTTGCTGCCACCTGCATCTCGGGGACAATTAACGGCGCTTGTGAATTCCCTTTTCTTTCCATCCTCTACCCCCCCCCCAATCATGTTAGGTCATTTTGCACCATCTGCGACCCAGCTGGGTCACAGTAAATGGTCCTTCTGCTCAGCAAGATTCGACACACTACCCAATCCCTCCCTAGATTTTTTGGCCTCCGAGTAGCAATGGAGACTGGCTAATGCCCGTGGGAAAACCCCATGCATGGGTCGTTGGATATGTGCCCTTCACTCCCCCCCCAACCACGCCCCCTCCCACCCCACCGCCTTTTTTCCTTTTATCTTTCACTTTTAGCTTATTTTTTTCCATTTTTTTCTTCACATTCATTATTGCTTGTTCCTTTCCTGTTTCGGTCACTCTACTCCCCTACCTTATACAGATGCGTGTTTTGGTTTTCCTTATCGACTAAGGCTGGTTTAACCATGACAAGGGATTTGATTCTGTCTAATATTTCCTGTGTATGGCTCTCACCCATACCCCCACCAGGGGACTTCAATGTTCCTGTTGATTATTTGTATTTTCTGGAACTTTGAAATAAAGATATATGTAAAACAAGCATTTGCAATGCAATAGGTCTGGCATTAGGAAAGTTTGAGCTGTTGGTATTGTAAATGACAAATTGTATATTTATCTGTTGGTTTTGAAAATAGCGAAATTAATAGCTTTGTTATTTACAATGCCAATAGTTTTAACTTTCGCAAATGTGACACCTATAGCATTTGTAATGCAATATGTGTTGTATTTACGTGACTTAGATGTATTGATATTACTAATAACAATGTAGCATAATTATGTGGCAATGAGTGGTATTGTGTGGAGTGTGTTGCATTCAGTAGAGTGTAATTATGTGGCGTGTAATTATGTGGCACTGAGTGGTATTTGGAGTGTATGTTGCATCAAGTGCAGTGTAATTATGTGGCGTGTAATTATGTGGCACTGAGTGGTATTTGGAGTGTATGTTGCATTGAGTGCAGTGTAATTATGTGGCGTGTAATTATGTGGCACTGAGTGGTATTTGGAGTGTATGTTGCATTGAGTGTAGTGTAATTATGTGGTGTGTAATTATGTGGCACTGAGTGGTATTTGGAGTGTATGTTGCATTGAGCGCAGTCTAATTATTTAGCATATAATTATGTGACACTGAGTGGTATTGTCTGGAGTGTATTTTGTATTCAGTAGAGTCTAAATATGTGGCATGTAATTATGTGGCACTGCGTGGTATTGTTTGGAGTGTATGTTGCATTGAGTGCAGTGTAGTTATGAAGCATAATTATGTGGCACTGAGTGGTATTGTGTGGTGTTTTGCATTCAGTAGAGTGTAAATATGTGGTGTGTAATTATGTGGCACTGAGTGGTATTTGGAGTGTATTTTGCATTGAGTGCAATGTAATTATGTGGCGTGTAATTATGTGGCACTGAGTGGTATTTGGAGTGTATGTTGCATTGAGAGCAGTGTAATTATGTGGCACTGAGTGGTATTCGGAGTGTATGTTGCATTGAGTGCAATGTAGTTATGAAGCATAATTATGTGGCACTGAGTGGTATTGTGTGGAGTGTGTTGCATTCAGTAGAGTGTAATTATGTGGCGTGTAATTATGTGACACAGTGGTATTTGGAGTGTATGTTGCGTTGAGTGCAGTGTAATTATGTGGCGTGTAATTAAGTGGCACTGATTGGTATTTGGAGTGTATGTTGCATTGAGTGCAGTGTAATTATGTGGCTTGTAATGTGGCACAGAGTGGTATTTGGAGTGTACGTTGCATTGAGTGCAGTGTAATTATGTGGTATGTAATTATGTGGCACTGAGTGGTATTTGGAGTGTATGTTACGTTGAGCGCAGTGTAATTATGTAGCATATAATTATGTGGAGTGTATGTTGTATTTAGTAGAGTGTAATTGTGTGGCGTGCAATTATGTGGCACTGAGTGGTTTTTTTTGGAGTGCATGTTGCATTGAGTGCAGTGTAATTATGTAGCATATAATTGTGGCACTGAGTGGTATTGTGTGGAGTGTGTGTTGCATTCAGTAGAGTGTAATTATGTGGCGTGTAATTATGTGGCACAGAGTGGTATTTGGAATGTATGTTGCATTGAGTGCAGTGTAATTATGTGACGTGTAATTATGTGGTGCGGAGTGGTATTTGGAGTGTATGTTGCGTTGAGCGCAGTGGAATTACGTAGCAAATAATTATGTGGAGTGTATGTTGTATTCAGTAGAGTGTAATTGTGTGGCGTGTAATTATGTGTTGGTCTGACTTGTTACAACCATGGCAAATCAATGTCAAGCTATGAAAAATTGAATCCTTTCTTTGTCTAAAACATTTTAAAGGATGTGCTTTTAGTGAGACAACCAACTTATACTAATTTTACTTTTAGCTACATAACAATGTACAGTTATCGTCCGGGCTTTTCTTTAGAGACGGACTTGTCACTTTTTGCAGCTCTATTTACATATGTTGATTAACTATTTGTTGCTTTCTTCAAGCTCCCGAACTCAGAATACCATGTGAATGGGTGCCTTTAGAAACGGGCTCAACTCAGCCACTAATGCCGCAAACGTTTATCATGCCGGGTGGAGGGCCGTGGGCACAACTATTGCAGTAACAGAGTGCGGATCTAACCACTGCCACTTACACCCAAGGTCAGTAAATGCTACACAGATACCTAGTAAGCATTAGAGAACGCCCACCGCGTGCCCGGGCTACCCAAATTGCGTCCCATATGACAGCTAACTAACGGGCCTGCTGTCTAAAGGAAACAGATAACTCCAACCACACGCGGAGGCCCTGACGGGTCCAACCAGCGTTCCCTCCACGGATCCTTCATGCTGTCACGGTGTCACCCCCAAACCCCGGGTTAGCTTCCAAATTCGAAGGCGGGCAGCCCTATTCGGCTGAGACGGGCTATCATCACTCGCTTCCTGACCATACGCCTGAGGGTGCGCTCCATCTGGGAGCACCAGTTACCAGACGATAGGCGTGAACCAGAGGGCGGCTCGACCAATACACGCCAAATTCGAAGGCGGGCAGCCCTATTCGGCTGAGACGGGCTATCATCACTCGCTTCCTGACCATACGCCTGAGGGTGCGCTCCAACTGGGAGCACCAGTTACCAGACGATACGCGTGAACCAGAGGGCGGCTCGACCAATACACGTGCAGACACCACAGCAAATCAGTACTAAGACATTCTGGGCAGCGCACTAGGATTGGCTGCAGTGGTACATCCCTTGGCCCGCCCTCTCTCAGACGACTCTCCAATTACGTTTTACCTAGAGGTCGGTTGTTTGGTGACCCGGAAATCGTGTTGCTTCAGTGACCTGCTAGAGCAGGGGGTTTTGGCTGTCTATGTATCCTTACGACGCTGGAGTTAGACTGTGAAACGTTTGAACCTCTGAGCTAGTTCGTTAACTCCGCAGCTTGCAGCGTTAGTGTGAGCACCGGGGCAGGGCCACGAACTTGGTGCCACGTCAGGGCTAAAGCTGGGGCGGCGGAACACCGACATGAACCCGGCACACCACGAGCATCCGTGAGAGCAGCAGCTGCAGCCGCAGCCGCAGCCATGGAAGCCCGCTACAATCTGAAGAGCCCCGGTAAGCTGCCGTGTCACCCAACCACCGTGTGTGTGTGTGGGGGGGGGGGCAGAGGGCGGCGGCGGCGTGTGTATGCGTGCGTGTCTTTGTGTGTGCAGGGGGGTGGGGGGCGGCAGCGTGTGTATGTGTGCGCACGTCTGTGTGTGTGTGTGTGCGTGCATGCAGAGGGGTGGGGGCTGGCTGTGTCTGTATGTGTGCGCCGTTAATGCATGCGAGCGGAGCGAAGCGAAAGCAGGAGCTGTGAGTTCGTCTGCACAAGCGCGGCTCAGACGCGCGCTCCCGCGGTCAAAACTGAGACTGCAAAAGCGCGCGTCTGAGTCGTGTCCACATTCCCAAATACGGATGACAATAGTTGTCGAAGCTGACTGCAATCAATGCTTCGCATTGAATGCAGGTCGTGCTTCGACCTAAAAATATATAAACTCATGTTATACCATCTAGGTTACCTGCAAAACCCACGATCAAGCCTTGAGGTGGCCCACGGAGATGGACAATATTCTGTTAGAGATTGCGTAAAAAAAGCGGATGTTTCTCTAATCTATTTACTCTGCATTTGTCTGGCTCTCTTCATGTAAAGACGAAACCTGTTTAGGCAACTGTTTAATATGGGGCTTATAAGAACATGCCGGCAAGCTATCATTCACTTGTTAGACCAGAATGACCCTATTTTAAACACACATTTCATGAAGATCCTGATGCTGGCAGAAAATAAACTAAACATATGAACTTTTGAGCATGAAATTGTGACTGTGAATGTGAGTTATTTTGGCTGTGATTTTTTAAGTTTGCTATAGTCTATAAAATGGAAGGATTTTATCATTTTTAAACTAATTCATCAAGCATTGTTGTGCATTAATTTTAAAGTTTTGTATGTAATCATTTAAATGTTCTAAGTAATCAAACATGAATTAAGGAATTTGGAGTTAAAGGGTGCTTTCCTGACTCCTGCTAACTAGGCCTCAAATTAGGCCGAGATGCCTACTTGTTCCAAATGGATGTCTGCTCCTGCACGCACACTGTTTATCATTTCTGCTGCACACTGTCAAGCAGAGTCATGTTTGTTATTTCAATTGACTTATTTCTTGCTGTTCTCAATTAAAACGTTTTGACATGGTCGCAATAATGGTACTTTTCCCAAGACCCTTCCGCTGGCTTACTGTACCCTATCATTCATAAATGTTGTTCATGTAACTCGTTTTCCTGTCATCGCTGGACGACATTAGAATATAGTGGGCAGAATCAATATTCTTGCAGTGGGATAGAGGCTAAGGCAATATGACATTTTAGAAAGCTTTTCTCAGATTTGCTGAGAATGTAATTCCTTTGCTCACACAATAATGATTCTGCAACTAATGATTTTCTATGTAAGAAATTTGTATACAAAATCTTGATTTTGGGGGTTAGCTAGAACCTTCCTTAAGACTTTCGGATACAATATTCTGAATTGCCCTATTCTGAGAGTCTTCATGCCTTCATGCATTTGCATATTTTGGTCCCTGATCTGCATTTTTCAAATTTTTGTAATACATCCTTAAAACTGCTATTCCACTCTAGAACTCAATTATTCAGTCTGTCCTTACTTAATTGACTGTACTTTTGAGTTTTCAGGCTGCCGTTATTGCTACTGACGGTGCCGGTTCCGGGGGGAGATTCGACGAGTTCAGTTCCTCATGTTGCCGTAGGGAGATGTGTTGTAATTTCTCTTCCCTTTTTTTTCCTCTATCTGTTTTGGTACGTTCCTCCTTCTTCCCCCCCTCCCCTTTTGGTATGTTCTGCCAGAACTTGCCTTAGAATGTTGGCAATACTCTGACAGTCTTGGAGAGTGGGTGACAGAATAAAGTTCATTTATTTATTTTTATTTATTTTTTGACATTTATAGAGCGTGAACGAATACCCGTAGGCGTCTCATGTTGACTTACCTTTGCTTCGAAGTTTCTTCATTACAACAGGGTGCCTTACCTAAGGGACACATTGCCTTATGAAACTGAGGTTTAACACTGTCTCTGCTTCATCAATCCGTGGGCAAGTTGTTGAGGTCATATTTTGGGGTGTATACATTTAGGGGTTGCCAGCTCACCCACTAATTATAATAAAGAAGTTCCAAATTCAGATAGCAACACTAAGTTCCCATGATCTATTTACAGACAAAGGAACACTGATTTCTTGTTTTGATAATGGGAAAATACTTTTTCGAGGAAGCCAAGTCACAAGTCAGTTCCTCTTTTGTTTCACCACATTTTTTCACATTCATAAAATAATCTGTTTGTGATGGTCTTGAAAATCCAAGCCACAGTTCCCCTATCAGATGGCAGCTCTAGTAAGTTAAAGACAATTCTATTTGTTTTCACTCCTTTAAAATGAAAGAAACAATCCTACAAGCTTCTTGGAAGCAAGAGACAGTCTTGTTTCAGGGACGACGTACTTGCTCTTCCAGGATGTTGCTCCCGCCATACTGACATGCCATCTACAATTTAAGCTCCACAGAGATCACATCAAATACAGAGGGGCTTACCCCCCTTCGACCTCTCCTTTGACTATCAAAACAAGCCTTACCACTTTGTGGCGCTGAATGAATTTGCAGCCCTACTGGGGATACCGATCCCCGAGTGGCAAAGATCTGAGGGGGAAATGGGGGAACCATTTATGGGGTCAACGTTCGGCCCTGACAAAGGGCAATGGCAATCACATCGTCGAATGAAATGACAAGGGACACGTTGGACCTAGAGCTGAGTTTCAATCGACAGAAATACACTCCACGGCCTGAAAACGTTGTTAAGAAAGACTGCCTCTGACTACTGCCCTTGTTTAGGTACCCCAACTCCTCTTGTCTAGTACACTTCCGAGAGAAGCAGCTGCTGCAATTGAACCTACGGGCCGAGCAGGCTTTTGAGAGCGCCACTTTGAACTCTGACTAGTCTGGTGCTTCTTTGCATGACCGATGCCAGTCCACCTTGAAATGTATTAGCCTCTTGCAGAAATACCATAGCGGCGTCTGACCTAAACTCCTGAAACTACCATGCCAAGAGTGATTCTAAATCATTGTTGGGGAACTAGTTTCCCTGATTTTGTTGTTTTACTGTTTTGTTTTGTTTTGTATTGCATGCTTGTATACAAGAAAGTATGATGTGGGGGATGGTGGAGGGGACTGGAGGTGGAAATGGGGACAGATTTTAGCCTTTCCACAATGGGAAGAGGGGAGGAGATTATACATTTACCTACAACGAGTCTGTGTTTTGCATTACAAAGGTAATACACTAACCTCATGGTGTTAAAAACACTGTCATGGAATGTTAAAGGCCTTAAATCTCCAGTCAAGTGCCACAAATTATGGAAATATTTACTTGACTGGAGACTATACAATAGCGATTCAGGAAACCCACTTTAAGAATAGTGATGAACACAGACTATGACATAAAGCGTACCCCCTGATCTATAAATCATCAGCCACCACTAGGCATAATGGAGTAGCTCTCCTATTACACTCTTTTTTAAAGTTTCAACCGGTGGGAAGTAAACCAGACAAAGAAGGGAGAATCATGATGATGATCAAGGGGAACATCAAGGTAAGGTTGTGTGTGATGGCCTTGATTTATGCGCCTAATACGGGCCAAGCCAGTTTTACCACTCTTTATTGTCCCTACTGGGGGGCTTTATGGAGCTTTGGATAGTCCTGACTCACACTGAACCCAAGCTGGGATCTTCTCCAAACCCCTGAAACAAGCAGTCCATTATATAGGCTTTGTAGACGCCTGGAGAGCCACTCACCCGACGACCTGAGACTCTACCTTTTCTCCCTCTCCCATCACACATACTTTAGGCTTGACTATGTCTTATAAGTCATCTTTACAGCACAATATTACAGAGGCCAGATTCAACCCTTTTAGGCTTCCCGATCACACCCCAGTGGAGATCATGATGGAGTGGAATTATTAATATTATTATTATTATTATTATTATAATTATTAATTAGCATTTGTTAAGCACATGGCTACCCTTAGGCATCCCCGCGCTAGCAACAACAAGCAAATGAAGGTTGGGTGGTTAAGGCAACTTCTGGAAGAGCCAAGTCTTCAGCTGATCCGGAAGGAAAGGTGGTGGGCCATTGAGCGCAGCTGGATGGGGAGAGTGTTCCATAGTCTGGCTGCATTGTAAGAAAAGGCGCAGCCCCCTGAACGGGCTCTCCTAATTAGGTACAGCTGCCAAAAATAGGCTGGCTGACTGGAGGCATCTTGAAGGGCAATGGAAGGCCTCAAGAGAATGATTTATCTTTGGACTGATCCCCCAGAGTGTTTTATGTGCTATGCATAATGATTTAAACATTGTCCGTTCATTTATTGGGAGCCAGTACCGTTTTTTTTAGCGAATGCGAGTTGGGGGTGTAATGAAGCAGCTTGGCTGCACAATTCTGCACAACCTGCAATTTCCTTGTGGTAGACTTTGGGGTGCCAAGGTAGAGGGAGTTCCCATAGTCCAGACGGGAGAGCACCAACGCCTGGATCATGACTCTTCAAGCAGGTGTAGGGAGAAGTGGGAGAATTTTCGGCAGCATTCTGATGATACCAAAACAGGAGGCCACTAACTTGACTGCTTGGCAGTTGAATTTGAGAGGCTTATCCAACCAGACTCCCAAGCTTTTGATCTTATCTTTGGGGGATGGCGGAGGGCCAAGACAGTTAGACCAGTTCAATCAAACTGTGGCGATGTGGTAGTTACCCAGGATCATTACCTCGGTCTTGTCACCATTGAGATTAAGACATGACTGGTCCATCCACGTGGCCACAGTTTCCATACAGGATTCCTGATTGACTGGCATATTCTTTGGGTGTTTTACCGCTACCACTAGCTGTGTGTCGTCCGCTTAGGTAATGATCTGGATCCCATATGGGAGGACTAGCTCGGCAAGAGGTTTTAGATAGACGTTAAATAGAGTGGGACTTAATGACAAGCCCTGAGGGACTCCACACATGAGTGGCACACGCTTGGAGGTGCAGTTGCCCTCGAATACTTGAAACGATCTATCCTTCAGGAAAGACTTGATGCATGCCAAAACCTTGCCTGAGTCTTCCACCATTCTAAGTCTGTCAAATAAGATGTTGTAGTTGACTGTATCGAATGCGATCTCAGGTCAAGAAGGATGACAACCACTACACCTCCCTGGTCAAGGATTTTCCTTGATTCCTCCACTACTGCTAACAGAGCTGTTTCCTTACCATGGTTTGGACGGAAGCCTGTCTGAGAGGTAAGCAGTAAGGAGTGGGTTTCTAAGTACTCCAAGAGAATTTTGTTGACATATTTCTCCAGTATTTTGCTGGTCCGAGGGAGGAGTGAGACTGGACTATAGTTACCCCATAATTCAGGGTTGAGGTTTTTTTTTTAAGAGAGCTCTTATGGCATATTCCATGACAAGGGCACCTAACAGATGGATATAGAGGAATTTAGCACCTCCCGAAGAACAGGGAGTACGGCTTCCTCTACCTTGCGAAGTTTATGGATAGGGGCAGGATCAAGAGCAGAGCCGGATTTGACCTGGGCAAAAAGTTGTGATAAGGTGGACAGGTCCATGGTTAGAAGGTCTTCCAGTCGACGGGTGCTACCCCTAGGAGTGTCCACTTCCTGGCCTGAATTATCTACACAAGTGGCCTGAGGGAAAGTATTATAGATGTCTAGGATTTTTTTGTTAATGGCCTCCGTGAGCTCGTTACAGTGTAACTGAGAAGAGTCTAAAAGTAGCTTGGGTGCAGGGCACTTTGTAAGCTTTTTTGCTATTTGGAAGATTTCCCTGGGAGCGTTTGCGGCCAATGTAATACCCCGAAATCCAAAGTTCGGGTGTTTCCGTGCCTCTCGTATGGGATTGTCTTTTCCGAGACAAGCTCTGAAAGGCCATCAAGGACTTTCTTACACTAAATGACTCTCAAAGTACTGACCCTTCCACTAACTGGGATGCCTTTAATCCAGTTATTAGGGGAAAATGCATCTCATTGATGTCTATACTGTTGCAGCAGAAGATTCTCAATCGATTAGCACTCTAGGCTGAACTCCCCCACACTCTCTTTACAAAGGAATGTCATGATCTTGCGGGAAAGCTAAATGCCATATATACAAAAAGAGTGTAGTTGATGTTATTGTGCCTTAAAAAAGACACCTATGGAGGTGCCAAGATGGTGACCGAGATGGTTGTATAGACGCTCGGCTCCGTGAGCCTTCTCACCCCGCATCTACATCCTGGCAATTATCCTGAGCCGTAACGGCGTTTAAGTAGGCGAAGGATAGCTTTCACTTACCGTTTGCTCCTGGGGCTCCTACGTGCGGCAGTCCCGTGGAAATGTCCCCAACTGCTTTGCGGCCTTCGAGGGGCTGGGACCGGGGTGTAGAGTGAGAAGAGTGGCCGGCCGCGACTGCGCCAACAACGGCCTCTGGTGGAGGTGCGGAGTCGGCCGGAGAAGACCGGGACCCGATGGACCGATGGCGAGAGTGCCGACACAGTTCATCTAGCGGAGTGCCTTGTGGGTCGTGCGGTGGTGCAGTGTTGAGGGGAGTGCACGATCCTTGGCCCCCTTTTCAGTGTTGTGTCCGGGCAGGATTGTCGGCCTCTCCTGGAACCCACGGGCGGCTCCCAGGGAGCGGCGGAGATTTTGTTTAGCCTTCTGGTGGCCCTCCGCTGTGCAGCCCGCCTTGACTTTCGGGGTCCCCGTGGTGAATCCTGTTGCCCCCTGGTGTGGGACCCGGTCCCGGGGTGAGGTGGAGAATGGACGAGGCCGGATCAACTAAGATGGTGGATGGCGCCCCCTTACGCACATCACCCCCGGGTAGAGAAGCCGCTGTGAGAGAGAATCCTGGGGTCTGGCGACACGAGAGAGAGCCCACGACCAGAGATGTCCTGGCTGCACTGACAACCCTGCACGCGACCCTACTCCGGGACGCCCTGGATCTGGGACGGAGGATGGCCGCCATTGTTGTCCCGCCGCTCCACACGGGCATGGCTCGGTCTCAAGTAAGCGCCGATGTGTCCGCCTCTGCGTCATTGATGAGAGCTCCAGCAGCACCTGTGATCGTGGAGACGCTGGAAGACCCGGTTTATGAGATCGCTCTGGACAGATCTCTTGTGCATGTGAGTGGCTTGTCGGCGCCCTTCGTTGTTCGGCGGTTGGGGGAACAACGTCGATCTATGGTTTGGACTGCCCCGGCGGCGTTTCGGCGCCTGTCGGAAGGTGTGCCTCTCTCTCCCTGGCTGATGAGACTGTTTTCTGACTGGAGGATGACTTCGGGGTCGATGCTGACACAGACGGATTTCCGCCATACATGTTCGGCTGGGTTTTGGTGGCTGAGGTCTCTTGGAATACCGACTCTGCCCGGTCCGCCCGGAACACTCGGATCCTCCACACTGCTCTCTATGCCGCTTGATAGGTGGACATATGTTGGTGTTACTGATAGAAAAGGCCAGGGGTGAGACCGTATAGGGCTTGGTGGGCCTTCTTTGTTGGCTGATGGAGATTTGGGGGACACTCAGCGGGGATGTAATTGATTGTGCTGTCGGTGATTGCTGTTTTCCGTGGCTATCCTGATCTTGCTCTTAGGACGTATACTGTACGCGGTGGTGGAGAGGGGGCCGGGTGGCTAGATCGATGGCCCTTCCCCACATTTTTCCTCCCTTTTTCTTCTTTTCTCTTTCTCTATATTTCGGGTCTCTTATTTAGGGTGACAGGCACGCTGCTGGGGGGGGATAGGCCGTAGCCTTCTGCAGGGGTGCAGGGTGGGGGGTAGGGGGATGGGGTCTGTTCATTTGTCCTTTTTTTGTTTCTATGGCCCTTTGTCTTTTTTCTTTTTGGTGTCGTCGTTCTTCATGTCTCCTACAGTATGTTTCGTTTTGGGGGTGGGGTACAGTTCGCTACGAAACGTGTTTGTTTTCCCATTTATCCTGACACGTATGCCTTCACCCCAATACTTCAAACGTATTTGCTCTATCTGCGGATTTCTTGCTTCATGATTGCTACTGTGGGGCCGTGTATGAGCGTATGGCATCGACTTTGAGTTTTCTTTATTGTAAAATGAACCTTCTCGAATCCTGATTCTTGCACAGTGCGCTAGAATGAAAATCCTATCCTGGACACTTATTAGACCACTATTGTTGGGCTGCTGTATTTTTCTATATTGACCTGCTGTACTTACGACTTGACTAGCGGCCGGCCAGGGTGGTTGTAGGCCCATGCTTGTATTTATTTGCAGTAACAATAAAGGTTCTTTAAAAAAAAAAAAAAAAAAGACACCTATGAACAGGAAAATATGGTTGGCTCGCATCTGGCGAGACAGCTTCGGGCCTAACATAAAAAACAACATATCAGTCAACCCCACTTAAACTCCGGGATGACTCCCTACAGATGAGGAAAAGGCCAGGGTCTTACAAGATTTTTATGAACAACTCTACACCTCTGAACCTGCAGACATGACTGCACAACTTGCCTATCTAGTGGGGGTGGAACTTCCAAAACGAGATTTTGGAGGAACCTTTCAGAGACAATGAATTCTAGGTGGCTATTGACCCTCCTAAACTCCATAAATCAGGAGGGCAGATGGGTTTAGGGCCCAGTTTTACAAGACTTTTAGCTCAGACCGGGGTCCTCACTTGACTGCTTTATTTAATTACATAGCTGCTTCCCGTCAAGTGATGCACTGATCTCCGTCATTCCAAGGCCCGGGAAGGAGCCCCATTTTTGTGCATCCTACCGACCTATTTTATTATTAAATTTAGATTCCAAACTGAAAACAAAGAATTTGGCCACAGAGCTTGAGGATATCATGCCGGACCTGAACCATTTAGATCAGTGCAGCTTCATTAAGAGGCATCAAACTCATGACAACTTGAGGAGGGTGGTTCATCTGGTCAAGAAAGCTACTAAAAAGCACATTCCAATAGTTTTATTGGCACTAGGCCCCAAAAAAGCTTCCAACCAAGTGGACTGGACCTTCCTTTTTCACACACTGTGTTGATTTGGTTTTAGAGAACAGTTTGTAGGCGTGATTCAAGCAACTATGTTCATCCACAGCCTCTAGTGATGGTGAATGGGGCTGGTTCTGACCTCTTTGATCTTGAATGTGGCATGAGACGGGTGTCTGTTATCACCGCTTATATTTACCCTAAGTATTGAGCCACTAGCAGCCAAAGTGAATACTATAGATTCCATCCAGGGTCTCTCTTTTGGAATTGGTGGAACACAAAATTTCCATGTTCGCAGACAATGTGCTCCTATCACTTATCCCCTCAATTGTCCCTGACTGCCCTACAAACTGAAAGGAGTCAGCAGCAGGTTTTCGAATCAATCTCCATAAATCCTTTCTTCTAAATCTGGCGCTTTCCACTAGCGAGATGGAGGCAGTAGTGGGATCCACTCCCTTTCATTGGGCTAAAAAATAACTCACCTATTTGGGGATTAGGATCACTCCAAGAGTGGCTGATCTTTACAGAACAAATTACCCTCCACTCTTACAACAGCTTAAAGATGACCTCATACGCTGGGCTTCATTATATCGAACATGGGCCAGTCATGTCGATGTGGTTAAAATGACTGGTTTGCCATGACTCCTTTACCTTTATCAGGGACTCCCCATTGAAGTCTTTTTCTCTACCCTGCATTCCTTGATCACTCGGTTTATATGGCAAGCCTGCAGAGCTCAACTCCCCTATAAAGTATTGACACTTCCAAGGGAGGCTGGAGGATTAGCCCTACATGACTTTGCACTATACTGCAAGGTGGCTCAGTAGCGCCGGAAAGCCTCTCCGGAGGCAGCTGCGTGCTCTAGAAAGGCCTTGAATTGAAGTTGAGGGTCTTTTCTGAATGGTCAGTGAGGGAATCTGACAAACATTGGCTCCACATGGACAGAGAAGTGGTGGATAGATCTATTTGGAATGTATTGTGGAAACCAAAATTAGACAGGCCACTCAACGCTTACCTTAGCACTCCAACCTGGATCAGCCTTGAAGTGTGAGATGAGGTGAATCGGTAAAATGAATGGGCATCGTTCCCCTCACCCTACACCCCTTAACACTTTGACTCAGCCTTCACACCAGCCTTACAGTTTAGACCTTGTGATCTATGGCTGGAAGGGACTGCCTTACTACATCTTATTCACTCCACGGAAGATAAATTAAGTACTGTTAAATTGGGAAATGCTTTTTATTTACATTGTTTAGAGGAATCAATGCTGATTTGTAGTACTACAAGGAATTAAGATATTATTATTTCTTATAATTGATGTTAATTCTGTCATATTAATAATAGACCTGCCTCTGTTTTTGATAAGGATTGGCAATAATGTTTAAGATAATAAGCTTGCTTACTGAGCATTTGTGAATACCATGTGGTGTGTCTATATTTGTAATATGGCTTTATCCTTTGACTGCCACTGTTAAATGAAACCCACGTGCGGCAAGCTGTTAAAAAAACTTGCTAAACTTTTATGGTATCCCACAACACTGTTTGCTCAAAATCAAAGAGTTAAGAGTTATTCAATCAAAATGTTGATATTTCTAACAACCCTTTTTTCTCTTTCTTCATCAATTTACAGAGCTGCTATGCCATTTGGAGGCTTTGAGAAAGCGTCACGGCTGGTAACATTCAGGCTCCCTAAGATCGACCTGTCTCCGTTGAATGACCCAGCCTTAGCCCTGATGCTCAATCCTCTACGCTACAGGCGCTCCTTCAACAGGATGGCGCAGGGATGGACAGGCGAGTACACCCCTATTGTGCTGCTCGCCCACCTTGCAGACCCCACGGCTGCAGAAACAGACGACCTGTAAGTGAGGGTGTTCTCGTGCACAAAATGAAACATGGGCAGAAGAGTCAAGGCAGGTTGATTATGGTGATATTATCAGCGACGGTTTAACTCTGGCTTTTGATGTCGTGTCTCTTTACGGGAGCAACTTTTATAGATCCAAAATAAAATCATTTGCAATCTCCCATGAAGAAAATTGTGGTTCTTGCATGTTCTTGGTCCATGCTTTCCTGGATCCAAATTACCTATTAATTTGTTAGTCCTGTCATAGTGAGAAAACAAGAGTACACATCAGGGTAGAATCAATAATGATACCACTTATGTAGTAGTCTCTTCATTTTCTTTTTCCATGCAGGATTTACGGCATGGTATACATTGGGACGAGATTAATAATAAAACAAAAAACCTTTTCAATGAGTATTGAAGTGATGGGTCTTCATTTATGTTCTTCATTCATTTCCCACTTGTAAGATATCCAGAGGTATGCATAACCAGTCTGTATTCTCTGTGCTTTTGAATTAGACCATCATTGTGGGATCTAACAGAGAGCTATGCTTTTCACTACTTTTGTTTGGTGGTGATATGCTTGACCCAATAACTGAACTCTGTTTCCAGTCCTGGACATGCTTGTACATATGTAAGTAGAGAATCGTGTTAGGAAATAACACTGAATGGTTCAAACAGTGTGATTACTCCCTTCTTTACTTCTACACCTTCTCGCCAACACAAGTGGTCCACATTTATTCACAACAGAGCATTTTTGAAGAGCAGGTTGGAATTGCTACTGATCCTCTGGAACATATTGCTCTAAAAAAAGCAAGCCAAGCTTCTCTATTGAAAAAATAATTGTTATTCATCTGCTCCTGGGTACCATCAAGGACACATTTTAGGTAAGGGAATGCAGTGCAATTTTTCTTGTTTAAATGTTATTCTTCAGGTGGGACAGCCAACGTGTGTTTGGCCCCTTACAATAGTTTGCTGATATTAAGGCAGAAGGAAGGAAGGTGGAGTGATTAGGAAGAAGACACATTGTTTGCTGAACAACTTAAAAACTAAAGAAAACGGTCCTCTGTTAGATGAGTAATTCCGAAGAGCATAGACTCTTTAGAAGTTAGAATAGGAAACCAAAATCCACCAGATGCTCTGATGGAATCCCGTGGTACATATCATAAAACAATGTTTCTGATCATTAATTATGGCCTTGAAAAAGCCCCAGGCATGTGTGCCAGGCAATGTTCCCTCTAATTTTTTTCCTTTGTGTGCGGCTGTGTAGGTGTTCCGTGCACTGCAGCCATGGCAATGTGTGCCAGGAACCAAGCCGCATTTGTGGGTACAGCGCTAAATATCACTCCAAACTTTTGTGTAAAAAAGTGAAAAGACTGTGCATTTCCACACATACAGCACCACGTTAAGGGTCTTAAGACAGGTTTGTAATTTGGATACATATGCCATGACATGAATTGGTTACACAGGCAAGTACACTTCGGGTTTAAAAAAGCATGAGACTCCAATGGTGGTACCATCATAAGATTTTACTGCTAGAGGTGTAATGGTACTTGTTGTATTATATATCTGGATGCAGAGACAGAAAGAAGCAGCAAAATATCAGCTGAGCGGTACACTAGGCTAAGCAGAGATTTATAACTTATGTGTTACTTAAGAAATGCAGAACGTCCAAAAGCACAATGTGTAAGGCGTGATGGTGCTCAAACCTGTCCAGGCCGCCCGCTCTGTCAGGTGGCACAGGAGCTAAATTATTGGCCACTCCGGCAAATTATTTCTATGCAGCCCGGGACTGCCGACTGGAGTCCACTGGGCGAGGGAGAGTGCACTGCTGCATCATGCAGTTAGGAGACAGCAGTGAGATGGCCAGTCGTCACCTTTTGAGAGTCACGCTGCAGAGAGGAAGAAGAAGAGGAACCACAGAAGGAACACAGTAAGTATAACCACCAGTCACCGCCAGTCACAGTATACCAGTCACAATCAAATTGATTAATTTTAGGAAAGCGCATGATATGCTTTCTTTGGAAGTTCCCGCCTGCCTTTTGAGGAACGTCAAAGCATTAAGCCATATACAGGGTACGGTAGTATGCCCTACTTGCTATTGCCACTGTAAACTTTAGAACACGAGTTGATGAATTACCTGGTTTGTATTCTAGCACCCAATGTTAACGTTTAGCTTAATACACCCGCCTTTGACAGAATTACTGAATAGCGTCATCCACAGTAAGTACTGAGATACAACTATGAATTAAGTGTTGGGCAAATGAAACATTGGTTTTCTTATTGTGGTGCTGGCTGCAGGCACACAGAGATTGTGGGGTTGGTGACACATAGTCCACTTGGGGCCTCAGTGGCAATGTACTGTGTGCGTGCTTGCCGGACTTCACAGTGTTGTCAGCGTCGGTGACTGAGACTATGCAGGATGTTTTCATTTTACTAGCCTCATCATAGAAGGCATGGCTGCTGCTTGGGCTGGTGGCTGGGCCCCCATAAAACAGCATGCAAGGGACCCCGTAAGAAGCAAAAACTACCGTGAGCCAGAGCGGGAAACCATGAGGAGAACTGCCCGTGGCTCTCCATGAGCTCTGATACATCTTTAAATTGCAGCTATAGACTTTTTCCTTCCTCCCGGCTGAAGCAACAAAACACATCGCAGCTCAAGACTGAAAGCAAAGCTGCTCTCAGGCACTGGTGGAAAGCAGCAGTCAGGTAACTCACCCTAGGGTTGATACCTTTTCCAGGGACAAATTGGCCATTAGTTGTTATTCAAAGAATCTGCAAAGTCCTGGATCTGATACTAAATAGGACTGAATACAAAATTGAATTTATTAATTGGAATGTGCCTTTTCAGTATGTGTTTACTTTAAGTGTTAGTCACTCATAGATCACCCAAGAACACTTTTAAAACTGCTTTCTATTTATATTTGTTCTTTGTAGTATGTACAGATAAAATGTAAAAATTCCAGCTTTAAGTGATTTTGCTTATTTTTGTACTGTCTGCAACATCAAAATACCTTCCCTGTGTTCATTTGATTTCAGCTTGATGTGCTTTGCTCTATTATGGTGCAATAAAGTGCAAAGGATGGGGGTATGAGATCTTTTAGGATTATTTCTTTACTTTTATATCTTCTGGGCACACAACTCATATCAGTATCCTAACTTTCCATTTCAGGGGGTTTGAAGCAGTTTCAAAATTTTGTAGGTCTTATTGATCAAAAGGGTGTAATTGCCAATATTTATCTCTTTCCATGTACTTCATTGCTTGGTTTCACGCTCCACAAAATGTCACACTATGGGGGAGACTCACTAAGATTTTGCTGTATTCAGAGGAATAACTAAAGAACTGAAGTACCATTTGCAGCATCTATATGTTCCTACAATTGATAAATATACAACAAAGGTTGCATTTTCAAAGTCAGACAACCAATATAAAAAAATTGTTTTCTTAACCAATTTATTCTTTGTTGTGGGCAAATACCTGCCTCCCGCAGAGACTTTTCCCTTCAAAGGAAGGCAGGGATCCGCCACCCTGATTGTCATCCACCAATTGCTCGAGCAGTAACTGGGGGAGGATATTCCTTTATCAGAGGTGTTCATCGAAATCACTGTGCCTCTTTGGTCACTTACCTTTTCTTGTACTTAACTGGGACCCTGCTGTATCTGGGCTGTGATTTAGGGGACAAAGTAGTTTTGGATACAGTGATATAGAGCTCAATTAATTTCAAGGCTGTCAAGTATCATAGACACTGTAATGGGCCTTAGGGCGAGAAAGCAATGAAGCTCCCAGCTGTAATATGAATGACAAAATACAGCAATAATTGGGGTTGCGTGGGCCCCTTTGAGCGCTGGGGCCACTGCACCTGCTGCAACGAGGGAAGCTACATCCCTGAGTCTGGGATGATAACAAAGTTATATGAGATATATAGGACAAATATTTTCCTTTAAGAAATATTGTACACTTTCAGTTTACTCTAGTACACCCAAATGTATTAGCGCATGACGGTGTTGCAATGAAATAATTTCACTAAGGCCCACAAACAGCCCGCAGCCATGGCCCATTAAGAAAGAAATTCTTCAGGGCAAACCAGAAAATTACAGATTTTCGCGCCGCTCCGGTTTTTATAAGTGCAAAAAACAACAAGTGATGGACTGAATGTGGATCAATGTCACACACTCCCCCAGTCAAAAGATCTGGGCCCAAATCCATCGTTTTTTTGCACTCCACACCACCCTGGGTCAGATAATGGCTTTATGCAAATCAGCTCTGACCCTGTTGCCCCATGGGAACAGTCCTGTCCGAACTACAACAGCCATATCTTTCCCAGACCGGAATCAAGCATCCGAGGACCGGACCGGTTTCGAGGTAACACCTCTCTTCAGCCCGGCTAGCTTGACTCCAAGTGGTGTGGAGTGCCTGGGACCCACGTCTGGGCATCCCCAGCGCACTTAGGGCGGCAATTGCAAAAAACAACAAGTGATGGACTGAATGTGGATCAATGTCACACACTCCCCCAGTCAAAAGATCTGGGCCCAAATCCATCGTTTTTTTGCGCTCCACACCACCCTGGGTCAGATAATGGCTTTATGCAAATCAGCTCTGACCCTGTTGCCCCATGGGAACAGTCCTGTCCGAACTACAACAGCCATATCTTTCCCAGACCGGAATCAAGCATCCGAGGACCGGACCGGTTTCGAGGTAACACCTCTCTTCAGCCCGGCTAGCTTGACTCCAAGTGGTGTGGAGTGCCTGGGACCCACGTCTGGGCATCCCCAGCGCACTTAGGGCGGCAATTGCAAAAAACAACAAGTGATGGACTGAATGTGGATCAATGTCACACACTCCCCCAGTCAAAAGATCTGGGCCCAAATCCATCGTTTTTTTGCACTCCACACCACCCTGGGTCAGATAATGGCTTTATGCAAATCAGCTCTGACCCTGTTGCCCCATGGGAACAGTCCTGTCCGAACTACAACAGCCATATCTTTCCCAGACCGGAATCAAGCATCCGAGGACCGGACCGGTTTCGAGGTAACACCTCTCTTCAGCCCGGCTAGCTTGACTCCAAGTGGTGTGGAGTGCCTGGGACCCACGTCTGGGCATCCCCAGCGCACTTAGGGCGGCAATTGCAAAAAACAACAAGTGATGGACTGAATGTGGATCAATGTCACACACTCCCCCAGTCAAAAGATCTGGGCCCAAATCCATCGTTTTTTTGCACTCCACACCACCCTGGGTCAGATAATGGCTTTATGCAAATCAGCTCTGACCCTGTTGCCCCATGGGAACAGTCCTGTCCGAACTACAGCAGCCATATCTTTCCCAGACCGGAATCAAGCATCCGAGGACCGGACCGGTTTCGAGGTAACACCTCTCTTCAGCCCGGCTAGCTTGACTCCAAGTGGTGTGGAGTGCCTGGGACCCACGTCTGGGCATCCCCAGCGCACTTAGGGCGGCAATTGCAAAAAACAACAAGTGATGGACTGAATGTGGATCAATGTCACACACTCCCCCAGTCAAAAGATCTGGGCCCAAATCCATCGTTTTTTTGCACTCCACACCACCCTGGGTCAGATAATGGCTTTATGCAAATCAGCTCTGACCCTGTTGCCCCATGGGAACAGTCCTGTCCGAACTACAACAGCCATATCTTTCCCAGACCGGAATCAAGCATCCGAGGACCGGACCGGTTTCGAGGTAACACCTCTCTTCAGCCCGGCTAGCTTGACTCCAAGTGGTGTGGAGTGCCTGGGACCCACGTCTGGGCATCCCCAGCGCACTTAGGGCGGCAATTGCAAAAAACAACAAGTGATGGACTGAATGTGGATCAATGTCACACACTCCCCCAGTCAAAAGATCTGGGCCCAAATCCATCGTTTTTTTGCACTCCACACCACCCTGGGTCAGATAATGGCGTTATGCAAATCAGCTCTGACCCTGTTGCCCCATGGGAACAGTCCTGTCCGAACTACAACAGCCATATCTTTCCCAGACCGGAATCAAGCATCCGAGGACCGGACCGGTTTCGAGGTAACACCTCTCTTCAGCCCGGCTAGCTTGACTCCAAGTGGTGTGGAGTGCCTGGGACCCACGTCTGGGCATCCCCAGCGCACTTAGGGCAGCAATTGCAAAAAACAACAAGTGATGGACTGAATGTGGATCAATGTCACACACTCCCCCAGTCAAAAGATCTGGGCCCAAATCCATCGTTTTTTTGCACTCCACACCACCCTGGGTCAGATAATGGCTTTATGCAAATCAGCTCTGACCCTGTTGCCCCATGGGAACAGTCCTGTCCGAACTACAACAGCCATATCTTTCCCAGACCGGAATCAAGCATCCGAGGACCGGACCGGTTTCGAGGTAACACCTCTCTTCAGCCCGGCTAGCTTGACTCCAAGTGGTGTGGAGTGCCTGGGACCCACGTCTGGGCATCCCCAGCGCACTTAGGGCGGCAATTGCAAAAAACAACAAGTGATGGACTGAATGTGGATCAATGTCACACACTCCCCCAGTCAAAAGATCTGGGCCCAAATCCATCGTTTTTTTGCACTCCACACCACCCTGGGTCAGATAATGGCTTTATGCAAATCAGCTCTGACCCTGTTGCCCCATGGGAACAGTCCAGTCCGAACTACAACAGCCATATCTTTCCCAGACCGGAATCAAGCATCCGAGGACCGGACCGGTTTCGAGGTAACACCTCTCTTCAGCCCGGCTAGCTTGACTCCAAGTGGTGTGGAGTGCCTGGGACCCACGTCTGGGCATCCCCAGCGCACTTAGGGCGGCAATTGCAAAAAACAACAAGTGATGGACTGAATGTGGATCAATGTCACACACTCCCCCAGTCAAAAGATCTGGGCCCAAATCCATCGTTTTTTTGCACTCCACACCACCCTGGGTCAGATAATGGCTTTATGCAAATCAGCTCTGACCCTGTTGCCCCATGGGAACAGTCCTGTCCGAACTACAACAGCCATATCTTTCCCAGACCGGAATCAAGCATCCGAGGACCGGACCGGTTTCGAGGTAACACCTCTCTTCAGCCCGGCTAGCTTGACTCCACACCACTTGGAGTCAAGCTAGCCGGGCTGAAGAGAGGTGTTACCTCGAAACCGGTCCGGTCCTCGGATGCTTGATTCCGGTCTGGGAAAGATATGGCTGTTGTAGTTCGGACTGGACTGTTCCCATGGGGCAACAGGGTCAGAGCTGATTTGCATAAAGCCATTATCTGACCCAGGGTGGTGTGGAGTGCAAATAAACGATGGATTTGGGCCCAGATCTTTTGACTGGGGGAGTGTGTGACATTGATCCACATTCAGTCCATCACTTGTTGTTTTTTGCAATTGCCGCCCTAAGTGCGCTGGGGATGCCCAGACGTGGGTCCCAGGCACTCCACACCACTTGGAGTCAAGCTAGCCGGGCTGAAGAGAGGTGTTACCTCGAAACCGGTCCGGTCCTCGGATGCTTGATTCCGGTCTGGGAAAGATATGGCTGTTGTAGTTCGGACTGGACTGTTCCCATGGGGCAACAGGGTCAGAGCTGATTTGCATAAAGCCATTATCTGACCCAGGGTGGTGTGGAGTGCAAAAAAACGATGGATTTGGGCCCAGATCTTTTGACTGGGGGAGTGTGTGACATTGATCCACATTCAGTCCATCACTTGTTGTTTTTTGCCGGTTTTTATAAGTGGCGGCGTGAACACTCTCCTGGCATGTGTGCACGCTCCGCTCAGGACACTGCGCTCGGGGTCACTGAGGTGCGTGGGAGCGACCGCACCTTACAAGGCACCTTGTTCCCAGGCACTCCTTACTTCCCACCTACTCTATGGCAAATCTTAATAGTTTGGCTTACCAAACTTTCATATCAAGCACCTCCAGATCACCAGGATGTTGCAACCAGATTTCTTCTCATCACCCACCATCATCATCACCTGAACTCTGGTCACCTGTTTGATTTCCACTGGCTCCTTGTTGTGAACCTGTTGATTTTGTAGGCTCTTTGTCTGATGTACAGAGCCTTCACAAAACAGGCCCTAAGTATCTCTGTAACCCGGTTAGTGTATATAAACCTACTCGTGACCTTCGCTCCGTCCTTGGTAAGCTGATCACAATTCCACGTCAGAAAGGCGAGACATGAAGGCTGTTTTTTCAGTTTCTTGTCCCCTCGGCTCTGTAATAAGCTCCCTACCCCCAAAAATACGTCTATCTTCTTCTGAATCTGTTTTCTAACAGAAACTTAAACCCTAGTCCACTTACTAGATCTTCTCTTTACTTTCTCCAGCTTTCAGTTGGATGCCGAACTGTGGGAAGCAGCATGCTTCATAAAATACAATTTAATTCTATGCATCATAGGCATAACATCTGGAAATTCTACAGAGGCATGTCCAAGATTTCCTTTTCACATTTAAATGTGCGTAGTGACTTATTTAATTCAAGGCATACAGTATCCAATTGATTGCCTTTTATTGACGAATGCGTTTTTGTTACTTGCTTGCTATGCCTTAACATTGGTTTCTTTACGAGCTGTTCTACTTGTCACTTTCAGGTGCTCAGCAATAGATGGATTTAGCCACAGTGATGGGTGGGCCGATTCTTGCAATACAGCTACTGTTCTTCCCATCCACAATGTTAAAACGTGCCTGAATTCAGTCACTGTGCTTTCGAAAAGCAGTAAGATTGGTTTTGCCTGTTAATGAAAAGGTCTGGCAACGATGCATTTGAGGAGTTTCTCTTAACAAATGCCGTTAGTCACTTTTCAGATCTTTAAAACCAATATCTAGGATACAATCATTAAAGTTTAATTTTGTACAGCAGTAAACACTACATTTCTGCCATTTATAAGGTATGAAAATAGCAGTTGTTACAATTACATAGTTTAGGGTACTCACATCGAAAAGATGTGAGGATAAGTCTGCTTTACCCAGTTTAAATTCCAAAACATCGAACTAGCCAGCGACAAGCCTTCAGCACAGCCAGCCACCTTCCCGGCCTATTTATGATGACATTTTTCAAAAACAGAACCTATATTAATAATACTTGGCAAAATTATTCTAATACTTGTAGCAATTAGGCACATTCATACATTTGTACCCTGTGGTTTAAAACAAAATAATAAGTGTGAGGGACAACTTGAAAAAAGTGAAGCTTCATACACTTTTGTCCTTTTTTTTAGTTTTATGTAGCGCAAACTCCACCCGGAGGGGTCAGAGCACTTTACATGAGCACCAGTTACGTTATAGACTTACACATTCATTTTTTTTGTTAAGTGATTTGCCCAGAAATGTAAAACTTACATGTAAAAAACTGATTACGCTGACCGCTATGGTTGCAGGGCTGGGCAGCACTGACTAAGACTGGTGAAACTTTTAAAACTCTTCCTCTGGGTACCGGCGGGGCCAGAGTTATGAGAGGCCTCAGGCACCAAATAAACTCCGGCAGCCGTGTTCAGCCCAGACTCATGTGGCATTACCATATCAGGCAGCAGGCACCACCAAGCTGAAACTGTCCAGCAGCCTCTGTGGCGGCACTCACTGGAGTGCCAAATACATAGCTGCCGAGGTTTCAGATTGTTATGTGTGACCTTTCCATAATTGCAGTGTAATTATGAGTGACATTTCAACGACTAGGAGTGTCCCTTTCTCGCAAGCAAATTAAAGCCATGGAGATGAGGGAAACCTAGAACTATAAGAAATGACACCCATTTGAGCGACAAGAAACTAAGAAGATCTTAAAACTACTGTAAAGCGCCAGAAATCAGGAGAGCGTGGCACGCATTACAGCCTGCCGGTATGCTGTATTAGACTGGACTATAGCACTGCTTCTTCAACCCTAACAATAATGATTACCGAGGCCTGCTGAACGGTGCCTGCCCCGGTCGGTACACTGCTACATGCTGCACCAGATCACACCAGCAGGCTGTGGACTTCACAGAGCCACTACAAGCACCAGGCTCTTAACTAAGTGGCGCCAGTTGGACCGGCACCTATTTGGTCACTAGTGCTGTAGTTATGGTCTGATCGGACTACGGCTGCCTGATGCTGATAAAAGATGTGTTGAAGTTCTTTAATTCTTTATGTTACAGTGGCCTGGAGAGGTAGGAATTTTACTTATAAGATTGTTGCTGTGTGGGCGTTTTAGCTTACAAATTAATACTTTTTGTATCTTACAACAGACTCACTAATACCGGATCTTAGCAAAAGCAAAACAAAGAGCGAGCAATGTTCATAGGAACAATGCTTTTCGTAATAAACTCCCTGATTCTGACACATGTTTACGAGCATTCAGGCTGGAGGTCAGAGAACGAAGTTTCAAAGGTGAAAGTACCGTACACAGCGCCATCGACTTGGGGATCTATAAACAGCCAGCTACGTAGGAAGAGAATCGAGGCTGCTGATCCAGCGCTTTTTTTGTTAACTGCAGAAGAAAATTACCATTACCAAGTTTTTGGTTCTCTTTCATGTCGCATTTCTGTTTTTGCAATAATAGAGCAAGCCTGAGGGCTGATTGTGGGCCATTGTGAAAATATTCCTGTTAATTGCAGCGCAGTAGGGTGCTGCAATTAGCAGGAATACTTTCAAAAGTGCCCACAATCGGCCCTCAGCCGAGCTCCATTAAGAGAAGAAATGCAACAAGCCCAAAAGCAGGACGTGCACTTTACACGTCGTGCTTTTTAACTTGATGCGTCTTTTCTTAATGGAGCTCGGCTGAGGGCCGATTGTGGGCACTTGTGAAAGTATTCCTGTTAATTGCAGCACCCTACTGCGCTGCAATTAACAGGAATATTTTCACAATGGCCCACAATCAGCCCGCTGCTGTGGCCCATTAGGAAATAAATGTCGCGAAGTGCAAGAGCCACTTACTATGGGAACGTGTACCTGAAAATTACCGGTTTTCGCGCCGCTCGCGTTTTAAAAGCGGCGGCGCGATTGTTCTCTCGGTATGTGCGCGCTTCACTAAGACCAGTGCGCGCTGGGGGGTCACTGAAGTGTGCGGCCGCGCACGCGCGCAGGTTGCAGGGAACACTGGTGCCAGGTAAAGGATAAAATGTGTGTCAGCTTTCAAACTTGAAGAATAACATTTGAACATCAGGATTAAGCATATCAATCATACAAAAGGCTCAATATCTAGATTATTTTTAAGGCTCCCTGTTGTCCATTTTTACTGATTTTTACAGATAAATACAGACAGAAAACATTCATTTTCTTATCTGTATTTATTTGGCCAAAGCCCGGTGGAGCTACCTGATAGCTATAGTGGAGATGGGTTTTGGGACTTCCCCCTCGACCGTCACCTACCCAGCCGGACTTTGGGCAGACTTTCCTTCGTCTTTCTGCCGTATCTCCCTCCCACCCTGTTTTTCTGTCTACCTCTTCCCTCAACACTTGAGACCGAACTACTTTGTCTGATGCCCGATGGAGCTACCTGGTTCAGCTATAGGGGAGATGGGCCGTGGATTCCCTCCTTGGTCGTCACCTACCCAGTCGGTCTTTAGACAGACTTCCTTTCGTCTCTATGGTTGTCTCTTCCCTTATCCTCACGTTCTCACCTCCCCTACCCCCCACTTCTTTTCTCTCTCCTTTCTCTCCTCTCCTAATGTATTGCTGATTGTTTGATGTAATGTGTAATTGTTGATCTTTTTCTGTTACACTGTTGAACCACATTGTTGCATTTCCTTTCGTCCCTCCTGTCATCTCATCCCGCATCCTCCCTCTATTTATGTCTCTCCTTCTCCCCTCTCTCAATGTATTGAGACTGAACTTTTTTGTCTGATGCCCAATGGAGCTACCTGGTTTAGCTATAGGGGAGATGGGCCGTGGATTCCCTCCTTGGTCATCACCTACCCAGTCGGTCTTTAGACAGACTTCTTTTCGTCTCTCCGTATTGTCTCTTCCGTTATCCTCCCTTTCTCACCTCCCCTGCCCCCTCCACTACTTTTCTCTCTCCTTTCTCTCCTCTCCTAATTGTATTGCCTATTTTTTGGATTTATTGTGTAATTGTTGAACCTTTTCTGTTACATTGCGGATTCTCATGTAAAGCGCTCTGATACCTCTGGGTCTAGCCAGCGCTATATAAAACTCTTTAAATAAATAAATAAAATAAATAAAAAACAAAATAAATACGGAAATTGGGTTGCTTTTTGAGTAATTCTAAATACTGTCTGCCAGGCCAATAGCTGTGCGGATTGATAGATAAGGGGGTTTAAAAAGAAAGGAATTTTAGTAAAGAGGCTTTAACAGCATTGGATATGCACAAGGTTGATACTGAAATTTGCATATTTTCATTTAAGTGCACTGATTTATCTTCTGTGGGTGTTCACAGTACTGAAACCTGGCAGACATTCACGTATGAGTGTATATTTATTTGTTAAATAAATGTGGAAATATACTAATTTCAGCTTACTTTTCCACAAAACCCAAAATAAATATGGATAAATGCAGATAAAATTAGCAAAAACGAAATATGGATAAATACAGATGGAAATAGACAAAAAAATAAATACCATAAAACCGGGAGCCCTAATTATTTTTGACAATGTGATAATTATTCATAATATAACAACTCTTTTTTATAAATTCAAGGTGTTTATATTCTGTATATGTATGTTGCTTAATCACTAAAGAAAATCTGTGGCCTTAATTAATTTACTTGGAAAGTCCGTTTTTGAGTCCTGAATTTGAGAGAAAAAGGGCGTATTAGGAAACAGGGTGGGCAGTGGCAGCTCCTGCTCTAAGGCGGAGAAGCGTTGCCCCACTGCCAGGCAGCAGCAAAAAAAAGGAAAAAACTAAATGATTGTGGCAGCGTGCATGAGGGGGCGGGGCTGCAGAGCAGGGGAGGAGTAGTAGAACACTCCTGTGCGCAATGACTGTTTGGTCGGCAGTATCGGGCCGCCTAAAACAGTCATGCGCACTTCCCTGTTCTCCATGCTAGCTGCATTATAGCCTGCATGGAGAACATGCCTACCCCTCCAGCCGCTGCCTGAGCGCCATGTCACAGCACTGAGACCAATCACAATGCTGCATTGCAGCGTTGAGATTGGCTTAGGGGTGGGAGCCTGTCTGCTTGCTTCTTTTTCCGACCTGGAGTCAGACACAAGCGAGGAGAGAAGCAGCGGGACCCGGTGGCAGCTGCAAGGTAAGCCGCCCCCCACCTCAAGCCATGCTGGCTGCCCCTGAGGATGGGCACACTCTTAACCTCAGGCTCATGCGGGGGCACACAGACACCCCCTTGTAAATAATAACATTATTTTAAAAAAGGCGGATTTTGTCACGGATACTGTGGTACTAATGTGGGACCCGGCATGGCCCGTATGGTACCATAGTACTGCAGCGATGCTGGAACCACGGTAGTACCATGGTACCCAAAATCTAAATTTTAAAATGGAGAATGGCCACCTCCCAGAAGGTTTGACCAAAAGATATATGCAATGGGGTGGCCACCTACAGTGGGTTGATTGTAAGGCCACCTAAAGTCTATGCGCAGCAGGGAGGAGGGGGGTGCAGCCCGTGGGGGGTTGAGTGAACCACTGCCGAAGGCTGAAGGTAATGCGCAGCAGCAGTTGGCTGCTCCCTTGTGATCAGTGATGCCATGAATTATGTTATTTAACATGATATGAGTGATATATTATGTGAGGTCATAAGCACAAGTTATAGCTAGCTCACTAGAATATAACTGCAGAGTATTAGTCGTTTAAATAGAACATCACTTGAACCGTTGGTTTTTATTAGTGTAAATGACACAAATCCTGCTGAGCAAGTTAAAATGTAAAAATATCGTTTATACTCTGCATAAGTGGTAATAGATATTTCTTTACCAAACATAATCAGGAGCTCTAGGCTAGAAAATGAGGGTAAGGGGTTTCCAATATACAGCCAGTATAAGTAAAATGATGACAATAATCCAGTGTAGCAGTGCACTTACCACTGTTAAGCCAAAAGACTTTCTGCCACCAAGTTGGGACTTTTAAAGTCTTTGGGGGTGGATCCTAGACCCAGATCTCACAGAGTTTCCAACAGGTTCTCACTATATAAAGAGGCAGGAGCCCGGCTTTCACCATGGAAGGAAGGGGGGAAGTGTGTAGAGAAAATGCATCATGCGGAGGAGGTTGTTGAAGGGACTAAGGGCCAGATGTAATGTATGACTGAAAGTACTTCAACCGTCATGGTGCCATCCTAACAAACTATTGTCTGTCAGATTTTTAGATAACCACCGGTCCAGTGGTCATCTCTGTGCATTGAAGGGAACTGACATCATGATGGTGTCTTCCTATCAATTCACAAAATGTTTGGTAGACGGCTGCTGATGATTTTGATGGCCTTTTTAAAATGTTTTACTTTTCTTTCATTTTTCAGAAACAAACTCCGAAAGTGAGAGTTTTTTTTCGATAACCAAAAAACTAAGGCCCTTATTTATGAAGGCCTTGCGCCGCCGCTGCGTCACTTTTAAAATGGGGAAAAGTGGCGTACCGGCGGCGCAAGGCCTTCATAAATAAGCGCCTAAGAATCCCCACAACCTGTGATTTTTTCTCCCAGAGTTGGGTGTAATCTTTCAGTATTTTCTCTCCCCCACTGCCATGTTTTTTCTGGTGCTCACGGACAGGAAAGAAAGACATAACACTGTCCACACTAAATAGGGTGGGTGATGTAATGTAATTCCTCCGATGGGGCCTACTCCGCCAGGCCATTGCATAATGTTTTCCTTCAAGAAAAGATCCCTCCATGAAAAACTTAGGTTCCCTTGTCTCTAATAAAGCAAGGAGACCAAGGGTTTGGTGGATATGGTACTCTGTTGCCTCTGCAAGGGACCCTCTCCATCAAACTCTATATCGAACCCTATGTCTCTTTCAATAGCAGACATACAGTTCATAACTTCAGAAGCAGTATCTTCTACTCTAAAGAATACAGGACCTCCTGGTAGGAGTGACCATCCTATAGTTGTGGATGATGATGATTAATATCCCTACCTAAAGGGAAGCAAGTCCAAGGTCAATCCCTCCATCACCTCCTGAAGGTCACCTTAACCTCTTGCACTGGAACAAGGATGTTAATAAAGACACAGGCAAAAGGAAAAAGAGGATAAGGAGTGAAAGAGAAAGATAGACAAACACACACACCTGCAGGCTGGTGTTCAGACAGCCTACAATGGACTTTAAAGACAGAGCATTTTAGGGCCAAGTCATGAATATCATGGTCTCCATCTGTAGCTGAGAGAAAACGTCCACAAGATGGAATAGACATTAGACATAAGCGTGACAATTTGAAGGAGTTAGCTGGTGTAAGCAGAGGGTATATTGTAGCTAGCCCCTGGTGTACCGCAGACAAAAATATAATACCCACACTGCACCAGGAGAGAGAATGTCTGGAGAAGGAGACAAACTCACAAGAAGGTAATCACAGACGGAAAGGAAACTAGGGGACCATAGGGAATCGAACTAGGGAGAAACCAATAAGAGTGAATGGTCGCATAAGTCAAGTGCAAACTAGCGAAAAGTGAAGAGTCACAGCAACCACTGTTGTCAGTCAAGGGAACACTATATCGGTGGGATTGAAATACTTGGTTTGCCATTATTGACCCAAAAGGTGAGACTGATTGTGCTGCTTTTCTAGTGCCGGAGGCTGTGAATGCAAGCCTCAGAAGTGTAGTCTTTTGAGTGCGGATGCGTAATTTCTGTCCTGTGCAGCAGATCCCCCAAGTTCCCAGTCTTCCGAGTCCAAATGCATGAACAACACCTGCACAACTGGCTGGGGCTGTGCACACAAGTCTCAGAAATGTAGTCTTTCAAGTGTGAGTGCCTATTTTTCACTGTCCCATGTACCATCTCCTCCAAGTACCCAGTCTCCTGTGTCCAAACATGTCTTGGGACTAGAAAAATGGAGACACCTACAGCCCATAACACGGGGTATAAAAGCACTCACAATCAGCGGGAGAACCAGTGCCACTTCGGACAGCTAAACAATAATTGGATTTGAGTTGAAATCAAGATGAAATTTTCTACAATTACTTGAGAATATGAGCAAGCAATAAGGGAGGCAAAATGGATATATAGACAAATAGAAAGGAATGGGCCTAGAAATGTACTTAGTCTTGGCATGATAATAGAGCATTTTGGCAAACAGAAAATGTATGTGATAAATTATACACGCCCATTGACTGCTACTACAATTCATAACAAGTTGGGAACAATAGATTAAGATCCCATACTTATCAGGTACTTATAAATGTGTCTGTCCTCAACCTGAAGTCACTGTATATGTCTCTTTTAGAGGGCACAGAGAGAGATCTTACTACAGCACCAAGGACCGGAAGAATGGAAGGTACTCATTAATGAACTCTAAATTTGCTCAAGCTTGATAATGTTTTGGGACCATATTTCTATTTCTCCTCAACAATAGTATTCTTGAGTCTGTGGAGCGCTGCCGGACTCTTCCATGAACCTATTTACAAAAAAGGGGCACCACATTCAAAAAATTATCAATGTCAGGTGAATGAAATGTGTATCCTTTCACTTGAACAAACTAACTTTTGAAAGCAAAACTATGTCCAACACCTTTCTTGTCCTAATCACACTCAATCACAGGAGATAAAGGCTAATCTCATACTATGTGACGTAAGTAATTCATCTGCTTTCAAGAAAGTCAAAAAAAGTTTAGGTAAGCCAGCAACTACCATCTTGAAGTATACATGTATCACTCTTGAACTTAACACCACAACTCTGTCCCCCAACCCATAACCCGAACTCTAACTTCTCTTCTTCCACCCAATTCCCTTTTTCTTGCTTCCATTGCTGCTTCCACTCACTGAATACGTCTCAACTCCATTGCAATTCCCACTCACTGAATAAGTCTCAAGTTAAACTCATCAACTCCAAATATGACATCCTCTCCAATTCAGCAATCTCACTGAATACCTCAAAGTACACCAAACCTCTTTTGTATATCAAGGCCATTAATTCTAAAATTGACACTCTCTCCAGTACTTTACCCTCAAAGACTGTACCCCTCTCAAAATCACTCACCATGATTGATCTGACCATAGATAAAATCTCAGCTCAGCTAATTCACAATCATTTACTCAAATCACTTGGCACTCCACAACTGCAGATCAGCTTCAGGCATAACTTGGATAATCCAGATATAATCACATCCCACAACCTGGAACTGACCTTCTTCGCTAATACCTGGCTTTCAGAAGCTTCTCAGTCTTCTCTTATTCATCTGGTCCCAGACATCTGGCAGCAATTGATCAGTGCTATACTTTACTAATTGAGCTAAACGTGTATAGCCTATATTATCTGAAGCTTCAGTTCATCTATAGCATCCTGTGAAACAACAGAATATATATAGAATTGTTCCTAGAAATTGTTACACATATAGCAATTAAATATGACAACATCTTTCTTGGAGACTTCATTTTGCACCGGACAATAACTACTACCCTTTTATATAGCTTCTAGGTTTGCACCGCGCCAATAATAATGCCTCACAACAGTGTGCAAGGCCCACCCACTGTAAAGAGAACCCTCTAGATCAGGGCAGCCAATAATACTGAAGCAATGGGTGGAAAACTTAAGAGACATGAATGAATGAATGAATACGTATTTCTATAGCGTATTTCTATAGCGCATGGCTACCCAGCGCATTTAAGACAGTTAGAACTTTTCCGCTACTCATGGAAAGAGAAAGGTCTTCAGCAGTTTCCTGAAGTGGAGATAATTAGGTTCAGGCGAACGGGATCGGGGAGCAGGTTCCATAATTTTGCCGCATGGAGAGAAAAACGTCGACCACCCACACGTGCCCGACGAATCCTAGGAAGTGTCAAACGTTTTTTGTTGTTGGATCTGAGTGTCCGAGAGACCTGATACAGTTGCAGCATCGGCAGGAGCACCGAAGGTCCATTGCCGGTGATTGATTTATGCACGGTACACATGGCCTTAAACCAAATTCTTTGTTGCACTGGAAGCCAGTGCAACTGGCAAAGTGCTGACCTAGCTGATGTGCGCCTCTGCACATTCATTAAAAGTCGAGCAGCACAGTTCTGGACAACCTGTAGGAACTTGATAGTCCTTGATAGACATCAATAAATCATCACTCTCCAGTAAAGTTGCCTAATCACTCCAAGTTAATTTCCTAATCAGCAAAGTAAACAATCTCACACAACACTGCCTTGAAATGATTCAAGTAATTCTTGACAAAGTAGTTCCAAAATCCCTTAAAAAAACTAATAACTAAATTCTCAGCAACATAGTACTTGGAGGAACTAAGGGCCATATGTACAAATTATAGGGATTAAGATTTCCTAATTGCAAATCGCAATTCCTGATGTATGAAACCCATTGAGTTTCCTTTTGTGATTCCTAATGGGGTCACAATCGACCTATATCATGAATATTAATGAGGTGGGTTTCAATTTGCCACCCATTAGGAATAAAAGGGGGTGTTGATGGAGTAGGCGTCTGAACCAATCAAACACTCACACCCAGTCAAAAGATCTGGGTTTGATCCATCACCGTTCTTTAGCCCACTCTGCCACCCCAGTTCAGACATGGCTATATGCAAATCAGTCTGACCCTGTGCCTCATGGGAGCAGTCCAGCCCGAACTGCCAAGCCATGCCTTCCCTGGACCGGAAACAAGCTTCCGAGGACCGGTTTCTGGCATTACAGCCGTCTTCAGCCCGGCTTGCTTGAATCCAGTGGCAAAGTGAGCAAGAGACTCACGTCTGAGCATACCCTGCCACACTTATGGCGGCCAAAGCGGTACAAAAGGGGGCTGGACTGTTCCCATGAGGCACAGGGTCAGACTGATTTGCATATAGCCATGTCTGAACTGTAGTGAAGCAAGTCTGACCATTCCAGTTATAGCTAGCATGGTCTGTGACCATACTGCAGATATCACATGATCCCTTCCTATGGATTTTGAGTAAATTAACATATACTATGGCAGATCAGGCATGCTAGAAATCTACACTTTTACCTTAAGGAGACTGTCAGTATGAAAGCAAGGGCATTTGGGATAAATGCTACTGGCAAATGAATATGGTGTACAACACAGGATCAAAACTCTTTATGGCCAAATACGGACCCAGGGCACACCCTTAGAAATATAGAACATTTCTAATAGGTTTTTTCCTTAGGTGATTACCAGTACAAAACATAATCAATTTCACGTTGCCTGATTTATTACTATAATTGCATTTTGTACTGGATCTCGTGAAAGAGTCAGACCAGTTAGAAATTAGACCCGTTAAACCATTGTTCCATATGGAAAATGAATAGGCAAAGAAGGTCTGATGAGATGCCATGGTATCCCCTCCTGTTTATTCTGTTGTCCTTTTTCACATCAAAGTTTTTCTAAGAGAATGTATGAGCACCTTCTAGACAGACAGCTCAGTCCATAAAGATGTTTCGAATCAGAATTCTCAGTTTCAGATATTGCAGTCTGTTATGTTTGTCTTGGTTTTCCAAGGACCACTCTGAAACATTCTGTTGTGTTCCATCTTGCAGAGAAAGGTCTTTACACCTTTTCAGTCTGTTGTTTGTCATCAACATCAATCTGTCCCATCACGGAAGGATTGTATCGCGTCATTGTAAGTATACCATTTGCTGGCTTCGTCAGACAACATCTTCTCCAGCAGGTCTGAAAGTACAGGTTTCTCCTTGGCAGACCTCTTTGGAGGTCCATCACATGTAGGTCAGCTGCTTCGCAAACGCAACAAATATGACCCCCCTACAAATTTCCATGGCTTTCACATAAGCACCTTCCTTGCTCTCTAAATGTAATGAGAACAAACATAGGTCCTTTAGTATAATATTCCACTTCTATGGGAAACAGAGAGGAGATTAGGTGAAGGCATTTTGTGGCACAGTAACCAAAGAGAGAGCTATTTTTTAAGGGATAAAAGGTATTACATTGTTACTCATAAGGTCTATCATTGTGACACCTATATGTGTCGTATCTACTTCATTGGGATTTTGAACATGTGCTATAAATGGTTCTTACAATATAATATTTGTCATATCATGAGCTCAAAGGCTTTCTTACATCATATGGGCATAGGGCATGTGATGGTACTTCCTGTTATTCATCACGAGATGAAGGGAAATATGATGCCACGTCCTCTAACGCTATCATGTCTTTAAAATGATGACAGCGATTCCTTGGTCGTTCAGCAGCATCAGTGAAAATATAATCACTGGATGCGGTGAGCCAAGCATATTAAATAAACATGAAGTTCAATCGCTAGCGATTGACATGATCAGCAGAGCTTACAGTAGCATAGGTATAATGACCTACCCTGCTATAGCTTGTTAGCATTAGGCAGCAAGAGTCCGATGACAAATGTCTAAGACATTACTTAAGGCCAAAGCCCTTCTCAGGTGCCTGCACTAGTGCACCTCGATTATAAGACCCCCTGAAAGCCAGCTGTCCATCCCAGGAATGGCATCTGGTTGCAGTCACCCCCAATAAGCACTCAGGATACCCACTGTTTCAGAAAAGACATAGAGACTTTCCCTTTGGAAATGTATCCTCATTCTACCTTTGTGACAGCCCCGGAAAGATAGGAATGAGATATTGAATTTCACTGCCTCTGTAAGTATTGTATCTGTGGCAAAATATAATTATTGACTGAGTTTCAGACACCCACATCTGAGAAGGCCCTCAGCATGGGGAGAGAGAGCGAGAGAGAGAGACAGAGAGAGTGATAACACACTCAGACTGAGGAGAGTTAACTGCACAGTGGGGACCTGATACCAAGTCCCCACGAGGTAATTTCTTCCAAATTATAAAAAATCACTTTACAAAATTTCTGCCAAGTTTCACAACTTTAAATAAAATTGCTTTGTGGGGACCTGTGTTTCATAAAATGTGTTTATTTTTTCAGTTCGGTCTGCCCCTGTAGACAGTAGCAATTATTGCAGTCTTAAACACACCAAGGCACCTTAACACACTTCAGTAATTTGATTCCCAATTACGCTGCAGACAGCATAGTTAGTCAATTTATTTGGAAAGTAAAAGAGCCCCAGCATATATTTTACTGGAGTCTGATAGACTTTACCTTGTTGTGCAGTCTTTAATATAAATCAACTTAAGATAATGTCGTTACACCTTTTGTACAATAGGAATGTTTATTTTTACATTTTGTAGAGCGTAACTAGACAATTCGGGCCAGTTTCTCTTATTAGAAATACTTGATAAATTAATTATTTTAAATCAGGAAACGAAAATACTCCTCCATGTGGGTTAAACATTAACAGCAGGTGCAATACAGAAACTGTGAAGTATTTAAAGGCCTAGATTAGTGTTAGGTAGCTATAACATCACTGGGGCAACACAGGACTTAGAGTGTGTGCTTCTGAATATGTGTTTAGTTATTCTAACTGAGGAACAGATGGAAGCCAAGTAGTTTGTGTTTAAATAGTTCATTGAAATAGAGCACAATGTAGATGGAATAAATGTGTTTAATCAATATTCCAATTTCCTACTAATACACAGAAACAGTTTCAGTGAGAAAAAGTTCAAAAATAACCTTTCGAACACAAGGTGTATTTCAGTTGCTGGACTGAGGGCCTAACTTGTAGAAAAAGACGTAGTAAATGTTCCATCCATTTTAAATAATTACCGAAATGCCTAATAATTATAATTATTGCAATGTGAAACGCTTAAAAAACAAAACTTTCAATGAGCGTATTTGCTTCTTAGGCGCTGTTTACCTCCAAGAAACTGATCACGTGACACTAAATATCTTACATACTAAACCCGTCCTGGGGATACGGGCTGTTCAGACCGGAATGATTCTTTGGATTCTTTCTTAAAGAATCACAAAAACTCTGCAAACTGTCTCTGCACAGAGAGAATAGGAAGTTAGGCCTTTGGGATGGGCAGCAAAAAAAATTGTAAAAGCGCATGTTTCCATCACAAAGGGGACAATTACTTGACAAGAAACCAGTGTGCTGGAACCGCATCTGGTTGGTTTCTGTCACACAGTGGGGGGTGGGGCCGGCTGGAACAGAAAACACCTGACTGACCTGACTGGCCTGACACTAAAGGCGGAAGAAAGAGGCTTGACCATTCTGTGGATCGCTTCGGATCACAGCAGGCAGCTTACAGCGTTCTAACAGTAATAAAAACAAATGTGTCAGTTTCAACTTTACACTTTTTAAGTGGTACTAAACATGTGAACAGTGAACCATTATTTCCTTCTAGCTGTCACATACATATGTGTGTGTGCGTGTGTATATATAGTCCACCAATCCCGCTTCCGTTCAAAATGGGCGGACACATGCTCGACGGTACACCAGGTAAGCTTTATTTTCACTTTGAGGGCATTTTACTGAAAATGGCCAGTCGCCATCGCTGTCCCTCTGGCAGACGCGTTTCGGCTTGGATTGCCTCTTCAGTGCCAGTTAAGTGTGACAGGGTGCACAGGTGAGGGTCTTTCTAAAGTCCAGTGTATTACTCCTATTGGATGGTATTGTGCGGCCACAGAAAACAGACTGCAGGATCCGGTCCGTGCCTCTCACTGCATGCTGGTAATTTGAGTCCGTTTCAGCTCACACACTTCCAAGCCCCCACTCAGTCAGTAGGATGCGTTATTATATATATATATATAGATATATATTTATTTTATTTTTTTCGCCAAGGACGCGGCACTCAAGGCTTGGGTTTACCAACTTGATATATTTATTTCAATGCTCGGAGCATTGAAATAAATATATCAAGTTGGTAAACCCAAGCCTTGAGTGCCACGTCCTTGATGAAAAATCGTTGTTTTGGGTCAGGATCCGACCCCTACGCAGAGCACCGGTAGAGTATATATATATATATATATATATATATATATATATATATATATATATATATCGTTATAATAATGACCAAAAAATCGAGATTGAGGAATAGTTCTGTAACCTGTACTATTGTATTTATCAACAGTATAGCGTGGGCTTCCTCAGGGACTGTGTGAACTTTAAGAAATACATTTTCTTTTTCCATTTAAGGGAAAACGATAATTTATATATCTGATCTTTCTAATTGTTCCTTTAAACTGCTTACTTCTTTGGCATTATATTAATTGGGACTTATTTACAAGCCCCTTGTGCCACCGGTGCGTCAGTTTTTTACGTGATAAAAAGTGATGCACCAGCGGCGCATGAGGCTTGTAAATGAGCCCTGTTGTGTTTACCGAAATGGGAGGACTAAGCTTTTTTGTAAAATTCACATTTCTTGAAACACATTTGCTGTCCTAAATAAACTAGGGCTTCATTTGCAATATTTTGGCGCACGGCTGCGCAGCAAGCCTTCCTGTTGCGCTGCCCTCATTCACAATAAAAGGGTAGGTATGCGCAGTATCTAGAAGAAATGGGGCATTCTTGTTCTTCTCGCCAGCGCTGGCGCACAACCAGCAGCAGTGCACCAGCACAGACACCTTTGTGTCATTTTGCAAGGGTGCCTGCGCTGAGGGGATGATTGTCCCTTCCGGCCCAAAAACAATCTTTAAAGGCATTTTCCTCTTTCTATGTGTGCTGCAGAATGCAACACGGATAGAAAAAGGAAAAAACTAGGGGAAACAAAAGTATTGCTCTTTGTTGTACCGCCTTACACCTCCCATGGGGAGGCGTAAGATTCTGATGCTTTTCCAGGTGTACAAAATGTTGTAGATCTGGAAATGCGTCAAGTTCCATGGATGTTGCATGGGAATACCCACAGCAACACCCATGGAATGCCCCTTTCACGCAGAGTTATGCATGGAAGGTAAACATATTTTTTACAAGGACATGAAAAGTCACGCAGGGTGACTTTACGTGGCCTTGTAAATATGGGGAAGCCCATTGCGCTGCGGGTGCGTCAATAAAAGCAAGCAGGGAAGGAAAGTCAAAACAAAACACTGTTTTAAACAGAGCACAAATATTCAGGTCAGTGTGCCGAATTTATAGTTCCACTTGCAAGTTCATCTTACACACAAACAGTGGCTTGATTTCACAAAATGTGAATGTACAGGTAGTATTACATGGAAAAGAGTCTACTGTATTTAAGTACAAACTTATTTCTTGCCCCATTTTCATTATGATAATGTTCAGAAATTTAGGTCTGCAAGAGTAGGAGTACATTTGTTTCTACCGTTGGAATGGGCACGCAACGTCCCAAATATTTTTTTATGTGTCTAAATAACTTTCTTTGATAATAATTTCTATTATAGACAATAAAACAAGCCATCAAAATATATTGCAAAGTATTATAACATCAGATGGTCTAATCCAGAGGTCTCCAACCTTTTCATTAATAAGAGCTACTTATGTTCAATGAAAAGCATCTCTAGCTACTAATATTGTTAGAGATGTAATAGTTACCTCTTCCGTCAAGACTACTTTAGGGGCTTCCAGGTGAAAAAATTACTAGCAGTGATCATTTCAGTGCATCCGGCATGCTTCCTAACAGTAATGGGAAAATGGTTTGTCAGTGTGGAATGCATCTAGATGTGTTTTACATAACAGCCATAGCTGCAAGTCCCCTAGCATCAAGTTAATAATATTAGTAATAAGTCTCCCCAACACTGGTTGATTTTCCTCACTCAACTAGGAGATTTAAATATATTTTAGAAATTCAGCCCTTTTTCTGCAAACATCAGCATATGAGTTCTGAACAGATACACATTTTTATCTGTTTTATCTTGAATACCTGCTTTTCAATTTAAGTAAACATGTATTAATTCAAACAAGCAAAAGCTTCTAGTTTAGTTGACTAGGTTGCAGATAGGAGAGCTGCTTATAGGTAGCTGGAGACCTACCAGTAGCTCACAAGCTACGCGTTGGAGAAGCCTGCTCTAATCAAAACTATACAGCTACAATTCACTCAATAGGATCAGGAGATGGAACTACCGATCTCACCAGATGAGACCAAAACACCTCTGACACAGCTGCACGTGGGCAAAACTCTGTGCAGCGACGGCCTTCCCCTGAAGTTCTAAAAGGCATTTGAGGGACAGCTGACTACACCTCTTTTGGAACTTTACCATGAGGCCTGTACAAGAGGACAATTACCCACGACTACTAAAGAAGCTGTGGTTATGCTGCCAAAGGCGGGTCATGACCCCATGAATGTTGGCTCCTATCCCCCCTTTCACTATTCATTTTTGATTGCAAGATATTGGGGAAGATGTTTGCTAACAGGGTGGTTTGCATGCTGCTATTTATTGTACACTGTGATCAGGGGCGGTGGGTGACATTTGAAAGTGGTGGGGCGCAAAGTGATTTGCATACAGCACCGTAGCGAGCGAGCGCAGCGAGCGAGCCCGAACCCCAAAAGGGGGGTTTGGGCGGGTTACCCCCCCCCCCCAAGAAAAGTTCGGAAAAAAAGAAGAAAAATCGTGCATTTTCAAGCGAATTTGAGAAAGCAGGAAGGTTAATAAAGCAATTGTGAAAGTGCAGTTATTACATTAATATCACCTTAGCGCTGGGATCTGCAAAACAGCCTTTACTCACGCGATGGGTCTCAGACACGACCTTGACTATTCAGGGACTGGTTTCACAAAATGTGAGATCTACTGGGGTTGGAAAAACTGATAGCAATAGGGACACATATGCTGCTATCCTTAGACAAGACATGGAAGCCTTGTCTCCGCTATCTCTTATACAAATTTCGAGTCCTACGCTTGACCCCCACTGATCGAGATCATTCTTAGACGGGAGCGAATGACTAAACAAACCAAGCTCTCATTCCCCCATGCCTCCTTAACATTATTTTGTGGTCCTACTTAGTCCGCCAGTTGCCACCACACCACTTCCCCTTCCTTTTCCCCCTCCTCCCTCCTCCTGCCTTTTCCTGTTCCCCACTATTTTCTTTCCCATCCCAGTGATGTCCCACTGACCAATGGTTGTAGGTTGGAATTTGTTGTATTTATTGACTGTATTTTAATAAAGAAGAGTTTAAACCTAAAAGGAGCGTGGGGGCTCTTTGTGCCTGCGTCCTTCACAAGCATGTGCCCTGGTCAAGAATGTGTTATCATTGTTGGGTGTGCAAACTTTTCACTCAATCAGTGGTAAGACAAGGCAAGTGGAAACACCATATTAGATCTCTCCTAAGACGGCACATGTGCTGTATCTTCCAGAAACTTTTATCTTACTTAGTAGCCACCCATTCTTTACCATTGGATTGCTTCATTGTCACTCTAATTTGCTCGCTTCTTATACGTCAGCTTTCATAGGCATACTTACTCTTTCTTGTGTTTTCCTTCCACTCAGGCATGGTAGCATTAGATGTGTGCTTCCACTGCGCATTTTTTCATACACTAATGTTTTTGTTTTGTTTAAGCACTCTTTGTGAGTGTGCATTTTTCAGCTGTTTCCTTTGTGTACTACTCCCCCCTCTGTGTTCTTCCGCAGTCCCCTTCCGACCCCCTGTTGTCCATTTTCTGGTCCCAGCACCCTCCTCTCACCCTCGGTTGTCTGTCTGCTTGGCCTCAGCCCCTGCTGACCACCCACTGGCACTGTTGTCTGTCTGCTTGTCCCCAGCTCCTGATGAACACCCACTGTTGTCTGTCTGCTTGGCCCTAGCCCCTCTCAACCACCCTCCATTGTCTGTCCGCTTGCCCACACCCCATCCTCCCACCATCTGTTCTCCATTCACTTGCCTCAGTTATTCCCTCCCATCCTCTCTTATCCCTGGGCTTGGTTACGCTCCTCCCTCTACCCTCCATTGTCTGTCTGCTTGCCCCAGCCCCTCCTGCACATCCTTCATTTTCCATGTGCTCCGCTACCCACGTCCATGCGCCATGCCTCTACCTCCCACCATGTTGCAATAACAAAAGGTCTATGACACAGCCAACGCTGCCCGCGTCATTGAACTTTTTTCCATTCCTCCCCACCTGCATCTTTTTCTTGCATGTTGCCTCCTGCCCTCCACCCATCTGTTGCCTCCTACTCACTCCCCCATGTTGCATCGGGGGAGCAATAAATAAAGAGCCCTATTATGCGGCTAGCACGTGCCACATCATAGCACTTTTACTATGAATTACTTTTTGCCATGCTGCACAACAGACGCGCTGCTGTACAACATGGCTACTAAACCGTGACAAAGCCTGTTAGAGTCTGCATCTGCATACAGTAAAATGACTGACAAATAGTGTGCAGCTCACAGGAAGAGGTGGAGAACTGCGGCATTACAGTGCCGTGGCAAGGCAACCTGCACCTCCCTTGAACATACACAGAATGGCCGAAGCAACGGGGCATTTGAGCCAGAGTTTCAAGTCCGCATTCAACCAATCATAATTGGTACTTGTTTTTACACTATTACATTCCAATCAGGGAGCCATACAAGACATTAGGGCTGTTCTGCATTTCGGGTCAGCCATTACTCCTACAACAAGTAATATACCGCAATCCTGCTTGGGCTGTCCAGATGGATCATTTGCATTCTCAGTGCCAAACTCTATGCAAATTGGTACAAATTTATTGCAGGAGTGTTTTTCAAATTCGGTGACTTTATTAGAGGACATCATTTTATGAAGAGTATTCCTGGAGAGGAATCACTTATGCGGGAGATAATATTATCAGGAAATCACGGAATGAGTCGCCTTTTTTATTGAGCTTTCTTTATCTCATACGAAATTGGTAGGATCTCCAAAAGCGGGGTTGACAGTCATTATAAAGATTTATATACGGCTTCTATTAGTCTTATGCAAATTCTTATTATTCGTATTATTATTATTGTCATAATAATTATTATCCTTATTAATTTAATACATTCACAGAAATAATTCATATAATCTTGTGACTCGTGTGAATACCCTTCTTTAAATCAAAAGTATTTGAGAAGAACTATGATCAATCAGTATATTACAAAGTATGGGCCATATACTCGTTTTCATTAAAATACCGTGCCATGTTCTCAGGTGCCCTGGCCTCTTTTCCGTATACATTAAGTGGCAATATCTTATTGTTTATTTTTCTTACAAGAAATCTTGGAAATGCAAGGTAGTGTTTGCTTTTTGGTGTTAGCAAAACATTCACTTACTCCGAGATTTTTTGAGTAAATATACGCGCTCAAAATGAGTCACCGATCCTTATGGCCCACAAACAACCTGTTTTCAAGCTGTGACATCTACAAATCATGTGGTAAGTCAGATAAATATTGGGTTACGTAAACGCACCGTGTACAGTAATGTGGCCCTATTAGGATCTTCTTCGGTTTGGTGGTATTTCCGGGTGCTTTCTCTTTATTAAATAGTTCATTTCTGTCGACAATAAATCCAGTTATTAACTATAATAGGGACAGCGCAGGTACTCTATATTGCATTGCTGCTGGTAGCCTAGACTATTCCGTAATACTAAAACGTACCCCTTGAAAGGTAGGTGAAAAATGTTTGCACTGTTTTTAATAAGGCTTTCGCCTTACCGAAGTGCGAATTTGAACGTAATGTGTGTCTGTCTGCCTTAAGTAGCACAAGGAAAGAAGAACGCAGTAGATATAGAAATAAAATATATATCATCTAGCTAGCTACAAAAAGTAGTGAGTCACAGTCACTGACTAATACAGCTCGGCTCCTCAAACAGCCTAGGCCTGAAAGGCCTTAGGCCTCCCTGGCTGCACAAGGCCCAGCGTCGTCATTCTAAATAAATCAAGATTAGATAGAACAATAAATTACTTATAAAAATCTAATATCAATACTCACTGATGACGACGGGTCGACTCGAGAGAGCGAAACCAGGGCACAGCACACTCACCGGCTGGTTGTTGCGCACACACTGTCCACGAGGCGAGACTCGAGAGTCACCAGATAGAGAGTATAGAGAACAGCTGCGAAATGGCCAATCACTGCATGAATGAAGTCAGACACAGTGATTGGCCATTATGCAGTGCGGCTGAGCCACCCACGCGCAGCATCCAATAATGGATTGCCCTGCCCTGTTGCGCGGTGACCAGCCAATCCTGGCGCTGCATGCAGCGCCAGGATTGGCTAGGGGGGCACACTGAGTGCTCGCCCTGTCGCCCTTTCTATCGCCGGGGGCTGTCGCCTGGTTAAACCCAGCACCCCCCTGGCCACTCGCTATCAGGGGAACTCCAATGCGCATGCTTGGGCTAGTTTCAGCCCCAAGCTTCACTTGCGCGCTAGAGCCTGGTACACCACTGCTGCTCCAGCTGAGTGACGTGGACTGTCACTCAACTCAAGCTGCACAGCAGTCCAGCCCCCCTGCGAGCGCGCATAGCACTCCCCGAGCTGGATACCAAATGTGAGACAGTTGTTTCATGTCCGTAGCGGTGTCCCGGCTGGATCCACTGACATGGAGAAAACATTAGACTCTCTTCCTTTAGTCAGTCCTAAAACACATGGGCTTTGGGACTGATGCCATTAAAAAGGTGAAGCTCCTTTATTCTGCTACAGCCATTGTCAGAATGGTGAGTGTGATCTCCGATGCTTGGCTGGTACAATGCGGGACAAGACAGGGGTATTGCATCTCCACTTTGCTGTGTGCACTGGCAATGGAGCCCCTGGCATGACACATCTGCAGTAGTGGAAGGAAGCTGACTCTTCGTATTAGTCGCTACAAGCATGTCATTTCACTATATGAGGGCAAAATGTTATTATTTATGCCTAATTGCACTGAAGGTCTGGCTGAACTGCTAAAAGAGCTCCAAAGGTTTAGGGCACAATCTGGTATACAGATGAATGCAGTGAAGATGTATCTGTTCCCACTGACCAAGGAGGGTGCCACAATGATGCTTTTTCTTTCAATCTCGGGGCTGTTGGTAGCATTCCCCACTTTAAATACCTAGAAGTCAGAGTATACAGAGACCATCAAGATGTGCTACAAGCACATTTTGGACAGGCGATAAAGGTTGATAGGTTCTCAATTGGTCTTTGGTGCAAATTGCCCTGGTCGGTATCGGGATGAGTAGCCCTAGCCAACATTGCCCAGGTCGCTCTGTTTTTTCACAAACATTCTAATGCAACTTAAAATACATTTCTTTCAGGAACTCTCCATGCTGTTGACGGAGTTGAGCTGGGGAGCAAACAGGAGGAAGATAGCACTTGACCGACATTATCTTCTCTTGGACAGGAGAACTGAGAGATTCCTAACTTTTAATCTTATTATCTGGTTGTGCAATCCTAGATTGTGGCATGACGGTTCAGCCCTTGGCCCTTGGGCATCCTTTGTGTTTTTCTATGTTTAAGAGGAGTTATTTCCCACAGACCTTCGCAAATATGTTCTTAATATGCAGTCTAAGGTCCGGGCTACTTCGATCTTGCTGCTCTCAGTAAGATACAGTTGGCACTGGTGCATATGTAGGAGGACTGATGGAACCCCTTATGCTCCAAAGGGTTTCTCCAGTTGCACAAAGGGTGGACAGGTCTCTTTGGTCCAGAGCAGTGATAACCTTATTATGCACTCTATATGATTCTGGTACTCTAATGTCTCTCAAGAAGTGATGCTTGTTTCCTACCTTACCTCCCAGGCAATTGTTGACCTATGTGGCACTTGATCTTAATCACATTGTGTAGTGGAGGGTCAGAGCTAAAGGTAGATACAATAATGCAGACGCTGTGGATATGTGGAAATGGCCGCCATTTCATTACAATGGCATACTGAGCCAACAGGATCACCAGATCTAAAAGTCTGACCTCATTGCAATATAAGTGGGAAGAAGATGTGGCGGAAGAGCTTACAGACTTCAAATGAACCAAGTCCTGCAGGCAGATGTTGCTGAATACTTGTCTTAAGCTTATACAATGTATCAATGTCCACAGGGTGTATTTAATGCCAATACACCTATAGGTCATGTATTCAGAAACATCCTGTGCATTTTCCTGTTTTAATCAGAATCGGGCAGCTTACGGTATATGGTCTGGTCATATGGAGCCTTTAGGCACTGGTGGGACAATGTCACTAGATGCCTTACAGACTGGAAAGACAAATGCGATTTGGGGTTGCGTAAAAAGACCTGCTGGGGCTTATGCCTGGGTCTAAAGTTAATAGATCTAACAGTTTATTTATAGACCTGGCTCTAGCTCTCCCAATGGGACAATTAGCCATGAATTGGAGATCCCGGCAGCTCTTGATACTGGAAGATGGACTTGTATCAATTCCCAAAGACTGAAATGGATCCAAATTTATGCCCAGCAGGTGATATGCTCAGACCTGGACTGACATTGGATTGGGAGCAAATCTGTAGGGCTGGCATCCCCAAGAGAGAGTATAAACCACCTTGAACAATGACTCATACATACATTTACGCCTATTGATTGTATTCGTAGACAATGCAAAGTTTCTTTAATTATTGTACAAAACCTGGTATACTTATGACATGAACATGGAAAGGCATGTGCCAAATGTTCTGATATTCTTCTGTGATAAATTAACATTGTTGGCTGGATGAGATCTGGGGTGGTGGGGCCCGGGTAGGGGTTTCGCTTTGTGATCATTTCTTGCTACATGTCCAGGGATTACAAACTTTTTTCTGCATACATGGAATAGGCATGTTACAAAGCTGCTTCCTAAAAAGCAATGGTTTTCTTCGGTACATGTTATTCTGCCATGCTAAATGACTACATTACTGCATGGTTGACTATAAAAATAATTAAGAACAATTGGTAAAAAAAGAAATTCACCAACAAAACTAAAAGAGAGATTTCATCATAGTGTCTGAGTTTTGATAAATGGAATTCTTCGGGAGTGCAAAGATGACTTGAGAATCGTCTGCTTATATGTAAAAACAGAGCGCCAGCAGATTGAACAGAGAATGGTGACCATACACGTGTGTTAAAGTGGGGAGAGAGCAGGGAACGTCGTATATGCCTCTGCGAGGCTTTTAAGAAATTAATTGACGTTCCATTAGTGGCATGGGAACTGAATGAAAGTAACGAAGTGATATTCCCTGGACTTTTTGTTCACCTCGAACTGGGCTCTGACTGCAGGGCAACTGGACTTTGCTCTACAAGTTCCTCACGCTTGTCCTGAGGAGACCAAGAAGGATATCAAGGCCGAAACGTACCCGCGTCAACAGTGTTTGACAAGAGGAGTCTGATTATAATTGATACATTTTTCTGACCAGTGAATGCACATTTCTGAATTACAGTTTCTAGAGGGGTAATTACCTTGTGTGCTTATATGACGACCTCAAAGTGTATCTCCTTTATTTAACAGGCAAAAACTGTTCTTTCTATCAAATGGGTAGAAGGAATTTATGAATTGTGTTTGTGATGTGTACTTATTTGTAGTTTGTATATATGTTTGTATGTTTAAAAAGATATCAAAATGAAAAAGAGAATATCGAAATATTGACTAAAAATCATTACAACGATAACTAAAAAGAATAATAGGGCAATATATAGTTCCCTATGGTGAGTTATTCTTTACCACGCTGCAATCAATAAAGAGCGGGGCACCTTCAGACCCAGCGCCAACCAGCAAACTTCAATTAGTCGCCACTACGGTGGCCCCCTCCTTCACCAACCTCATTAATGCGTCCCTGGAAATGGGCACCGTACCAACCAATTGGAACAAGCATTGGAAATGCAATAGGTCTCGGATTTATTTGAGTTCGAGCTAATGGCATTGTAAATGGCAATGTCTTTTAGCCATGTGTTATGGAGTGTATGCATGTGCTGTGTAATGGAATTATGTGGTTTGGATTGGAATTGTTCACCCTGCACACTCACACACTGTTCACCCTGCACGCTCACACACTGTTTACCCTGCACGCTCACACACTGTTTACCCTGCGCGCTCACACACTGTTTACCCTGCGCGCTCACACACTGCTCACCCTGCGCACTCACTACTCTGCACTCACTACTCTGCACTCACTACTCTGCACTCACTACTCACTACTCTGCACTCACTACTCACTACTCTGCACTCACTACTCTGCACTCACTACTCTGCACTCACTACTCTGCACTCACTACTCACTACTCTGCACTCACTACTCTGCACTCACTACTCTGCACTCACTACTCTGCACTCACTACTCTGCACTCACTACTCTGCACTCACTACTCACTACTCTGCACTCACTACTCACTACTCTGCACTCACTACTCAGCACTCACTACTCTGCCCTCACTACTCACTACTCTGCCCTCACTACTCACTACTCTGCACTCACTACTCTGCATTCACTACTCACTACTCTGCCCTCACTACTCACTACTCTGCCCTCACTACTCACTACTCTGCCCTCACTACTCACTACTCTGCACTCACTACTCACTACTCTGCCCTCACTACTCACTACTCTGCACTCACTACTCACTACTCTGCACTCACTACTCACTACTCTGCACTCACTACTCTGCACTCACTACTCTGTACTCACTACTCTGTACTCACTACTCTGTACTCACTACTCTGTACTCACTACCCTGCACTCACTACTCTGCACTCACTACTCTGCACTCACTACTCACTACTCTGTACTCACTACTCTGTACTCACTACTCTGTACTCACTACTCTGCACTCACTACTCTGCACTCACTACTCTGCACTCACTACTCACTACTCTGTACTCACTACTCTGTACTCACTACTCTGTACTCACTACTCTGCACTCACTACTCTGCACTCACTACTCTGCACTCACTACTCTGTACTCACTACTCTGTACTCACTACTCTGTACTCACTACTCTGCACTCACTACTCTGCACTCACTACTCACTACTCTGTACTCACTACTCTGCACTCACTACTCTGCACTCACTACTCTGCACTCACTACTCTGCACTCACTACTCTGCACTCACTGCTCACAACTCACTACTCACTACTCACAACTCACTAGTCACTACTCACTCACTACTCTGCACTCACTACTCTGCACTCACTACTCCCATGATTATGTAAGGCACAATTGGCATGAAAGCTGATTAAATGTCTGCCATGTCTAGATCACCCCTACACACTGAAAGCGGGAAATGTATATTACACAATGTATGCTGTAAAGGAGCACATTAGTAATTAGTAATTAGTATAATATGGGTAGGCCGGCAGTTTCAATGGGCATTGAGTGGAGCCATGTTACAGAATGTTAACAGTGATAACAGTGTGAATGCAAAAGTTAAAAATTGACGACAACTTATGATCCAGGGTCGTACATTTGCAACGATTACGAGAGTAAAATCAAGCTGTGAAATTTGTATAGTCCCATGCCTGTTGGTATGACAATATAGCACAGTGGCATAAAGTTAGGACAACAGGGCAGCAAGACAGTACAGCCCATAGGTACGTAGCTAAACAATATGTCCCCTTAACAGATATGCCAGCAATTACGTAAGTATAAAACCAGTACTGAGTGGTTACAACAAAGATGACAGGACTCAAGGCTGGCATGTTATTACAGTATACATCCCAGGGCCTTCTGTTGGCAGATAATGTTCCAGGGTCATAAAGCTATAACAGACTGACCACAGACTGTCGCAGTTACAACTGTATAATCTGGGACTGTGCGCACACAACAGAGTGACCTCAAAGATGCAGTTTGAACTATGCTACCTATCCCTTCCCTGCTCCAACCTGTTGTGAAATAATAGTAGTGTAGCATAGTGTAGCACATAGTCAGTGAGAGATGGTTCACACAAGAGGATTTACCTGCGCAGGAGATAAGCCAGTTCCTGTGCCAGATCCACGTTCTCCTCCTCATTCTCCTCGCCACTACCGTGGCGACCTGTGGACCGGCCCTCCGGCGGTTCCCCGGCACCGCCACGACTCGTGCTGCTACTGCGTAACCCCATCGCCCATGTCTGAGGGAAAGGACATCCACTCAACCTGGCCTCAAAGTGACAGAATCTCTACAACACTGATAGTAGGATATTTACAGAAAATGCTACCTCGTGGCGGTACACGTTATCGACTGCTGTCCTCACTACATGATATCTCGCCGTGAACTGGTAGGAACTGAAGCCACGTGACACTCAAGCTCCCTTTCGGATACTTTACAACATTTACCCGTGACCCGCTAGCCTGGAATAGTCCCGAGGCTGCCTGGCCATCATCACACTTTCAGTAAATACTACCAACCGCCCACACACGATTTTAAACGATCCCAATCCACCCCAAACCGTGTGGTATCTGCTACAGCTCACCCACCTTAGATGTTTGGCCTCCCTTGCTTATGAGCAACAATCGTTCCGATCCTGACATTGATACCAAACTTACACTCTTGAAGTAACTTTCACTAAACGCATGCCTAAGCAACACCAACACAGAACAGATAATACACTAAATTAAAGCTCGATCTCTATTCCAAAGGACAGACACTAAAGTACCACCTACATAGCTGTAGGCAGTACAGTCAAGACACTCGTCTGATATAGTGCAATCAGAGCCCAGAATTTTGAGGGACAAAACGCAGTGTAATAATGTCTTACGCTTATGCAACGACACTAATTCACTGTTGCTTTTATTCAGCCTGACACCTATCAGTACACAACGCACCAAAATACATTCACTGATGTCTGTTTTATAGTCGACTCTAACACAGAAAAAGTCCGAATGTTCTACCTACCAATCATAATAGAGGTAAATAGCCCTTATCAACCAATCGGAACAAAAAGGTAATTAAAACGTAAAACGCGACCAAAACTAAAAACACCACCTACAACCCAGCTAGCCTACGAGGGCAGAGGACGCAGGGCCGTCTGAACACGACCGACCTCCTCTAGGAACGAGGAAACCCAAGTGACCCTGAACTTCAAAGTCTTATCTAATCAGAGCAAATGGGCTAGTGGCCCGAGAAACAGCGCCGCAAGCGATCGACAGAACAAGCAGCTGGATCCTAGATGACGGTCGTACGGGGTGCGCGCGCACGGTGTTTACATCTTTTTCACTGGGCGCTGAACGGTACAGTCTGCTTCCGGGTCACGTGACGGAGTAGGGCTAGCGTGCTAACTGCTGCTTTTAGGATTGGACGGTGCTGTTGCTTGTCAAGTGTGTGCTGCACCTACAAAGTGTAGAGGGAGAGGGAGGGAATTCGGAAAAGAAGACTCGAAACCGGCCGACGCGGGAATCGAAACCAGTGGTGCGCGCGCACCAGAGGAGCGGGGAGCACGATAACACGCCGAGACGAGGTAGGAGATGTGTGTGTGTAAGGGGGGGGTTCTGTGTGTGTATGCACGGCGGCGGCGGGGGGGGGGGAGTCTGTATGTGTGTGTATGCGCGGCGGGGGGGCTGTATGTGTGTGTATGCGTGCGTGTGAGTCTGCTTCTCAGGAGCCATGGGAGACAGGAAGCGCGCGCGACCTGATCCCAGTTCCAAGGTTGCGCGTGCACCTCGCTTGTCTCCTGTCTCCCTTGACTCCGTAAAAGCGAGAATGATTACAATAGAGTCTCGGAACGACAGATTGCTTCGCAATCTGTTCGCAGTTCCGAGACCTAAAAAGGCCACAGTCAGGGCACTTCTTAAGAAACCCCACTTAGACCCTACGGACCTATCCAACTTCCGACCCATTTCTCTCCTCCCGGTGATTAGTAAGGTGGCCGAACGAATTGTCAACCAACAACTCTCCTCTTACCTGGAAAAAAATAAACTCTTGCGCAACTCACAGACGGGGTTCAGACCAGGACAGGGGACAGACACCGCACTACTAGCCGTGGTCGAGGAGGCAAGATCCATCATAGATCAGGGGGGATCAGTGGCAGTGATCCTCCTTGATCTAAGCGCCGCCTTCGACACGGTGGATCACGCTATCCTTATCCATCGACTTAGCGTGATAGGCATAGCTGGTGCCGCCCTGTCCTGGATCAAATCCTTCTTGGAAGGGAGAACCTTCCAGGTATCAGACGGTACGAGCACGTCCAAAGCACTTCCATTACAGTGTGGGGTCCCACAGGGCTCCTCCCTGAGCCCCACACTTTTTAATGTTTATATGTCCCCCCTGGAAGACATCATCTCCCCGTTCGGCGTTAAGTCAGTAATGTACGCCGATGACACACAGCTGGTGGTGTCAATAAGCCAGTCAAGAAAAAGCCTAGACAACCTAGCAACATGTCTAGAGAATATCTATAAGTGGATGACGGAATCACGGCTGAAACTAAACGGCGAGAAGTCTGAAATCCTCCTCCTGGGAAATCCACGCAAACTCCCTTTATCCCTCGTCTGGCCAAGCTGTATGGGCCCACCCCCCCCACCCAAAGCAGAAGTCAATAGTCTTGGCATTTGGTTAGACCAGGACCTGAATTTCAAATCTCAGGCAAGAAAAACTGCCGAGCCTGCCTTGGCCTCATCAAAACAGCACGAAAGGTCCTTCACCTAGTCCCCTTCCAATCCAGGAAACTACTCATGCAGGGTCTAGTGAACTCCAGGCTGGACTATGGAAACGCTCTATACCTAGGGGCTCCCGCCTCGGTCATTCACAGACTGCAATGTGCACAAAATGCCGCGGCAAGACTCTTGACAGGAACCAAACCCAGATGCTCAGCCAAACCAGCGCTCAAAAGCCTACACTGGCTACCGGTCAAAGAAAGAATCAACTTCAAGACCCTATGCATCTCGCATAAAGTAATGCAGGGGAAAGGGCCACCGATTCTGAGTTCCATGATCAAACCCCACCACTCAAACAGGCAGCTCAGATCGGATTCCCTTTCACTGGCCAGTGTCCCCAGAATACAAAAGACTCGATCAGGAGGGCGATTGTTTTCCTATAATGCCCCGAAGTTGTGGAATTCCCTACCAATCTTTATCCGGAAAGAACACAATCTTCTTGCCTTCCGTAGGCACCTAAAAACATGGCTCTTCCCATAGTCCCCATCTCTTCCTTGGTAAGATAGGTCTTCTGTCAGCGCTGGGATGCCCTAGGGTAGCTATGCGCTCTATAAATCCCTATCCAAATCCAAATCCAAATCCAAATTGCTTATATCTTTTCCTCCTTGCCAGCCGTTTTCTCTTTACCTTTATATGTAAAAACAAGTTCTTGATTAATGGAACAATACTGCCAGTGGTCTCATGTATAAAGTAAGTATGATAGGCAAGAGGATGTAGCCGATTATTCAATAACATGGTTTTTTAGTAAAAGGGTGACCGGAAACAACTTGTGCTCTCTCAGATTGAAAGGCTGTGATCCATTTGAGGACAGTGCATGTGATGTTAAGATTAGTGACAGTTGTAGAAGAATATCATGGTTGATGGTTTTGAAGACTGTCAACATATCTAAAAATATTAGCACTCCAACATGTCCTCTATCTATAAGGCTATATAAAATTGTCTAGTGCTGATAGAATCACCAGTTCTGTGCTGAGTCCAGGGAAGAGGTCTGCTTGAGAAGCATCAGAAATGCCAAGATGTTGCGGCTAAGTAAACACAAGATTCTCCATCAACTTACGCAGGAACGGAAATGTAACCCCTTCGCTGCTCGGCCTTCCGTCCCCCCCCCCCCCCCCCCCCCTGTGCTAAGCCTTTTTTGGGCTATTTGGAGTAGTACGTGCTTAGGCCTCTGTAACTTTTTGACCACATAAGGGATCCACGCCAAATTTGTGTCCTTTTCTTCCAACATCATGGGGATTCTAAAGGTACCCAGGGTTTGTGGATTCTAGGACATAGCCTATTTTTGCTATTTTTTATGCTTTCAACCTCCTTCCAGTTAATGGTAGAAATGGATGTGAAAGTAATAATGGATCCTGGAAAGCTATACATTTCAGAACATTAGACAAAATTCTGAATTCAGCAGCAAAGGGTCATTTGTGTAGATCCATCAATGTTTCTTTATAGAAACTAACAGTTAAATATAGAAAAACTGAAAATTAGTTGAAAAACACAGCCTTTTGTGTCAACGTTTTCACCTGTAACTTCTTTTATTTATGACAGCTCTTTGAAAACAATACACCGTTACATCCGCTGGACCTTCCTGGTTGTGGGGATATATAGGACTTGTAGGTTCACCAAGAGCCCGACGAACCCAGAGTCAAAAACTGAGCAGCAATTTGCAATGTTTTTTTTTTATTATGTTCCGGGTATATAGCAATTATTGTGCCAAAATGTATACATGGAAAAATCGGTATGAATGACACCTATGTATTTCTGGGATAGGAACAAATTGTAGAGTTTAGAAACAGTACATATTTGCACTTTTTGAAATTGGGAATACTCATACTAGCATGAGAATTATCGGTCATTTTTTCAAAATGACTTCTTTTTTACACAGTGTCTTTCATTTGGGAAGGCAGAAATGCATAAAAAATCAATAGGTAATAACAGTTGCTTTACAAATCTGAATTACCCTAAGTCTCCCAATAAAAATGGTACCTCACCAATGTGGGTAGGCATAGTGCCCACGACAGGAAATGGCTCTAAAAACGCACCACATTTTCACAATGAAAATGTACCCTTTTTTCTGCGAAGTGTCTAGCTGTAGTTTTAGAACACTAGCTCTGCCAGCACCTAGGGAAACCTAGCAAACTTATACATTTTGAAAAACTAGACACCCAGGGAAATCCAAGATGGGGTGACTTGACTGCCTCCCACCAGGTTCTGTTACCCAGAATCCCTTGCAAACCTAAAAAATTATCCAAAAAACACATTTTCCCCACATTTCTGTGGTGGAAAGTTCTGGAATCTGCGTGAATCCACAAATTTCCACCCACCCCACATTCCCCAAAGTCTTACGAGAAAAATGGTAACTCACTTGTTTGGGTCGCCCTAGTGGCCGCAACAGGAAACGGTGCAAAACGCAACATGGTCACACCTCAATTTCGCAGGGAAAAATGACCCTTTTTTGGCAAAGTGCCTAGCTGTAGTTTTTTAACCTTAGCCCTGCCGGCACCTAGGGAAACCTAACAATCCTATACATTTTTTAAAACTAGACACCCAGGGGAATCCAGGATGGGAGACTCGACTGCCTTCCACCAGGTTCTGTTACCCAGAATCCCTTGCAAACCTAAACAATTGTCAAAAAAAACATATTTTCCCCACATTTCTGTGGTGAAAAGTTCTGGAATCTGCGTGGATCCACAATTTTCCATCCTCCCCGCGTTCCCCAAAGTCTTACAAGAAAAATGGTACCTCACTTGTGTGGGTCCGCCTAGTGCCCGCGATAGGAAACGGCGCAAAGCGCAACGTGGTCAAACCTCAATTTCGCAGTGAAAAATGATGCCACAACTTTCCCACAAACAAATGTGTGAAAGAAGTGATGTTTTCAGCTAAAATTGAGGTTTGCAGGGGATTCTGGGTAAGGAAATGTTGGGAGATCCACACAAGCCATACCTCCCTGGAAGCCCCTGGGTGTCAAGTTTTCAGAAATGTGTGGGTATGGTAGGTTTCCCTAGATAGCCCCCGAGCAAGGGGCCAAAAACCCAGGTGACCCCCTTGCAAAACCAGGTGGTTTTGAGATAGGCAATTTTGATGTCGCCTCACTACGTTTTGGGCCAAAAACCCAGTGACCTCCCTTGCAAAACAAGGTGGTTTTGAAATAGGCAATTTTGATGTCGCCTCACTACGTTTTGGGCCCTTGCCTGTCGCGGGTACTTGGGCCACCCACACAAGTGAGGCACCATTTTTGTTGGGAGACCTAGGGGAACGCTGGGTGGTGGGAAATTTGTGTGAGCCTGGTGATGCCACAACTTTCCCACACAAAAATGTGTGAAAAAAGTGATTTTCTCAACTAAAATTGAGGTTTTCAGGGGATTCTGGGTAAGGAAAAGTTGGGGGATCCACGCAAGCCATACCTCCCTGGAAGCCACCGGGTGTCTAGTTTCCAGAAACAAGTGGGTTAGGTAGGTTTCCCAAGATGGCCGCCAAGCCTCTGACCAAAAATTCATGGGACCCTCTTGCAAAACCAGGTTGGTTTGTGATAGGTAATTTTGATGTCACAACAATAGGTTTTGGGCCCTTCCCTGCCGCGTGTACTTGGCCCACCCGTACAGGTGAGGTACCATTTCTATTGGGATACTTGGAGAAATGCTGTGGGGTTGGACATTTTTTGTTACTTTTCGCCGTGTGAAAATTTGGGCACAATAATGCAAGGAAAATGTCACAGTCACATTTTGAGGTTTGCAGGACATTGTGGGTAAGATAACTTGTTGGGATCCACAAGAGAGACATCGCCATGCACTCCCATGGGTGTTTAGTTTACAACAAAAACTACAGTTGTTAGGTTATTCTTAAATGAAATGTACAGCTTGGCAGAGAGACAAAAAAGACAAAGATTACTGCACAGCCATCTATTCCTCAAGCACACACACATACTGGTTGGATTTGACACGAGGGCGAGTGATGGCTCAGAGTATAAAATTGTATTAAGAGATTTCACAAAAATGAAATGCACTGTCAATAATTGAATGGACAAAAAACTGAACCAGTGACACGCAGCTCGTGAGCTGTAAAGCCACTTCAAGGCACCAACCACTTTACAGGCAATTCACACACCTTTCATACATGATACACAGAAGACCATTTACACTACCAGGCACAAAACCAACACATTAGAACATTCACAAATAAGGACAAGGTACACCCTGCTTGATAAAAACAGAAAAGACAAATTTTAATGCACAACCGCCAATTCCTCAAGCACACATACATAGTGGTTGGATTTTGCACGAGGGTGAGTGATGGTTCAGTATATACAGTTGTATTAACCAGAGATTTCACAAAAATGAAATGCACTGTTAATTGAAAGAACGAGAAACTGAACCATTGACTCACATCTCGTGAGCTGTAAAGCCACGACAAGGCACCAACCTCTTTAAAGGCCATTCATACACCTTTCATACGCGTGTGTTAGGACACACAGCGGAACAGCCCCGCAAACGGAGCGGTTCGATTCCGGAACTACAAGTCCCGAAACACCCTCGTCATGAACTACGATACCCAGGAGGGCACCGCGCGGGACAGACGCTGGCGCCGCCTTAAAACAAACAGCTGTGGCGGGACGCGGCGTCGGATATTTCGTGTTCCAGTTTCCGAACACTTCCCCGGGACGTTAGGAGGAAGAGACCCGACGCCACTCCAAGGATTGCCGACCGTGAGCCTCAGTGTCGGGTAAGCCGAGGGGATTCTGCTCCCGTCCCAGGACCTTTCAGTCCCTGCTCGAGGGCGCTCGAGCAACAGAACGCTTGCCTTAGTTGATGCCCCCGACTCCACTCGAGGGTTGCCGAGAGTTGGAAAGCCCGACCTTCCTGTTTCCTTGTCACAGTCCCCGCTCGAGGGTTATCGAGCGGAAAGGAAGCCGAGGGCTACCTATACTATGGCAGCAGTCCCCGCTCGAGGGTTATCGAGCGTGTGAGACGCTAAGGCTGTCTGTACTTTGACGCAGTCCCCGCTCGAGGGTTATCGAGCGTGTGAGACGCTAAGGCTGTCTGTACTTTGACGCAGTCCCCGCTCGAGGGTTATCAAGCGTGTGAGACGCAAAGGCTGTCTGTACTTTGATGCAGTCCCCGCTCGAGGGTTATCGAGCGTGTGAGACGCTAAGGCTGTCTGTACTTTGACGCAGTCCCCGCTTGAGGGATATCGAGCGTGTGAGACGCTAAGGCTGTCAATACTTTGACGCAGTCCCCGTTTGAGGGTTATCGAGCGAGTGAGACGCTAAGGCTGCCTGTCCTTTTGCCCCTGTCCCCGCTCGAGGGTTTCGAGTGTGAGGACGCAGTAAGCCGCTACCTCAAGGAGCCCTCCTCCAACGCGTGCTTGCCCTCCGTTGGTGAGTGTCGGGACCGACACTCATGCGGAGGACGAACTGAGGATTTACAACACCAGTTTATACTCGAGTGGCATTGTCGGCCACTGCTTAGCATGGTGTCCTCTGTTGGTGAATGCCGGGACCGGCATTCGTGCAGAGGACGGTTGGAACAGGGTGTTGAACCTTCCCAGGGCGAACATTTCACCTTGATCGCTAGTGTGTTGTTACTCGTGGTCAGTTACCAAGTGCCAAATAAAGCTGATTACGACAACCTACCTATCTGTTTTCTATTGTGGCGGAAAAACGTGGGTGAAGTATTTAGCGCTGCCCCAATCCTGAGGAACCAGGGGATTACAGCGTGACACATACAAAACCATTCACAACGCCAGCCGCGGGCTCAGCACATTACAACACTCACACCAGCAGACAGTGCCATTTAAGGGCCCATCACTTTCACACGCCCACATTCCTGACACAGCAACCACACCAGCTCACGGATTGCATTGAGTGCCGTTTGGCTAGCTGTGTGTGTAGTGACCAGCAGCTAGTCACTACTCACACAGCCAGCCAAGCGCCAGTCCACCACACCACACCGCCAACCAAGCGCCAGTTCACGCACACCGCCCGCCAAGCACCAGATCAAACACACCACCAGCCAAGCGCCAGTACAAACACACCGCCAGGCAAGTGCCAGTCCACGCACACCGCCAGCCAAGCGCCAGTCCACTCACACCGCCAGCCAAGCACCAGATGCCTCACCACACCGTCAGCCATGCGCCAGTCCACGCACACCGCCAGCCAAGCACCAGATGCCTCACCACACCGTCAGCCATGCGCCAGTCCAAGCACACCGCCAGCCAAGCACCAATCCCCGCACACCACACCACCAGCCAAGCGCGAGTCCACGCACACCACACCACCAGCCAAGCGCCACTCCACGCACACCGCCATCACATTTTGGATTTTATTTTTATATAAATAAGAAAACATAAACAAATTGCAAATTGATACAAATCTACTAACACCAAAACTGAAACTAAATACACTACACAAATGCCAACCTTGAAACTGAACAAAAAATATTAAACAATAGAGGCCAGGCAGTTCACTTTACCTCTCATGGATGCTCCCAAAAAATCTTTTGCGTGTGGTACATTCTAAAACAAGCAGGCACACACAGCCCAGGGTTAGAAGGACACTTGAGGCAGTACATACGAGTTTCATTCCGCATACTTCTTCATCAACAGACTCTACTTCTCCTACTGGAAAAGTCTTTTGAGGGTGTAGGAGGAATGTGATCAGGAAAGTGGTGATCTTTCAATCTAGCATCATCCTCCACCACTCCAACTCTAGAAACACTTGCCTGTTTCCACAAAAACAAGGCTGCCTATTACAGACTCCTGAAACTTAGCAAAAGTCATCTTTGACTCAGGACAAGAATCCTGGAACACAACACAAGCATTAAAGGTTGCCAAGTGGAAAAGATGGATAGCCAACTTCTTGTACCAAATGTAAGCCTTACGAAGAGCAGCGTAAGGTTCCAACCTCTGATCTACTCTGTCAACACCACCCATGCGCCTATTATAGTCTAAAATGCACACAGGTTTGCGCGCTTCAGCAACCTGACCCCAAACAGTCACAGGTGCAGTGCTTTCATCATGGATGGTAGTCAGCATGTAGGCATCTCTCCTGTCTGAAAACGTCACAGCTAGAAGCTCCTCGCAACGCACTGCACCATCCCCACACAAGCTTTTGACAAACAAGTTCTTTTGGGAAATCTTTACGGTTAGAGCAGATGGTGCCAAAAGCAACAGTGTCCAATTTGGCCGATTCCCTGAACAACCGCACACCAGTGTAGAAGTCATCTACATATACATGGTAGCCTTTGTTAAAAAATCCTCTACCAAGTTCCCACACAATTTTCTCAGTCACTCCAAAAGTGGACGGACAGCCGGGGGGTTAATCCTGGATTCCTTACCGGTGTACAACCTGAAATTAGAGACATATCCAGTCCTACTGTCACAGTATATATAGCCTAATTCCATAGCGTTCCCTCTTACTAGGAATGTATCGCCTAAAAACCAAGCGGCCCTTGAACAACACCAAAGACTCATCCACAGCAATTTCTTTCCCTGGAGCATAGATCTCAGAAAATCGATCAACAAAGTGATCAATGACAGGCCGAATTTTAAAAAGACGGTCACAATCAGGGTGATCTTGTGGCAAAGCTAAACCATTATCGACAAAATGCATCATCCGAAGCAGAAGCAAATACCTATCACGACTCATGACTGCCGGAAATATAGCAGTTGCCATCAAGGGACTAGTAGACCAATATGAAGACATTGATGGCTTCCTTAGCAAGCCCATCAAAAAAGTTAAACCCAAGAACTTCTTCATCTTTTCCAGATTTGTGGGAGTCCACCGGGTAGCTCTAGAGTGGGGCTTAAGGCTGGCACTATTGTCCCTCAAAAACTGTTTGGCATACAAATTAGTCTGCTCAACAAACTCTGCCAAAAACACTTCGTCCATAAACAACTGAAAAAAATGTATTGGCAAAAAGTTTTCAGTATTCACTCTACACCCTGGAACACCAGTAAAATCTGGCAATGCCGGCTGCACCATGCCTGGAGCAACCCAGAGGTCAGCACTTTTAACGGGTAGCCTTGCAGCCCCAGGCTGCAGCCCAGATGCCTCTTGCCGCACTATACCAACGGGAAGCCTTGCAGCCCCCAGGCTGTAGCCCAGATGCCTCTTGCCTCACTATACCAATGGGAAGTCTTGCAGCCCCAGGCTGCAGCCCAGATGCCTCTTGCCGCACTATCGGCACATCAATGTCCTCTAACACATGCACTTCATCGGCACTAAGAGTAGCTTCATCGGCACTAAGAGTATCTTCATCATCGGATGATGCCATGTGGAGAGAAAACTCACTGCCTGAATCTTCCCCTCCCACCTCTGCCTCAGAATCAGAGTCAGTCTCTGGACCAAGGAGACTGCACAAACAAGTCAACAACCAACACCGTGCAAAATAACTAAGTAAAAAAATGTGTGCCTTTATCACAGAGATCTATATATTCAAAAACTATACGATTCACTTACAAGCGACAGCTACACTCACCAGCACCTACTCTGCAAAGACACAGCAAAAATCAACGATATCCCACTAGAAAGAAAAAAAACAATTACTCAAAAGACAACAAAATACACATCAAGCACAAATGCAAAACGTTTTAGATACTCAAAAAACAGAAGCCAAACATACTGGTATTATTACACAATTTGCAAAAAACACATTCATGCAGAAAAATGAAACTCATTTACATTGTACAAAAAAAGTCTCTTACCAAACACATGCAAATACACAAACAGCAGAACCACCAGTAACGAAACCGCAACCTTCAACAGTCTAAAGAGCAAAAGCCTTGAACTAGAACAAAAAGGATGAAATGAAGCATTAGTAATACAATTCTCAAGAAATAAAAACAATTCACATTATAACACGCTATGTCATTACCCAAATGGGGGCAGAAAGGCCAAATAAACGGGCTGATCTGCCCCCGGGGGGAGGGCAAAATACACATAAACAGATATATGTCCCCTGGAAGCAACCAATTAATTTATTTTTAAATCCCTGGTTCTAGTGGGCTTTTCTGCCTCCCCCCGGGCCAGAAACGCCCAAAAATATAGGTGATCTGTCCTTGGGGGGGGTGGGGTCAGAAAAGTCTTTAAAAATATTTAGGCCCATAAGGAAGCGACCCTTGCCCAAGGGGCTGCTTCCATTTAAAATACACTCCCTGGTGTCTAGTGGGGTTTTCTGCCCCCCCCCCCTGGGGGCAGAAAGGCCAATCAACCAAACTGATCTGCCCCGGGGGGGGGGGGGCAGAATATATATAATTTTTAAAATATGGCCCCTGGAAGCGACCCTTGCGCAAAGGGTTGCTTCCAATTTAAACAAAATTAATTCCCTGGCTCTGGTGGGCTTTTCTGCCCCTCCTCCCCCTTGGGCCAGAAATGCCCAAAAAATCAGGCTATCTGTCCCGGGAGGCAGAATATAATTTATAAAAAAATGTGGCCGCTGGAAGCGACCCTTGCCCAAGGGATCCCTTCCATTTAAAAATAAATAAATTCCCTGGTGTCTAGTGGGGTTTTCTGCCCCCCCTACCCCGGGGGCAGAAAGGCCAAATAAAAAAAATTATCTGCTTTAAAAATATTTTGGGCCCCTGGAAGCGACCCTTGCCCGAGGGGTCGCTTCCCATTTATTTAAAAACAAATTCCCTGGGTCTAGTTGGCTTTCCTGCCCCCTGGGTCCAGAATTGGCCAAAAAATCAGTCCCCCAGAAAAGTCTGATTTAAAATTTCCCCCATAGGAAGTGACCCTTGCCCAAGGGGTCGCTTCCTTTGCTCACAAAAGGATATCCCTGATGTCTAGTGGGGGCATTCCTGGTGCACGATCGCGACGCTGTGCACGATCGTGCACCAGGAATGCCCTGCATTGAGACATCACAGGAGAGGAAACACTATTTCCTCTCCCCCGATGCCTCAAGACATCCAGATTTGGCCCACCCGCCCCACCGGAGACCAAAACCTACCTCCTCCTCCGTGGACGCGCTGGAAACAAATGGTTTCCAGCGCGTCCAGCGCTTCCTGATGACGTTGGCGCGTGCTGTGCGCGCTGACGTCATGGGGTGCCAAGATCGATGCACCGGGGGGGGGCGCCAGCGCTTCCCCCAAGGGCTGTCCTCATGACAGAGCGGTTCCGTCATAAGCACAGCCCAACCGATGCTCATGACGCAACTGCTCCGTCATGAGCATCGAAGGGAAATGAGTAAATATGCAGTGATACAGCAGCATGGAGAAGGTGAAAGACCCGGTTGATCCTTGTCGAGCCTGCTTAAGAAACCCTGGTTTAGCAACAATGTCACTTGTGTCCTGGATGAATGAAGCTCCTCTAGGTGAGGAACAGAAGAGATTAGCCAGGGAATTAGCTCTTATTGAAATCTATTGAACTCCAAAATAGACCAGCCTGCTCACAGCCTTGAGGGTTATCTCAAGAAGCGGCTATAGCGTGGCTGAGTAACTAACGTTGTGAACACCTTATCCAACAATTCTCAGTGGAGGAGATACTATCAGTGATAAATAGCCTTACAATGGGTTAGACCCCAGGTCCAGATGGCCTTCCAGCAAATTTCTACAAAGAGTTCTGACATACTGGCCCCTCACCTACTACCTCTGTTTAACTCCTATTGAAAGCAGCCACTCCCACTTTCTCTGCTGGAAGCACTCCTGATTAGTACTTAATCCAACTAAGCCCCAGAAATATTTGACTCATATAGATCTCTATCACTAATAATCTCTGATGTGAAAATACTAATCAGCTACTCCCAGTGGTTCCTGAACTGGCACTTCCAGGTCAGGTGGGGTTTGTGCCTGGCCGCTTCACAACCCATAACTCGCGCACTTTATTTGCAGTGTTATACCAAGTAGGTCCAGATATTGCAGCAGCAGCAATTTTTAGATGTGATCAAGGCATTTGATTCTGTTGTATAGTTGTACCTCCGTTCTTTACAAGTCAAAGTCAAAATACACTTTATTCGATTTTTGTTAAAATCATAAAAGGACAGTTACAATACAGTACAATGTTTTTTTAAAACATCAATAAATTTGATTACTAAATTTATGACATGAGTTAATATTTCATTTTTCCACATAATTGCAATGGTTAAAATTTTGAATAAAACCAAGTTTAAAAGTAGGTTAAAATAAAACTTTCCTAGATGTTTTTTTCTTCTTTAATCTGAAGGCGGCTGTTAAATAACATGCTACACTAATGATGGTACGAGTTTCTGCTAGTGATTGGAGGAAAATTAAGGCTGGCCTTACTTGGATGAAACCAGTAGCTTTTAGAACAGGAAATAAGTATTTTACCCTCTCCCTAGTATACAGGCCACAAAAAAATGTGAAATGGAGAGTGTCCTGAATTGAGAACTGATCACACTCACAGGGTGGTCCGTCTTCAGGTTTTGACCACACGGGGAAATTACCAAGTGAGTAATGGATCAAATTCAGCCTAAATTTTGATAGCAAGAGTCTGTGAAGTGGGTTAGTCACAATTTTTAGGTATGGTTCCAGAGAGGGAGTGGTAATTAAAACTATGTGGGCTCTTACTGGTGGTTTCCTCATTTCTAACTCCTCTCTCTCCATACGGGCCCTCTCCAGGAACTCCTGCTTGATCCATCTGATGTCTTCCCTCCTGATGTTAAGTGGATCGGTAAAGATTTCTAGTCTCCCAAGCATGGCGAAAGTAGATCTAATATATTTCAGCCAGGGTATTCTCATGGCATTGTCCCTCGAAATAACGTCTTTAAGAATGGCATGATTTAATGTTAGCTCAGAATTCAACCATGTTTTTGCCCAGAAAAGAAGTGGAGCTAGCTTCAATTTGTCCCCAATATAAGGCAGGCCCATTTCTTCATGTATCGTAAAGGTGGGGGTGGAATTGGGGACAGATAAAAATTTCCTGATAAGTCCATTTTCCACCCTCTGGATTTTATCCAAGTTTGCATATCCCCACATCGCAGATCCATACATGGCAATTGGGATACACTTACTATTATATACCTTTATCACTGCCTCCATTGGTTTGGCGCCTAATCTTTTTGTGAAGGCACACAGGGCTGATGTAGATCGAGCTAGACTAATGCTCTTTGCCTTAATCTGGGGGGCCCAGGAGCCTCTCTGATCAAAAAGGACCCCCAAATACGGAAAGACGGGAACCCTAGAGAGAACTTCCCCCTTGCAAGAAAATGATTTTGTGTGCAACATATTTCCTTTTCGGCCTATAATCATGGTATGTGACTTTGCTACATTTATTTTCAAATCAAGATTCTCCATAAAGGAGCCAAAGCGATTCAAAAGGGCCTGTAAACCAATACCAGTTCGAGCGATTAACACGGCATCATCCGCGTATAGGAGGGCTGGTATCTGTTCTCCTCCCACACGCGGCACATCAGCCATTCCTGCTTCTAAATATTTCCCCAGCCCATTTATATAAATGGTAAAGAGAAGGGGGGCCAGGATGCAGCCCTGGCGCACCCCTTTCTTAGATTTAAAACTGTCCGTGCACCTTCCGTCCCTAGTGACCCTTATTTTAGCAGACAGGTCCTGATGTAGGCTAGCAATAAGGCCTACAAGGTGATCCTCTATGCCTATCTCGAGTAAGAGGGACCATAGCTTGGTCCTATTCACCAAGTCGAAGGCCGAGGAGAGATCCATAAAGGCCAGATATACTGACCCCTCCCCGGCCACCGTGTATTTGGAGACCAAAAGGTGCAGATTGGAACATTGTTCAAGTGTCCCCCGTTTTTCTCGGAACCCGTATTGAATGTTTGAGAGCCCCCCACACCTTTCTAAATTTTCCCTCAATTTAGTTAATAGGACTCTGCCCAAGATCTTAAAAGCAGAGTCGATGAGGGAAATGGGGCGGTAACACCCTGGGTCCTCCCGATTTCCCTTCTTAAAAATGGGTACAATAATGGATGTTGCCCATGTTGCAGGGAAGATGCCTTCTTTTAATGCCCCAAAGACTCTGACCAATACTTTGGACCAAAAGTGTCGGACAGTATTTAAAAAAGTCCGCCGGGACACCATCCGGGCCAGGCGCCTTATTTTTTGTGGACTCCATTATAGCCTTGTGGACCTCCTCCTCAGTAAACTCTAATGAAGCCAAGTCATGGTCCATCCACATTGGGCCTGCTATTTCGTTACACTTACCTCCATATACCTTACTAAAATGCTGCACCCACTTCTCGTCAGGGATCACACAGTCTGTGGCCGTATTATCGTCCCCCGAGAGGAAGGAATGATTTACAATGTCCCAAAATCGTTTACTGTCTCTGAGGACATCTATAGTAAGAAGGTCATTCCATGCATTATTTTTAATCTCATTTTTCCTTGCCTTAATATTTGCTTTGTACTCACGCCTCAAGTTTGAAATTTCAACCTTGTCTCTTGCCTTGGCCTTTAAGGCATGTTTCAGGGCTCTGTGGGACCGTGAGCATTTGGTATCAAACCATTTATGAGGCTTTATAGGGAATCTTGATAAAGGTTTTGTGAGGTCACTAGCAGTTTGTGCACAGATGGAATCAAAAGCTGCTATAATTTGGGGGTTTGGAGTGGTATAATCCATACAGATTTCCACTGACCCCTCAATTTTAGGCAATAAAGTGTCCATAAACGTTTCCTCCACAACCCTACCCCATTTAAGACGTCTGCCCTGGTCACTGGGCACCGCCATGGTACAAACTCGGGGTTGTCCCACTTGTTTGCGCCATAAGTCACTCCAGTGTAACTTCACCGACAGAGGATTGTGATCACTATGGGGTGAGGCAAATGCCTTATAATCTTTCACCTTTGAAATAAGGCCTAGAGAAATGAATATGTAATCAATAACCGACCCATTTATTGAGCCTTTGTAAGTGGGTACCAACTCATTCATTTCTGTGTTAAAAGGTTCATACAAGTTAAAACCAGCTAGCAGTAAATCAAGTGCCTACCCTGTTTTGGTGTGTTCAAAGTGAGGAATATCCACTCCATCAGGAGACTCTGAAGCATCTGAATGGCACAATTGTTTACATTTGTGACTGTTAAAATCTCCCATCAAAAGGATATCAAAAGGAATATGTGTATTTTGACTATAGTTATTCATGAAGTTCTCCAGGTGGTCCACGTGTTCTGTTTCTGTTAGTCCTCCCCATGCATTGTAGAAATTAATTACAAGTAGGGTACACCCTGGGGAAACTAACCATTCTATTATCAGAATATTTGACGAACCTGAATCCAACTGATTAAAAGACCCCACTAGCTCTAAGGAGAAGAGTAGAGTAAGCCCCCCTTTTGCTCTCCCTGCACTACTTGGGGTTGCTGGCACTGTGAAACTTAAAAAACCATCTAATAAGAAAGTAGGTGAGGTATCCCAGGTTTCTTGGAGTGCTATCACCTGGTGTCTAGAGATGTAATTAACCCAAGTTGGATCTGACCTTTTAGCTCTCGTCCCTGCGACGTTCCAAGTCAAGAATGTACATAGGGGTGGAGCCGCCACCTCGGGGGATACTGGTGTTGGGATCACTGTTGAGACTGATTGTCAGTCGTTGGTGTTTAAGTCAGCTAATGGTTCAAAGCGATTAGCTAGAACCAGGTTTATGCCTTCACTATTGGGTGTAGATCTATTTCGACTTACATTTCTAGGTACTATATGCCACCCATCTCCTGCTGTCCCTGTAATGGGGATTGTGTTCGCATGTGTATTTAGTCGGGTAAACCCTCTTAGTGGGGGATAAAAGAACCCTAAGGGGACTGCTCTAAGGGTATCATTTTGTCGTATATCTGACCCATCCCAGAACAAGCTATTCGGGCAATGCGCATTATCAAAATTTAACACCACCGGGTCGCCTTTCACTGTTTTAGCTCGTTTCCCCACCCAACCCACCCTTCTTGCTAGAATAATACTAGAGGAAGTATTTGATTCTCCACTACTGGAGTCGTCACACCATTTTTTTGCCTTCCTCATAAGGGTAGCGGTAGATTCAGCCTCTCATTTTCTTAGCGGAGGGACCCCTATAAAGACTGCGACAAAAGGTGCTACTGCTGGGGGCAAATGTAGAAGAATCTTACATTCTGAGTGCGTATGTTCCCTTGCTAAAAGAGGAGAAACCCCCTGAGAAAGATTGGTTGTAGGTGGTTGGGGTTTCTCATTCATACCCGGTCCTACGCTATTTACCACCATGGTGTTATTGATAGGTTGTGGTAACAGTGATTTTGGCCGCAAATTTGTGTGGCATTCAGATCCCAGTGTATGACCTTTGTGGGCGCTATCCAATTTTTTGGCTAAATCGTCTATCAAGACACACTTTTTTAAAAGTCCTTCAAGACATGTATTCATGGTGTCAACAATGTCCTTTGCAATACCCACTAATAAAGGTTCAATACGTTCCTCAAAAAGAACATCAAGATGGTCCTTTAAAGTGTCCTCCACCATTTTTCTGACTTCAGGATCCCCCTCTCCTTCCTTCCTCTTTTTTGGTGTCGATTTTGAGGTTACAGGTGGGTCCAGAGTCACTATAGGTTGCGATACTTGTGGGGCACATAGTTGTGTCAAGCTTGAGGCAGAGGTGGGATTCGTTATTATGACATGAGGTTCTAAAGGAATGCCTTGCACTGTAGCTAAATCTGTTGTGGTAGGAGAAACGGCTACTAAGCCCAGTTCTTGCTGTGCCGTAGCGATTTCTTTTGACAAAGCCCCAACTGCAGAAGTAAGGTAGGACAAAATAGAGTCAGATTGTTTGGCAACTTTTGCCTTTTTCCCCCCTTCATCCATGGTCGTGCCATTTTTTCGCTTACCCATCTTGTTGGTAGATGAACGATGTACGGCCCAGCCCTGCCTGTTCCTGTCTTGGACTGCCGTAGACTGTCCCGCCCTTGTCCCGGGCTGCTCCCGCGCGCGACTCGCGGGGCGAGTGGAGGGCGCGAGCTATAAAGCGCCTCCGGGCGCGCTGATGACACCACCCTCGTGCGCCGGTCCCGGGGCTTCTGGGTATTGTAGTTCCCCGATGGGAACTACCGCCGTTCCCCTCACGGCTTCCCTGGCAGCGCGGCCGTTCCCCTCACGGCGCTGATGTTGGACTGTGAGCGCCCTGTGCCCCTGCCACGGGCTGTGCAGGTAGGCTTGGTCTGGCTTGTTCTCCCCCAGGAGCTCGCCGAGGGCGCGAGCTATGAAGCGCCTCCGGGCGCGCTGATGACACCACCCTCGTGCGCCGGTCCCGGGGCTTCTGGGTATTGTAGTTCCCCGATGGGAACTACCGCCGTTCCCCTCACGGCTTCCCTGGCAGCGCGGCCGTTCCCCTCACGGCGCTGATGTTGGACTGTGAGCGCCCTGTGCCCCTGCCACGGGCTGTGCAGGTAGGCTTGGTCTGGCTTGTTCTCCCCCCCTTTACTTCAACGAATGGGATTTACCCTCACAATGTATAAAGAGGATCCAGCTGCTTTACACAAACCCCTCTGCTTGAATTCAACAAAACAGTCTCCTCAAAGCACCAATTCAATTTCTAAGATGCATGATACAGGAATGCCCTAAGCCCCAAATCTGTTTGCCTTGGAGCTAGAGCCATTGGCAGCTAAATTATGGCAACAACATGCAGAACATGTTCTTCGCTACACTTCACGCAGGTTGCTGGTTCCCTTATATGCAGATGATATGACACTGTATCTTCCTGCAATGAACCAAAATTGAATTAAAACATGTAAATGGGTCTTGCAATCTGGTGCCCCGCAAAAATAATCTAAATATTAGATTCCCTCACATTTACAATTATAAAAAAAATTACAACCTAAAGAGAGCCCCAGGAAGGTAGAAAGTAGCGCACAGCAGAAGAGCCGCGGGCCGGGGAGGCACAGCCAGACCACTGAGGGGCCAGTGCTAAACGCCTACCGAGGGTGGAATCCGGGAGGCGAGAAGGCATCAAGCCCGTGAGAAGGCAAGGGCCGAGATTGGCTAGCGTTGTTCGAAAGGCCCAATTACAGGAAGGGCCTTTGGAGAAAGCAGGAAATAAAGATCAAGAGGCAGTTAATTCACTGTGCTACAAGCCCTTGCCAATTTGCGTACCCACCCACACCAGGTATGAAGGCATCGCAGCCGCAGTTGCAGAGTGGTCTCGGGCGGACACAGACAAGAACAGCGGGGTGAGCGCAATAGCCAAAAGGAGGAGCCTCTCAAGTACGTGTGCTTGGGAGGCCTCACGGCAGGGGTCATGGGGACCATGCAAATGGTCAGCAATGGGTCCGTAGAAGGCGGATACAGCATTTTCAGCCTGGGCTAAGCACAAGGGCCGCCCACTCAAATTTCGGCATTAAGGTGTAGCCCAGAAGCCGACTAGGGCCTAGATGTAGGTAAATGTGAATTACCGATTCATAAATACCGAATTTTAGCGATTCGGTATTCATGAATCGGTAATTCAAATGTAGGTAGAAATTCGGTAACAAATACCGAATCGGTATGATTCGGTATTTACCGATTCTGTAATTACAGAATCGGTATTTGTCATTGATTCAATGGCAGATACCGATTCGGTAATTACCGAATCGGTAAAAATACCGAATTTACAAGGGGGACAGGGTGTCACTTTGACACCCTGTTGCACCCCTGTTTCTGGCTTGTGTGCCATGTGACACACAGACATGCCCTTAGGGCATGTCTGTGTGCCACATGGCACAGGTGTACATTCACAGATGTGCATGTACACTGGAATTCGTTATTTACCATGGAATAGTATTCCATGGTAAATAACGATTCGGTAAGGGCCTGTGGCACTGATTACAGTGCCACCTACATATTTATTTACAGAATCGGTAAATTTACCGATTCGGTATTTTACCGATTCTGTAAATTTACCGAATCCGTAAATATACAGATTCTGTAAATAACATGCCCCCTACATGTCAATTCCCAAATACCGGTCGGTAACGGCCGAAATCGGCCGTTACCGACTGGTAATTGGCGAGCTACATCTGGCCCTAAATGCCTGCAAAAAAGGGGGCTATCGCTCAAGGCACTGTCAGGAAGTGCTGTCAGGGGGACCACATGGACTCAACCTGAACTATTGCCAACAATAAGAGACATTTTTGAATATGCAGGGGGATTGAGTTGATCATTGATTGTGGGTTTTATAATCTTGCTTATATGTGAATAAACTGCGACCATTTTTGCACCAACAAGTGGCTCGTGTGTTAATAAGAGGGAAGTATGCTTCTGTCAGCGGCCTGGGCATTTACGGGGCACTTGCCCCTCTGAGAGGGGTTTAGCAACTAGAGATTCAGAACACAGAGAAACACCTTCATTAGATCGCTCACAACCCTTCTGGAACATTCTGTTTTGTAGAGGCGTTGCCCTGTCTTCAATTGCTGTGTATCAGTACAAACGAGCAGTGTGTGGCATTTTTTTTTCTCCCCAAAACCTTTAAAGATCGCTGATATCAAAGGTCCACAACCTCATCCCGATTTTTTTGTTATATGGGCTGACTGGTTATGGCAGAGTTGTCCTTTGCTAGGGTTGTCGCCCTCGCTTCTGCAGTGGTAGATGGTGCCCCCTGTCGGGTAGACAGGTCAGACCCTGGCTCACTACACCAGACTGGCCTCTGAACACAACCATCGCCGCATCTGTCTCAACTTACCTGTATCTCTCACAGCCAGGGCGTAGTGCAGGCCCCTGATGCCCCTGCAGGGCAGGGCGACCCCAACCCTTCAGTGGACCCTCAACCCTTCAAGGGGGCCCCGTTCAGCCCAAGGCCAATAAGTATTTCTAGGATATGAGAAACTCATGGGCTCCTCATCACATTCTGCAAGGGGGGCATCATTTCACATTACACCCCTGCTCTCAGCTTAGCTCCATCACACTGATGGCAAGTTGTTTTGGGGGGATGTTTGTGAGACAGCAGGGGGTGAAAGGAAGATGGGAGGGCAAGGAAAATACCTGATTAGGTGTTAAAAAGAGTGCCTGTGGCATACCAATGATTACAAGCACGTTAAACTGATTCACTGGTGCCAAGTGGCAGGAGCCTGTGCAAAAAGCCAGCCCTGGCTTTTGAAAAGCCTTCAAACTGAACTAATTACATTCAGGGGCAGCTCCTCTGTAATGACGGAGGAGGGTAGCCCCACTGAGTCAGTCAGCTGAAAACAAAATGATAATTTAACAATATTATCTTGGTGTTTTCTGCTGACTGACTGAGCCAGGGAGTATTGGGTGGGCGGGAGGCTGGGCATGGCAGGGAGGAGGGGGTAGTGTGCTCTGTAAAGTGTGCATCTCAGTTGGCCGGCCGTCTTAGGCTGGCCAAACAGACATGCACATTTAGGTTTCTCCAAACCAACTGTATTGCACAGCTGGGTTGGGAAAACGCCACAGGCACATGGGAAACGAGGCCGCTCAGGCCAGTCCTGGTGCTGCTCTCATGCTATGAGAGCAGTGTTTGGATTGGGTAGGGAGCCTTTGCTGGTGTCCCAGGGTCTGCTGGGACACCATCAGAAAAGAAGAGGAGCACCGACGTGTCGGCGGCAAGACAGATACTTTTTAAAACTTTATATCCTCCTTGCCCCCCATCTCAACCCACCCCACCAGTGGAGTTTTGTGGCAGCCACCATTGATTAAATTAATATTTTTCCTCTTAAATGTTTCAACATGAAAGAAGCCTCCATATACTTTCTGTTTTTGTCTCTTCCAATATAGGTTTCTGGGTTCACTTTTTGTGCACTGCATCGTTCCTGATGTCAATGGAAATTCTGGCAGAGGTTCTAAAATCCCTAGTGATCATTCTCTATCTTGTACAACACTGATAAGGGCTCCTGATGAACTTAATAGGCCCATTGATTGACTGGAACACAACCAGAGTGATCACAAATGGCTAGGTTTAGTGCAAGGGTTCCTGCCATTACGCTGTTGTTTCCTACAGTAGATGCGCTGGGTGTGACGGGTATGCCCATTTGCGGGTCTTACTTGCTGTGCCAAATATTTAGGCTTGGCTTCTCCTCTGGAAGGGCTCTGGCCAAGCAGATCGTGTTAGGGACCAAGCACCATTATTCCTTTCCGTCTATCACCCCTCATCGAGGACCCATAAACACTGACCTACAAGGTCTTCATAAAGGGGAAGAGGTGTCATCTGCAGACTGCAAAAGTGGGGGAAAGCACAATGGTTACTGTGGCCATTGAAGGGGTTGGCAGCCCACACTGAAGAGAGCCACAGGGTACATGAACACCATGCAGTGAGCTGGACGCCACTTACAGGCATGCTATGTTTTGGTTGTTCAGGTCTCCCTGGCGGGGTCTCATCCTCTCACACACACAAACACTCAGCGAGCAAACCTGAAACCTGTTACCCGCAGGAAAATGCATTTGAAAGACACAGCCTCAGAAGAGCAGGGTTTCAGCAATTTTCTCAGAATGGGAGACAACCAGCTAAAATGCTCTATTTGACTAAGCCTGCTCCTCCTTTGCTGCCTCGACTGTTTAGGTCTTTAGACTTTGTACTGATCTTGCTCCATTTCCTGCCATACTTCCCTCCGTCCTTAAGGAGAGTTTCCTTGATTTCTGTTTCTCTGTGCATTGGACCACTCTCTAGCCCCATGCTATCTCATTTCCACCCTTGAGCCAGTAAAACTATCCTTAGGAAGTCCCTGTGACTGTTTACTCCGACTTGCACTTATGACCGTTTACAACCACTGTCCACAGGGATTGAGCTTCATGTTTCGGAAAACTCTGTTCTGGATATAGATTATCAGAAGCAGGGCATTCTAGATCGGGTAGTGCACTTGGGACGTGTGGCTGTGGGTGTGTGGGAATTACCAAGAATATCCGCTCATAATTCTCAATCAGGACATTCTACTCATTATTTCCCTTGCCTCATTTCAGCTCACTGGGTTTCACTGCTGAAATCCCTACAACTGGGGAGACTCCTTGATGCCCAGTCTGATGTACTGGTGAGTAGTAGTCCCTGAAGGAGTTAGGTAGGCGTTTCTTTGGATCCACGCCTGGTGGTACATCTGTCAGCCGCCTAAACCACCCACAAGAGCCAAACATCCAAAAGTGGGGAATATCAAGTGACTTCTATGAAGGGCAGAACAAGTCACCTTCTGAGGACATGGACAACCCCGGAATCCCTCACCCTAAGAAGGTAAAAAAAAAACTTGAGAAAAGATTAGAGTGGTATAATGGGATGGACCACAGAAGTGAAAAAGAAAGAGTATGTCTGTGGCTCCATGAAATAAAGTAGCAGCTGCAAGCACCTGAAGGATTGTAGCCTTTGTCTGGAGGGCAGCAGAAGCTTTCCAGAGGACATCAGTTGCCACACACGGAATGAAGCAACAGCAGCCAAGAGAACTTCATCTGACTCTCAGTTTACCGAAGAAGCAGACACCCCCAAGATGCCAACAGTCACCCAGAGGACCATAGCACCATCCCACGGAAGATGGCAGCGAGGACCCCTGGAGTTGCACCTTAGCCCAGGGGTCTCCAACCATTTCTGTAATAAGAGCTACTTATGTTCAATAAAAAGCATCCCAAGCTACTGATATTGTTAGAGATATAATAGTTACCACATCAGACAAGACTACTTTAGGGGCTTCCAGATGCAAACATTACCAGCAGTGATCATTTCAGTGCATCAGGTACAGTTGCTAACAGTAATGGAAAGATGCTTTGTCAGTGTGGAATGCCTCTAGATGGGTATTACGTAACAGCCATAGCTGCAAATCCCCTAGCACCAAGTTAATAATATTAGTAATATGTCTCCCCAACACTGGTTGATTCTCATCACTCAACTAGGAGCTTTAAATATATTTTGGAAATTCAGCCATTTTTCTGCACACAACATTATATGAGTTCTGAACAGACACACATTTTTGTCTTCAAAACCTGCTTTTCAATTTGGGTATACATGTATTAATTCAAAGAGGCAAAAGCTTCGAATTTAGTTATCTAGGCTGCAGAGAAGAGAGCTTCTACAGGTAGCTGGAGAGCTACCAGTAGCTCACGAGCTACACGTTTGGAGAAGCCTGCCATAGCCAGTGACAACATGACTGGGTGCAGCTACCAGATGTAGTAGGACACTAAGTCCCCTGATACTGCAGACCAAGAGACTGGTTGCAACTTGAGACAAGTACTTGTGATAAAGTTGTTAGGGGTAGTTTGAATCATTCATAAGACTGGAGGCACTGGAATGACAAGGGAATCCAGTCACACACACTAAGGGGTCACATGTACAACAGTACATTACCAGGTAATTAGGGGGTCACATATAAGGCAATAGCACCGCCCTACATTTGAAGTACACACTACCACACACAAAACAGAGATCTCACATATTACTGTGGCACAGTGGATTTGGAATTAATGACTTCAAAACAGCACATCCTGGCTGTAAAGGTGAAACGAAATACGGGCACCAAAAAGATTATGGATTTAGTGTGCCTCGCCGCTTTGTATCTAACAACATTGGCATGACATGACATCAGCTTTTCTTCTGGGTGAAAGTTGTATGATTAAAATATAGGTCCTGGTCTTGTCCCCAAAAGCATGGCGGAGGGCCCCACCTGCAATCACAGGCTCAAATTAAGTACTTCAGATGAGAGAAGCAATAACTGATGAGTGTCACTTCCAAAATTGCACCAACCTTGTACCCTTCCTTATACATTTATGAGTTAAATAAATATCTATCCTTGTACCCCAACATGTGAGTGTTGATTGCTGGCAACGAGGATATGATGCCAAAAGCAGATTGTTAGCGCGGTAAGAGTGCTGTCCTGAGGCGGAAAGCCGGGACTGTTTTATTTCACAAAATTGCTGCTATTCTTTTAAACTGCTGCCATTTTTATACAGAGTGATTGTATGAAATTGTGTTCCATGGTGTTTTAAAATACTGACATTGTAGTAAGCAGGGCGCGAACCCCCGTTCCCTCCTCACCGCTCCCGCCATCTTGGGTGAGGGGGACGAGCTGGGCGAGCACTCCAGTGCTCAGCCCCGCCCGCCCTTGACTCTACAAAAGCTCCGCACACCCTTGCCCTCGCTGATTGTTAGCGCGGTAAGAGTGCTGTCCTGAGGCGGAAAGCCGGGACTGTTTTATTTCACAAAATTGCTGCTATTCTTTTAAACTGCTGCCATTTTTATACAGAGTGATTGTATGAAATTGTGTTCCATGGTGTTTTAAAATACTGACATTGTAGTAAGCAGGGCGCGAACCCCCGTTCCCTCCTCACCGCTCCCGCCATCTTGGGTGAGGGGGACGAGCTGGGCGAGCACTCCAGTGCTCAGCCCCGCCCGCCCTTGACTCTACAAAAGCTCCGCACACCCTTGCCCTCGCTGATTGTTAGCGCGGTAAGAATGCTGTCCTGAGGCGGAAAGCCGGGACTGTTTTATTTCACAAAATTGCTGCTATTCTTTTAAACTGCTGCCATTTTTATACAGAGTGATTGTATGAAATTGTGTTCCATGGTGTTTTAAAATACTGACATTGTAGTAAGCAGGGCGCAAACCCCCGTTCCCTCCTCACCGCTCCCGCCATCTTGGGTGAGGGGGACGAGCTGGGCGAGCACTCCAGTGCTCAGCCCCGCCCGCCCTTGACTCTACAAAAGCTCCGCACACCCTTGCCCTCGCTGATTGTTAGCGCGGTAAGAGTGCTGTCCTGAGGCGGAAAGCCGGGACTGTTTTATTTCACAAAATTGCTGCTATTCTTTTAAACTGCTGCCATTTTTATACAGAGTGATTGTATGAAATTGTGTTCCATGGTGTTTTAAAATACTGACATTGTAGTAAGCAGGGCGCGAACCCCCGTTCCCTCCTCACCGCTCCCGCCATCTTGGGTGAGGGGGACGAGCTGGGCGAGCACTCCAGTGCTCAGCCCCGCCCGCCCTTGACTCTACAAAATGGTACCCTGGCCTAGGAAGCGCAGCAGACGAGCGCAGCGGGCACGCTGGGCGCGCGCCGAAGCCGCGCCAAAGCCAAGCCCGTCTGCGCCCGTCCGCGACCGGACACGGCCCAGGGCCAAAACCCCTGGTCCTGTTAACCGGATACGGTGGAGTAGGGACGAGCTGATGAATCTGTCCTCCGCCACTTGCAGTCACGACCTTCACACTATGCATACAGGGGTGGACACAGGCTGCAGATTCTGCCAATTCCGGTTCTGCACTGTAATGGCAGATACCCGGAACTGCCCCACCCTTTCGTGCGGCTTGCTTAATGTGAGGTCGCTGCGCTGCCACAAGGTCGACATCCACGACCTACTCGTGGACAGACAACCGGACCTGCTATTTCTTACAGAAACATGGCTGGATACACACTCTGACCCTGACATCATCCAGGCACTACCGGATGATTATCTGATGGTAAGACTGGATAGACCCAATGGCAGAGGAGGAGGCATTGCGATTGCATTTAAACACTACCTTGCCTGTCAAATTGAATCAGTTCAGTTGGCGGCAAGTGAGGTGGGGATGTTCACGATAAAAATCAATGGGGGTACCACTGTGAAGGGTTATTTAGTCTACCGCCCGCCTGGCCCTCTGGCAAGGTTCAAGGACACTCTCATAGAGTGTGCCACAGAGATGGCGCTGCGGAGAGACAAGTTTCTGCTACTCGGAGACTTTAACATGCATCTCGAAGACTCACTAGACAAGGGAGCGATGGAGTTCCGGCATGATCTTCAAGCATTACAATTAGAGCTAAAGGGCCACCTTCCTACACACCAACATGGTCATCTACTTGACCCAGTTTTTGCGAACTGGGAGGAAGTAAGGGTGGCTCCCCCAGTGCCTCTCCCGTGGACTGACCATTTCTTGGTGCCTTTTGAAATCTCTCTGCCTAAGAAAATGGTCACCGCTCCCACTCCCCTTAACTATCCCAGGCGCAAATGGGCTAGGTTCTCCCTGCCCACATTCAATGAGGCTCTTACAGCTAATGGCCCCCCTGGAGGCGATGATGCGGATTCGGTAAACAAATTACTTAACGACCGCATCACGGCTGCTCTGGACCAAACGGCCCCTCTATAGACGAGCATATCACAATCTTATTAGGATAACGAAAGCTGCCCACTATGCCGAAAGAATCTTGGATGCAGAGAACTCAGTGAAAGAACTGTTCTGTGTATACAAATCTCTGGCTGTCCCCAAATCCTCAGCGGGAACAGAGGACTGTTCTGTGGCAGCCTGCAATCGCATTGCCGACTACTTCAGCGACAAAGTGTCCAAAATCTATTCCGCCTTCCCTGCACAACCTGCTGTAGGTGGAAAGCTCGAAGCGTTAGTTAGAGAGGAGGACGGTCACAATCTGCTGCTTAATTTCTCTACCCCACCAGCCGAAGACCTGATCAACATATGTAGATCAGTGAAATCAGGTTCTCCACGGGACCCAGCATCCCCTAAACGGCTGGGACACAGCCTGACAACACTTGAGCCATATATCAGGCACCTGTTGGACATGTCCTTTAGGTCCAGCACTGTGCCTTGGGAATGGAAACAAGCAGTTGTGCTCCCCCTCCGCAAGAAGCCCAATATCAGCTTCGAAAAGTTGGAGAATCTGCGCCCCATCTCCCTCCTCCCCTACTTTTCGAAAGTGGCTGAGAAGGTGGTGAATCGGCAGCTAATGCAGTTTGTGGAAGAGTCAAATCTCCTTCACCCCACCCAGTTCGGATTCAGACCTCGACACTCGACTGAGTCGGCACTCCTCATGGCATCCGAATCCATCAGACAGGGGGCCGACGAGGGCCACACTATGGCCCTGATCCTGCTGGACCTCAGCGCTGCGTTCGACACTGTAGCACACTCCATCTTGCTACAGTGTCTGAACAAAGCAGGGGTGGGTGAGGCAGCGCTAAAATGGATCCAGTCGTTCCTATCGGGCCGAGGTTTCCAAGTCAGGCAGGGCGACTGCTATTCCAGGCGAGTGGCATTGGATCAGGGGGTACCACAGGGCTCGTCCCTAAGCCCAACGCTTTTTAATCTATATGTGGCCCCGGTCGCCTCCATAGTGGAGAGCTACGGTCTGCACATGGTGTCATACGCTGACGACACGCAGCTGGTCATCTCCCTATCGCGTGCACCCGGCCTTGCGGCAGACATCTTCAGATCATGCATGCAAGATCTTGCTGCCTGGATGTCTGCCAATTGCCTTAAACTTAACGGCAACAAGACTGAGGTGCTGGTGGTAGGGGGAGACCGGGCGGCGTGGACGTCGGCGTGGTGGCCCCCTTGCTTGGGACCAGCACCTACCCCCTGCCTGGAGGCGAGGAATTTGGGTGTCTGGTTCGACTCCGACCTAACTTTTGGCCCCCAGGTCAACCGGGTGGTCGGCACCTGCTTCGGGATCCTCAAAACCCTCAGGAAGGTCTTGGAGCTCCTTCCCACCAAAGCCCGCCGAACACTAGTGCATGCCTTAGTCACCTCTAAAATGGACTACGGCAACCTTCTCTATCTAGGAACCCTCGAGAAGAATCTGTGCCGCCTACAGGTCTTGCAAAACGCCGCTGCCCGGCTAGTTCTCAGACTACCTAGAAGATCAGCCTCCAAAGCCGCACTCCAGGCCTTGCACTGGCTCCCGGTCAGGAGCAGGGTAGAATTCAAGGCCCTCTGCACCTGTCATCGGATCATTAATGGCAGGGCTCCCCTTCCACTTCAGGGTCTCGTGACACAATACGAGCCATCCCGTGCGCTTAGATCCTCTGGCTCAGGTCGCCTGACTATTCCTAAGGTGTCCAGAGCAAGGATGGGTGGCAGATCCTTCAGGTACCTTGCCGCATCCTGCTGGAATAAACTCCCGGTGGCGCTGCGTTTGGAACCCTCAGAGGCTATCTTCAGAGCCAAGCTGAAAACATTTCTTTATGCCAGATAGCTGGCCTTCCCCTCAGAACTCTCTCTGTACGCGTTCGCATCTCAGCGCGGGGACACGCCGTTGTGCGTCACCATTGCGCTCTACAAGATTTCCTATTATTATTATTATTATTATTATTAAGGTTGAAGGAAAATAGAGGCGTTGAAGTGTTGAAGCACACCTGAGAATCCATTGCAGAAAGCCACTGCCAGAGTAGCCTAGGCCATCCTGGTGCCGAAATTTGAAATACACTTAGGCACGATGGTAACAGCAACCCTCCGAGATCGCGAGCAGTGAGTGGGGCTGCGTAGCAAGGGTTTGACAAACCTCTTCAGGAGCAACAAAGGCAGGGTGTAGCAGAGGTTGGACAAAGTCATTTAGAAAACACACCTGACCATAGAACAGATCTGCCAACTTGCACAGTGTCCGTGTAACACACGATATCGGCTCCCATCAAATGTCATCCGGTGAGAAGCTGATATCACACACCAGCAAGGAAAAACTGTGGTTTTCAGCTCGTTTTCTGAGGCTTTCTACTGCCAACTTCATTAATGGGTGTCAAAGCATTACAGGACAGTGGAAAAGTCTCAGCTAGATTTAACTTTTTAGGGCTCGGACTCTTCCCCACTGTAAGTGGGGGAGGAGTTTCGAGATCCTAATGTTATAAGAAAAAAAAGAAGAAGTATCCTTAGGGCCTTGGCGAGAGGAATTCCACACATTCCTTAGCGTTTTCTGTCATCTGGCCAGTGATTCGTCTTCCTTGTGTTTTCGTTTTAATAGGCTTGAAGTGATAGGGTAAATGTAGTTTTGTTCCGCCATTTTGGGCATATTTCGTTCGTGCTCGCGCAAAGAAGTACATAAATTATAATTAGGAGCTGTCAGGGTGCCTCCGTTAGTGAATCCAGATGGCCGGGCGCGTTCACAATTCTGCAGCTCTCAGCGCGCAGCTTCCTTGTTCTTTTTTTTTTTACAATTGGATCGCTTTCGCGATCTGTGGTCCGGCGTTGTGAAGCTTGTTTGTTCGGGGATTCTACGCGCGTTCAGTTTTTCATCGGAGGTACATGCCGAGTTGTTATGAAGTACATGGGAGCACTTTAACAGCACTCGGATAACTCTATTGTGCGGACCAGGCATGTGAGTGAGCACGAGCTTATTGCCAGCGCGCCGGAGATGCACCTTAACCCTGCGTGTAAAGAGTGCAGATTAACCTAACAACCGGCACAGGGGAGGGGTCCTTCCCACACACCCCTCGAAGGAGGGCCCACTTACAACTTTACATCACAAGATCACTTCTGATTAGCCGGTGCCAAGATACCGCTGGCAAAGGACTGAATAACAGAGACTTCGACTGCAGGAAAACACAAGACGTGAGGCACCCGACACCGCCCTACAAAGACATGCAAAAAGAAATACAGCAATCTACCCCCAAAGGAGCCTACGAAGGGCCTGGCTGGACGCCACCCGGAGTGCAGGGCAACAATCCATCCACTCAAAGACTGGTGGGCCATCTCGCATAGCGCACAGAGGACCTGCTGGTGGGCGCTTTAAGGCGTGGATCCAGCGCTCTTTAAAGTGTGATAAATATCACAAGAGCGATAGAATTCAACACCGAAGGAGAACCACATCCAACATATCTGTTGTAGGGGTGTATGTTTTTTTCATGGGCTGTGCGGGTCTGTCACTGGGACGAAGTACACTGCCGAACAGAATCAAGTGACGCCCTAGCAAGTGTGCCATAGCAACACAGACACTGAAGTGCGCCCCAACAGCTTCGCACAATGCCTGCAAACTTACAACAGAGGATGTTGGGATCGCAGCTGAGCCGTGCCCATGCGATCCCCGGCCTCTTTGCAGTCACTGCCACGTGGCTGGCTCATTCTTTGAAAAGGAGGTGCAGGTTAATGGAAAAGGCAGAGAGGTGTGGGCAGGAGGGGGCGTTTGAGAAATATCCAAGCGGCAAAATGAGATAGCTCAGTGTGATAATAGACACTAGCTGAAATGTTAATCATGTGTAACTTAACGTGTATTCAAGAAAACAAAGATAGAAGCAAAACTCAGGAGGGTGGACATGGCCCCGAGCCCCTGAACCTGTCAGAACCCGGTTACTCACACGCCTCAACTAACTACGCTGATTAGTTAGGGCGACCAGAATTTTAAAACAAAATACCGGGACTTTTCACAAAAATAGAAGGACGATAATTTTACGTCAAGCGAGCGCACAGAATGACAGGCCTCCTCAGCAGAGAATTACAAAACAGGCAGTAATAACATACATAAGATACAATTTTTAAACCCAGTAGCTTGCCTGGGAATTAAATTGTTTTCTTGGAACAACTGCTAACTATCCCTGCTATGTAAAACATAAACCCCCCCCCCCACGTTCTTAGTCGACCCTCTCCAAAAACCGGGACAGGAGCTACATTTCTCGAAAACTGCCCGGACAGCTGGTGAAAAACGGGGACCGTCCTGGCAAATCCGGGACGCCTGGTCACCCTATGATTAGTGCGGCATGCGAAAACAAACATTGCCAAAGCAAACATGTCTCACTCGGGTATGGTTTTTTTAACCATGTAGTACAACAACCCAACATGGCTGAATAGTATACATTTTTTTAAAGCTATGAAGCAGTCAACAATGACCGAACCGAGGTGCAGTTATTTTCAGTCATGTTGCTGTGCAACATGGATCAAAACCAATAGTTCTCACATAGTTGCGACCTACTGGCTTGCCTCGACGTCGAGTATACTCTTTTGGGATTAAGGGGCATAACTGTGAGGCTGTTAGATCTGATATGGACTTGAAGCCAGCCCATTACTGCACAGCCTGGCAACGGATTACTTTCCGTAATTGATTAGATTGTACGTGGTTAACGATCACAGCCACACTGGTTTAGTTACAGGTTTGTGAACCGCATCCCCAGGCCTGCTGCACCCTAAAAAGATTAATGTTGGCTAACCTTTCCATTTTACAGTAAATATGTGGAAGAGAACTGTGAGTTTAAGAGCCTGATTTCTTCTTGGCACGCCGTGTTCACAGACAACCAGTACTACCACTACCAGTACCACCACCACCACCAGTACTACCAGTACTACAGCCACCAGTACTACCACTACCAGTACCACCACCACCACCAGTACTACCAGTACTACCACCATCAGTACTACCAGTACTACCACCACCAGTACTACCACTACTACACCCACCAGTACTACCACTACTACAGCCACCAGTACTACTACTACCACCACCACCAGTACTACTACCACCACCAGTACTACCAGTACCACCACCATCAGTACTACCACAACCAGTACTACCAGTACCACTACCACCACCACCAGTACCACCACCACCAGTACTACCACCACCAGTACTACCAGTACCACCACCACCACCAGTACTACCACTACCACCACCACCACCAGTACTACCAGTACTACAGCCTCCAGTACTACCACTACCACCACCACCAGTACTACCAGTGCCACGACCACCAGTACTACCACTACCAGTACTACCACTACCAGTACCACTACCACCACCAGTACTACCACCACCAGTACCACCACCACCAGTACTACCACTACTACGGCCAGCAGTACCACCACTAGCACTACCACTACCGGTACCACCACCAGTACTACCACTACCATTACCACCACCAGCAGTACTACCACTACCAGTACCACCACCAGTACCACCACTACCAGTACCACCACTACCAGTACTACCACCACCAGTACTACCACCACCAGTACTACCATTACCAGTACCACCACCTCCAGTACTACCAGTAACACCACCACCAGTACTACCACTACCAATACCACCACCACCAGCACCACCACTACCAGTACTACCACTACCAGTACTACCAGTACCACTACCACCACCACCAGTACCACCATCACCAGTACTACCACCACCAGTACTACCAGTACCACCACCACCACCAGTACTACCACCACCAGTACCACCACCACCACCAGTACTACCAGTACTACAGGCACCAGTACTACCACTACCACCACCACCAGTACTACCAGTACCACGACCACCAGTACTACCACTACCAGTACTACCACTACCAATACCACTACCACCACCAGTACTACCACCACCAGTACCACCACCACCAGTACCACCACCACCAGTACTACCACTACCAGTACTACGGCCAGCAGTACCACCACCACCAATGCTACTGCTCACCACCAGCCATCAGTGCACAATTTCTACAGGCAGTCACGGCCATCAGTACATGCATCGATTGTTACACATCCACAATTAAGTATTGTAGCAATCTCAGTATGGTACACTTTAGTTTTAAACATATTCATGTAAAAACACAGCATGCCACCATTGCTACAATTATAATCTAACACACATAATTCCACTACACACCACATTAACACACTCCATAACACTTAGCAAAAATACATTACCATTTATAATGCCATTAGCTCAAACTCAAATAAATCCGAGCCCGATTGCATTTCTAATGCTTGTTTTTTTTTAGGTGAAGAGTCTTGGGGCCGGGTTGGGAGCAAAAGCGGCTCTTAGGTACTTCTGGGCATGAGACCTCACCCCCTCCATACACAGTGAGTTGTTTTTTTAAGTTGGCAGGTCTGCCTTAGAGTATTAATTTAAACCGTGCCACAGTCTCAAGTTGAAAGAAACTGCACCACTTGAGACCAAGAGGTGTGAAGAGGCATTGGGGGGAAATCCCAAAATAAATTCACATGAATACATTGTGTGAAGAGAAAAGGAAGCACGTACCCATTTCCGAAGCCCTTTAGTTAAGGTTACACATCCCTTGCTTAATAAAGGGTGTCTGAAAAGAAGAAAATGAAACAACATTTAAAGAGCAACAGAACCTTACAGATATACCATCATTTCTGTTGAAAGAAAATTTAAAATTTTAAGCACAATTGTATAAAAAAAGAATTAAAAACGTAAAGCATTTGAGCGAATACAAGGATACTTCTTGAGATAGGTTTTCTAGAGAAGCCTTCATATTCAAACCCTTAGGGGTCTAATAGGATGGCGGACGACCTTTTACCCCCTGCCACATTAGCAAGTCGGGGGCACCTCGGTGGAAGGAAAGACCGTCTGCCGCTTTTCCGCCGGTAGGGAATCGTCCCGATTGCCTACCGGGTGGAAAAGGCCAATAAATCACTGCCATCCACATTATGAGGTGGCATTTTCAATGCCTTTCCGTAGCGGAGACTTCGCCATGGAAAGGCATGCAGAGTTGTATTTGGGTCCCTTTGTGGGCCAATAATAATGAGTTGTGCACGCATCAATGTGGGCGCATCCCTGTATTTGAGGCACTCCTTTGGGTACATTAAAGACTCCGGGGTTGTAATGAATTCCTTTATTCATAACGTTTTTGTATTCATGATATTTGAAACATATCGATTATAAGTGGTTTCAGGCTTACAACATATTCAGTTTTTTTATGCCATTAAATTGATACTCCAATGCATTTCGGGCTAACTCAGCCCTTTGTCAAGGAGTTCTGTAACGAAGAAGATATAATGAGCAGTCAGGCTTGTATAAACGGACGTGTTAAATGGGTTAAAAAATGTGCTAAGTGACCGTGCTCGTAGTTTATAAAAATCCGTGGTGTTAAAGATACAAGTGTTTGGGCACAGTGCATTAGTGGTTAATTAAAGGATAAAAGATGAAGGAGAGTGGGGAGAGTGTGACGTGACAGGCGATCATGGCCAGGTTGTGAAAAGGGCTCTATACGGCATAAGTGAGGGAATGTGGGTTCTATTGTCATCCCTTTGTGGGCCCCCAGGGGTGTGGGGGGCTGCACTTGGGGGGTACCCATGATACCCCCCAACATTGGCATGCACAAGGTGGCAGGCACCGTGCAGTGCCTTTCACGTTGTGCATGCCAAAGCACAACATGCATATATTGCATTGTGGCGGGTGCTGCTTACAGGACCGTCCGCCACAATGCAATCTATGCGGGAGGCCACCGCCACCGTGGCAGTGGCATCCTAATTGGCGGTGCGGGACCGCTGTACCACTGGCGGCCAGTCCATTCTAATAGACCCCTAAGTGAGCCCCCAATTTCATGGAAAGACTGGAAAAAACTGATATACGTCTATTTAGAAGCGCTCTATCACCCAAGTAAAAATAAAGATTTATTGATGACAACATTAGGAACAGACAGCAAGCAGAATATGATTTCCATGAAAAAAGTGTAGTTGAACAGGGAAGAGAGACACAAGATGAGAGTGTTTGAGGAGCTGATTCCGTGTCTTAAACAGCATTATACAACAAGCATTAGAAATGCAATAGGTCTCGGGTTTTTTTGAGTTAGAGAAAATGGCCTTGTAAATGGCAATGTATGTTAGGCATGTGTCTTGGAGTGTGAGCATGTGGTGTGTGTTGGAAAAATGTGTTTTGCATTTGATAATTAGGAATGGTGGCGTGCTGTGCTTTAACGCATTATCTTGAAAAGGTAAAGTGTAGCATAGAGCGATTGTTACAATATTTTATGGTGGATGCATTAACAATTGATAGGTGCATTGATGGGTGGTGGATGTGTGTGCCTGTAGGAATTGTCCAGTGATGGCTGGTGTGTGTGCTTGTGTGGCTGTGAAGCGTACAGAGATGGATGGTAATGCGTGTGCTTTGTAAAAGAGTGCACTGACAGCTGTTGATGAGTGTGCTTACTGAAAGAGTGAACTTTGGTGGTGTTGTGTGTGACTGATGAAAGTGTGCAGTGACAGCTGCTGGTGTGTGTGTGTGTGTGTTTGGTGAAAGCATGTACTGACATTGTGTGTTGTGTGTGTGGTGGATTTGCGGCACTGATGCATTGTCGTGTTTGTGTTTGGTGAAAGCGTACACTGATGGCTGTTGGTATTTGTGCCTGGTGAAAGTATGCACTGACGGCTGGAGGTGTGTTGTTTTGTGTGTTTTTTTGTGTGTAGTGATGAGTGTGTGCTGGTGAGAGGCTGGTGTGTGTTTAGTGTGTGTGGGTGTGGTATGTGTGTGTGGTGTATGTGTATGTGGTGTGTGGGTTTGTTTGTGGTCCTATGTATGTGTGTGGTGAACTTAGTTTTAGTGTTTGTCTCCCGCACACTCAGTCAGTGTCCCTACACACATACACTGCTCACTCTGCGCATCCACACTGTTCATTCGCATAGTCACACACTGTTCATCCTGGACACTCACACACTTTGCACCCTGCACACTTACACACTGTTCACCCTGCATACTCACATACTCACACACTGTTTACCTTGCTCACTCACAGCTGCAGTCACTGTCACTCTGCAGTCACTGTTACTCTGCAGTCACACTCACTCTGCAGTCACTCGGCAGTCTCTCTGCAGTGACACTCACGCTGCAGTAACTCTGGAGTCACACTTACTCTGCAGTCATTCTGCACTTGCACTCACTCTGCACTCACTCTGTACCTGATCTCACTCTGCACTCACTTTGCACCTGCAGTCACTCTACACTCACTCTCCAATCACACTCACTGTGCAGTCACTATGCAGTCACACTCACTGCAGTCACTCTGCAGTCACACTCACTCTGCAGTCATTCTGCACTTGCACTCACTCTGCACTCACTCTTTCTGCACTCACTTTCTCTGCACTCTGCACCTGCTCTCACTTTGCACTCACTCACTGTGCACCTGCACTCACCCTGCACTCACTCTGCAACTGCATTCACTTTGCCCCTGCACTCACTGTGCACTCACTCTGCACTCAGCACTCTGCACTCACTGCCACTCTGCACTCATTGTGCATGCGCTCTGCAGTAAATCACACTCGGCACTCACTCACTGTCCCTCTGCACTCATTCTGCATGCACTCTGCACTAACTCACACTCTGTACTCACTCACTCTCATTTTGCAGTCGTTCTACTTTACCTTTGCACTTATTCTGCACTCACTTCTGTCATTCTGCACTAACTCACACTCTGCACTCACTCTCACTCTGCACTCAGTCTCAAACTGCACTTACTCTCACTCTACACTCACTCTCACTCTGCATTTACTCTCACTCTGCATTCACTCTCATTTTGACTGTTGGTACTTATCTACACACAGCACTCTACAGCACACAGCACTCTACAGCACACAGCACTCTACAGCACACAGCACTCTACAGCACACAGCACTCTGCACTCAACTGCACACAACACTCTGGAATCAACAGCACACAGCACTCTGCACTCTACAGCACACAGCACTCTACAGCACTTCTCAGTACACAGCACTTCTCAGCACACAGCACTCTACAGCACACTGCACTTCTCAGGACACAGCACTCTACAGCACACAGCACTCTACAGCACACAGCACTCTACAGCACACAGCACTCTACAGCACACTGCACTCTACAGCACACTGCACTCTACAGCACACAGCACTCTACAGCACACAGCACTGTACAGCACACAGCACTCTACACTACTCTAAAAGAAAGTAAGCATGAATGCACTATTTTCCTCACACTATTCCCGACATTTTCACACCTAAGCAGAGTATCAGTGTGCACAATAAAAACAACCCCAAATAACTTCCTCCTTCATACCAAATTATTTCTTTATCGGCCACACTGCAACCACACACGTCCGTGTATGGATACTTCGGTCTGCGCCAAAACAAACAAGTTTGCATACTGTGAAATGGAGCAACACTACTGACAGAAGCGCAGTATACATACATCATGTAATACTACATGTTTGGTCAAATCACTTCGCATTCTTTTTATGCTCAAGTCTTGTTGAATTTTGTTAAAGCATGTCTATACGAAATTCAAGATAATCTGCGTAATTCCGTGTTAATAGAAAGAAACTGGCCTTCACTGAACAGGCCATTGTATCGCTGGGCTCGAAATAAAGCTAAAGAAAACATTGGAACATTCCCCGATATAGTTCTAGCAAGGCAAATGTTTAGGTGAATTCTTCTTAAAAAGCAACAACAAAAATGCCATCAGGATGTGCAAATCGGTGAATCTGAATGAAAACTCGGGAGCCACCATGCGCACACACAGAGCTGAAGAAAAATAGAAGCACAGCAGTGAACACGCTACAAGCATCTACCTTCAATTACCGGCACCTCTGACAGCTGGTAATTGAGAATTTATGGCATTCTCCTGGACGGGGAGACAGCATGCGCGCACACACAGCTCAAGAAAACTACAGAGTCGTGAATTCGCGAACGGACCCTGACATCTGGTAATTGGGAATTTATGGCATTCTCATGCGTGTGTTAGCACGGAATATGCAGGAAGTGGAGAGAGCAAAATTCCTAGGGCCTATTGCGTGAAGCCTTACAAAAACACAGCCTTGAGAGGACCAATTGCCATGCAGATGGCACACAACACCACGAAAAATTCTCGCGCACTAAGGAATTTTTTCTGAGCATTTTCTGAGCCCCTTAACAAAACGGCTCGAAAGCTCCGCCCACACTTTGTGTGGGGCGTAGGCCGAGCCCTAAAAAGTGAATCTAGTCATGTACCATAAGATTTACACGTGAGCCACACAGGGAAAACAAAACTGTAAATCAATTTACAACTGCTTTAAAAGAGCTTGCAGCTGTCTGTGAGTTTAGAGAAATGACAGCCCAGCTCATATGTCAATTAATCGTGCAATGTAGGGATAAGAAAATGCAGTGGAAGCTATTTCTCAGCAGAACCTTCACCAACCTGCAAGAAGAACCCACGCAATACTTGAAAAAATTAGAAGCAAAGGAAGAGAAAACTAATAAGGAAGTCAGTGCCTTAAGGAAAAAATAAATATTCAGATGAAAAGATAGGAAGAGAATAATTAGAAACACACAGATAGATAAAGCAAAGCAAGAGAAAAATAAAATCAGTAATCACTGTACTTGTGGGAGCCCAACACATCTATTCTCCAGCAGAACATGTATAGGAGGGTGAAAGGTGCAATAAATCTGTTAGAAATGGGCCATTTTCAATGAACTGTAGTGCAGTAGCGTGTGTAGATGACGTGGCAAAAAATAAAGTGAAAATGCAAATTATTCTATAATATATATAGAAAACGATAAGAAAGAGCAGCGTGAAAAGTTAGTAAAGTCAAGATCAATTGTAACCATGGACTGACAAGATGTAGAGATGGGGGTACACGCAGGATCTGTATGCACCATATATAAAAAAAAAACAGGTATAATGCATTCTGGCTTGATAAAATAACGGTAAACAATTCTGACATTCTGGTTCTGGATAGCTACAATGGCAATTCAATTGTCCTAATGGGATATTGGATGCAAACAAGGAATTTAGGGAAAGGCGATGTGGATGTCGTGTAGGTGAAACCGCTCAGTTATCCCAGATTCAGGTGAGCAACTTGACCTGCATGTGACACAGAGACCCAGCTATGGACACCGAGTTTTGGTGGTAGGTAGAAGGGTAGATAATAGTTTAAATAAGCATGGCAGTATATTTACAGACAAGGGGCAAGAGTTAAAAGGATACAACACCTAGGGCCAGATGTAGGTAAATACCATTTACCGATTCTAAAATACCGAATTTTACCGATTTGGTATTTTAGAATGGGTAAATGGTATGTAGGTATTCATTCGGTAATTTTTACCAAATTGGTAAAATTCGGTAAATACTGATTCGATATTTACCAAATCGATACTCCCCATTCATTCCTATGGGCCTCCAGGCCCATAGGAATGAATGGGGAATACCGATTCGGTAGATTACTGAAAGAGCCCTGTATCACGTTTGGCATTCAAACTATGTTCCAGCCATGGACCTAATTTCAGGGTATGTTCGAACTACTCGGTACCTATGTCTTCTTTGGATATATGTTACCCTGGGAGATTTTGGACTCCTAGCCCTGTGTTTTCAGCATTCTATCTGTTTCAGAGGTGGTCTTAAGATACGTTGACACGTTCTACACGACTACCTATTTTGCTACAATATCAGGTACTGTCTGTGCGGGGCCTTTGTTCTATTATATTTTTATTCTCTGTGTTTGTCCTATTTTGTCCCATCTCTCTCGTAGTAACTCTGTGGTGCACCCCTACTATTCTAGTGAGTCGATCTCTGAATTCTCTTTCTCTACAGCCTGCTGTCTGCTCCATTCTCTGTGCTCTCATGGACCACTTAAAATCTTTCGGTTTCACAGACAAAGAATTTGCAGCACTAGTGGATCCAATATTAATTTCTGTACCTCTACTAATTCCAGAGTAAATACGAACAATGACATGCTAAAACTTGTCATGTTGAAGAAAAAATTAAAAGAATTGAAGCACATGGTGAATTCATGTTGGAATACTTCTAAGCGGGGGTCATACCGCAAGAGTTGACAGTGCGTAACATACTCGGCTTGTTTGTCCAGATCAGACAATTCGTAGAAAAATGGAGTATGATAGACAATTGTTGTTCTAGGGATTTAATGATACTGAAAATTGAGACAGCGAAAGAATTAGTTGCCACTTTGAAAACTGAGCTTTCTGAACTGGAAGATAAAATGAAACAGTCCAATGCCCTCGAGGAAGCAAAGAAAAAACTAGAGGAGGCTGATAGAGAGCTATCATCATTTTCAGACTATTTAGTTAAATGAAAAACTGAGAAACTTAACAAAGATATTCGTTTCAATTCTCATGATAAAACCTATCCCTACCTCTCTGAGAACTATTAAAATCAAGGTCATTCCCAAGGAGAGGAGAATTAAAGAAATCAGAAAGTGTTAACCTTCTCTGATACTTCAGATTCAGAGGCAGAAGATTCCTCTAAACAGTTTGAACAATCAGGGTGACGTAGACCTTTTGACCCAAATCAAGGTAGGATGCAACCTTTTTTAGCCCAGCGAGGTACGCGCAGGGGCAGTCAGAAAGCCCGTTTCCAGTCCAATTCCAGAGGCAACCTTCAGAATCAATATTACCCCCAACAATCAACACATGTTACAAACACGCAACGGTTACTATTGGAGACAGGGAACTTAATACCTATCTGTAATCTCTCTTCCGCACCGCTCAATAGTGCGTGCTCAACCTTATTGTCTAAAGGTCTTTCCTTTGTACTTCACAGGGCAGCTAATGTATTTGAACTTTATGAGGCTATCCTTACATTTTTCCGTAAGGTACATCTTAAAAAATATTTTGCCACCAATGAAACATCTACACCGAGACCTATGAACCTATCGGGCCTTTACAAACCTTCCTCTTTCACTCCAACCTTAGACCAAGTTGGTCCAGAGGTAGCTGTGTTCGAACATGCTGTTCTCATCACCTAGACAGAGCTGCTAAATATATTCCAAAATTGTGTTTGAATCTCAATAAGGACAAATGTGCATCACTACAACAATTGTCACATAATAAATCCTTTACAGTTAAGAACTGTGATAAGGGTGGTAGCATTGTTTTGATAGACACTGTACAATATGAACTCAAAATGATTTCTTTATTAAGTGATATCAGTTTCTACAACAAAACCACTTGTGATCCAACAGCCAAAACTACATCTAAAATTCAGTACTTGACCAATGAGGTTTTAATGGCAGGCGACATATGTGAAAAGGAGTTTGAATTTCTTAACATCAAAGATCCTAAAATGCCTTGCATTTATGGATCCCAAAAATTCACAAAAACAACAAGTACCCCCCTTATTGACCTATTGTGATGGCTATTGGATCAGTCACTGAACCATTGTCTAAATATATAGACACTTTTTTACGACCGAATATACCGGCAATCCCTTCGCAAATCAAGGATACTAGAGATATCATCAACAAAGTCAAAAATCTTTTGTTCCATCTTCAAAGTCACACCTTGGTAACCCGGACATTGAGTCTTTGTATAGCAACAAACCCCAGTTAGAGGCACGTGAGGTAGTAGCATGGTTCATTGACACCTATGACATTAGCTGCCCTAGGAATTTATTATTAGAATGCCTAAAGATCGTGCTTTCTGAAAATACCTTTGAATTTGGGAACACCCTATAGAAGCAAATCAAAGGGGTGAGTTTGGGGGCTTTGGTCGCTCCGTCAGTAGCCAATATTTACATGGCCCTTTTTGAAAATAAATTCATCCAAAACGGAGTTGCACCTTTTTATGAATCAGTGACACACTGGTCCAGATATATCAATGAAATTTTGTTCTTCTGTACTGATACAGCCGAGTTACTAACTGAGTTCCTGGGGAGGCTCAACTTGTGAGATAGCAATCTTAAATTCACTGCACACACCGCCCAGTCCCAAGTAGAGTTCTTAGACATTGTGATTCGCCACAATAACAGGTTTTTAAAAGTAGATCTCTTCGTAAAAGCAACTGCTAGAAACACTTTTTTGCAATTCGAGAGTTACCATCTTCGTCAAAACTGCTCTAACCTCCAAGACTTTGATCTTCGAGCCTCTGCTATGAAAAAAAAATCCTTGTAAAAAGTTATCCGAAACGCCTCATGAGGGAATCCTTTAAACAAGCCAGTTTGTACGACAGAGATTCCTTGAAAAGATCGCGTCCTGCAGCACCAGTGACCCAACTTGTGTGTGTTACCAAACATTCAATGATGAATGAAACAGATAGAAGACGGTACTACGGCCCGTCTATCCGCCCTCAAATTAAATTCCTGCACATACAGTGGTTACTATTTGAACAGTCCACCCTTCCACTCCTACAAGGCCACGACCTTCCTGGTCCTCCGAGGTGGCGACTCAACCTTCCACACCTTCAAGGCCTTCAATCTTCCGGCCTTCCAAGGGCTGTCAACCTGAAACCCCAACCCCCATTCTCCCGCCCCCCGCATCCCGTCCTGAGGAAGACCCTTCATGATCACCTACTGGGGCACCAGGATTTCTTCGAACTTAGGGTAGGAATCACTGTATCAATAAACCTCTGACCTCCCAAACTGTATATATGCCAAACTGTACATATGCCTTCACTGTATATATTGTTCACAATTTGAGCACTATAAGCACCATTGTCACCAAACTTCACTCGTCACTCATGTGTAATTTTCGTGTTGACAGTATTTACTTTTGTTTGTTTACTTTGGATATCATTGAATGATGCAATTCGGATAAAAGTAACAAGTTAAAGTGATTGTCTCACACTCAAACCTTTTGAGTCGATTTCATTGGATGCGCTAAAGGAAAAAAGTAACGATACAGAGTGACTTCCTTTTGAGTTATTTGGTGCCTCAAGGATTTTGTGTGGAGGTTGCGTTATATTTTTCTTGCTACTAGTTTTGAGCATCTATTATCAACACAGTTCTTACCCGACAGAACCATTTTTGTTTACATATATACTTACCCAGGTTCTGAAGGACACAGGGTTACCCCTTTTGAATACTCGGAATGAAACAAGGAGGCAGATTCTAAACGCTAATTGGCACATTCTTAACACTCCCATGACACAAGAAACCGTATTGCACACCGTCCGAGCAACAATATGAAAGATTTAATTGTACATTCACGTTTCACCACAGGCTCGGGCTTCGTCCATAAGACCATTGATGGTACTGCGCCCATCAAAGACACCTTTAAATGCAATCAATGCAAAGCATGTGAGACTGTGATTGAAGAAGATACTTTTTCTCACAATGGATATACTACAAAAGCTAAAAAATTCACTAATTGCAAAACCAGGAATTTGATTTATCTTTTGTTATGCTCCTGTAACTTATGTTATGTTGGAGAAACTTCACGTGCCTGGTTGATGTTCTTAACTGAACATCGCTTAGCTATTCGCACGTCGAAACTTACTGCGCCTCTAGTCAAACATTATCTAGAGAAAAATCATAATGCCAGTGAAATTAGATGGCCTGTCCTGGAAAAAATGTAAACTATGCAAGAACCCAAAAGTACAGAGATATGTAGACGGCATGAAGTCTTTTGGATTTTTTGTTTTAGATACTCATAAAAAAGGATTAAATTATGAGATCCCGTGGGAGAACGCTATTAGATATAATACTGAGTCTGGTCAGTGTCTTCTGCTTTCCATACTCAGCTCTTTTACTATTCAGACTACGACTGTTTTTAGCTGACTGCGCCGTCCACATGTCAGTGGACCATCCATTCATTACCCGCCTATCTCACTGTGCAGACCATTCCGAATAGTCTTTTTGATTTATACCTTTTCTTGTTTTCTTTTCTAAACACAGGTGTCCATTTCCAGGGGTCAGTATTGCTTTAAATACACGATTACGTTTATTAACCCCTGCATGTTCCTCAAGTTGAGTCCGGTGTCTGGCTCTATTACTCATCATGTATTTCTATACTTAACTATATTCTTGCAGGCCCACCAAGGTCTCTATCAGATGTGTTTCCATTAACTCGCCGAACTTCATCCATTAAATGACACAGTGAGTCTTTTCTCAGTATCTATTGGTGTCTATTCCTGGCCCACCATGGTCTTTATCAGACGCTTTCCCTTGAGCTCGCCGAATAACGTTACTCTGACGTAGGCAACTCGCCAGTTAAATTATGTTCTGGTCGGCACCTCCTTAAGTCCTCCGACATATCCTTCAGTGTTACTAGTACCATCTAGTAAGTAATATGCTGTGTGCCTTGACTCTTAGAGCAAGTTGTAGTTTTCTGCTGGCTGTATTTGCCTCTTGATACTGCTGGGTACTATATCTTAGCCATGTTGCTCTTTAGCAGTTATCTTTGCCGTTGAACGTGCATGTGAGGCACGCTGATTGTCTTATCTGGTTATAGTTTCAATTATACACGCATGTATCTTTTCCCTGGTAATGGTTTTCCTCCGTTTTCTACCCTTGGGATAGGTTCTCGACTTGGCCCACTGATCCTCACTTTTGGCCATTTGACTCCAGACATGAAGACTATGTATCTCATACTTTTATCAACCTATCATTGATTACTGAAAGTAGCTTGTATCACGTTTGGCATTCGAACTATATTCCAGCCATCTACCAAATTTCAAGGTATGTTCGAAATCCACGGTACCTATGTCTTCTTTAGATGCATGTTATCCTGGGAGATCTTGGGACTCATAGCCCTGTGTTTACAGAATTCTATCTGTTTCAGAGACAGTCTTAAGATACACTGACACGGTTTTACATTACAACCTACTTTGCTACGATATCAGGTACTGGTTACATTGTTCGAGTTAGACCCGTCACCTTCAGTTTTTCTTGTTTTTGATTTAAACCATAACTTCCTGGACATCCTTGTCATTTATCGTTGTTCTTTTCAGCATCTTTTCAGACCCATTCATGTCCATGAAGGGTTCATTGATATGACTACCCATCTATATCAATTGGTTCAGGTGAGCAAATTCGTGCTGTTCTTCACATAGGTTTTCTTGTTTAATACTTTCCTCTCTGGTTTCATGTGAAACTCCTTATGTCATAAACAGTTTTTTAATAGCTTTTAATGCACTTTCAGATCATAAACCCTATTTTTCTCATCTTTTTTTATCTCTATCAAAGCACAATTTCCTTTTCCATTTCGTCAACACCTCTGGTTGCTTGGGGATTTTGATTTTTCCTATTGTTTGGGTGCACTACAGTTTTTTTGTACACTAGAGAGATGTTATTAACTTAATTACCTTTACCTCATTTTTGTAGATAATGCTTTTTAATGTGGTTTCCTGATGAAGGCGGCACGATCTCCGAAACAAGCGTCGATACCTTGAAGAACCAGCGCAACATTTATTTATTCTATTTCATGTTTGTTTTCCTTCGGTATTAGTGTGGCTTATCATCTGCAAATGTGTATGTACTGCTTGTAGCTATTGTGATGCTTTTCGCACTGAAGTTAATATTTCCATTCACATTCTGTGATTAAAAAAACTTTTACAAAAACATGTAGAGTTGGAATATCACTAATATGTGTTCAATCTCTGGCTATAGCAATGATATATTGTTTCGTCATCTGTAATATTTGTTCTAGTTATTGATTCATTATCTTTTTAGCCACTTTTTAAATTACTTTACATTATAAATTAAATTATATTTTTATAAATGTTTGGTACATTGAGTTGACTTTCACCAGTGTTTAATTTAGGTCAGACACAATTGTTTTCTGACCATATGTTGCCTAGTGATTCTGTATTGTCAATTGCATTTCCCCTGTCCTAGGATCGTTTATTAGTTACAGGGGGTCCTTATTTTTCGCATTATGTTGTGATGGTGCTCCAGCTGAATCCTCGCTTTCTGGGCCATGCAACCGCATCAGAACCCAGAGATGCCACCCGAATCAGGTATAAAGAGGAGATGACCCTGTGTTGCACTAGGAGTGTGTTTCAAGACCTGGAAGACAGTGGAGACTGAGCTGAGGCTGACCATGCTCCTTCGGTGCGGACTCATGAGGAGCAAAGACACACACATATTGGTGATTTAACCGGGGCTCTTGTGAGTGGGCCAAACCCTCAAGTGAAAGTGGAAGGGGAGCGTGGAAGCCTGAGGAGGAAGTGAGAGAATGAGGGTTTGACATTCCACAAGTTACAGCATGTACTAGGGCCAGACCAGATGATAGCAGCAGGAGGGTGGACTAAAGAAGGACCAGCAGCTATAGGCCCAACTCCATTGGAGCGAAGGACTAGTATGACCTTGTGTTGTGGAGTTGCCTCCCTGTTGGCATTGAACTTCCTGAACAGTGGCAGAGTGGTGACCAGCTGCTTGCAAGAGTGTGACCTAGCCTCTCAAATGGGATCTATTGGGACTGAAAAGGACTTAGAGACTGCTTTGTTGTCCAGAGAGAAATATCACTACTTAAGGTCAAGGCACCTGTGGGCTGGGCTGTTGGACCAGGGGTTCCAGTTGTACCTGGTTGTGGGTCAGGAACTAGAGTAACACCAAGTCTTGGGGTCAAAGATGGTTTTATTGGAATGCCCCGAGGGGACTTTAACATCAAAGTTCTCCTTGTTCGAAATGTAAGTCTCTCTTTAGCAAATCGACTTGGATCCGTTTTGGCGTTCGTTTGTCTCTTCTTCCTACGGATGTGAGGCACCTCGAGGTCTGGTCAGAAGGCAGTCGCTTGGTCCCGGTTCCCATGCAAAAGAGACCAACAGAAAAAGGGAGCCGTTAGTTCTCCTGTCTACTGGGGGTTGCACCTAAGGGGCCGTGTGAAGTGAGGGAGGATTTCACCGGTGACTCGTATCTTAAGTACAGTGGAGAGGGGTGGGGGTTTTACAGACAGTGAGGGTTACACGCGGGGTAAAGGAAACATAAGGCGGGGGTATACGAGGGAAGTCACACGCGGGCTCTGTTTTATTTACGCTTGCTTCCCACCCAAGCTGCCATACGCTGCCGTACCTGGGCTAGCCACGCTCCTCCCCCGGGAGAGTGGCACGGCGGCTCACGGGTTCGTTGGCCTCCTGGCTCTCCGTGGGACTCCTCCTCAGCTCTTCCTCCGGGATGTTCTTCGGTCCTTCCTCGTACTCCTTCGCTGCCACAAACGTCTCTCGTCCGCTCGCCAACAACGCTCCTCGCCTCCTCCTCCGGGGTGTTGTCACACCCCGAGTAAAGCACTTCCTGGGCTTTAACCAATCCTGTTCCTCTGACGTAGGCAGAGGGAGTGTCTTCCTCCTCGGTGTATTTCCAGTTAAAGGCGCCGTCTTCTTGCTCTTCGAGTCCGTCCTGACCGGCTCCCCATGTGTCCGTCTGCAAGGAAGGAGGTATTATGGAGTCATTTCCGGGTGTCCACCACTCCTCGGATCCCGTCACCCTCACCCCGTTACACTCCTCCCCCCCTGGATTCTCCCGGTTGGGGAGAAAGGGCATGCGAGAAAGAAAATCAGCGTTCCCATTGTCTCTCCCCTTCCTGTGCACAACCGTAAAGGCGAAGGGTTGTAGAAACAGAAACCAACGTAGGATCCTAGCATTCTGGGCCCTGTTTTTCTGCATCCACTGTAAAGGGGCATGATCTGAGTACAGTGTGAACGCCCTCCCTTCCAGATAATAACGTAGCTTGTCCACAGCCCATCGTTTTCCCTGATCATAGTACTGCTTTTGGTGACTCTGGGCTGCCTTCAGATTAGTAAAGGCCAAGTCCCTCAGTTTCCCTAACCGGGATTTTAACTGCTGGGTATAGTCTAGTAGGGACCTTTGCTCGTTTGCCTCTTCCTTTTCCCATGCTTCCCTGGTTATTTCTAGCAGGGACCTCGGTTGACGGCCATACAAGAGCTCAAAGGGGGAGTATCCGAGACTACTTTGGACTTGCGCTCTTATCACATACAGCGCCAAGGGGAGCATGCGGTCCCAGTTCTTATCTTCAGAACTCAAAAGTTTTTTTAGAGTGGCTTTTAGGGTCCTATTGTACCTTTCCACTAAACCATCCGTCTGTGGATGGTAAGCGGAAGTGCGGATGTGATGCAGATCCAGAGTCCTACACACTTCCTTCATCATACGTGAGACAAAGGGTGTTCCTTGATCCGTTAGGATCTCACGAGGAAACCCGACTCTCGAGAACAATTCTACCAGTTTCTCAGCTACATTCTTTGTATTAGGGGAGCTTAGGGGGAACGCTTCGGGGAACCGTGTGGAATAGTCAACTACCACTAAGGCATAAGTGTGACCTCTAGAGGTGCGAGGTAGGGGTCCTATAAGATCCATGCCCACACGTTCCCAGGGGTTGCCAATGATGGGCATTGGCTGTAAAGGCACTGAAGGAGGTTTGTTCATGTTTTTCCTCTGACAAATCTCACAGTGTTGGCAGTAGGCTTCGGTCTCTTTATATATGCCTGGCCAATAGAACAGGCGCAGAATATTCTGGGTGGTCTTTTCTGTGCCACTGTGCCCTGCGGTTAAATGAGTGTGCGCATAGAACAATATCTGTTCACGGAAGTCTTTTGGCACCACCAGCTGTTTAGGTTCTCCCTCCTTTCCTTCCCTGTACAACAAATCAGTTTCAATGCTAAAGCGGGGGAATCTTTGTGTAGAGTTGGTTGTTTGTGCCGTGTGGGCTGCCTCCCACGCATTCAGAAGAGTAGGATCGTTAGCTTGTGCAAACTTGAACCCCTTATCGATGACCCAGGGTTCGGTGGATAGTAAAGCCTCTGCTGGACGCCGGTCTAATTCCCTTTTAAATAAGGCCAGGAATTGTGGGTTATCCACCCCCAAGATCAGTTCTTCAGGCAGGGTTCCCACCACCCCTACCCTCACAGTGCATGGTTCTCTTCCTATCGGGTATATAGTAATACTAGCCAGGGGGTAGGTCTTAACATCCCCGTGAACACACCGGATATGTACCTCTCCCTCCTGCCCTATCTGAGAAGGATACACTAACTTCTCTCTTATTACCGATTGTCTACACCCCGAATCTAGGAGAGCTTTTACGGAAGTGTGGTTCACGCGTACCCTTACGTAGTATGAAGGTCCCATTTCTGCTGTATACATCACAGCCTTGGGTATATATCCGACTTCCATGGGTTCTTCCATCGGTTTTCTCCTTGGGCATAAGCGTGCAATGAGGCCCCACTCCCCACACTCGAAACACTGGGGTCCTTTCATAGGAGTATAGTCCGGCCTGAAAGGCCTGGTCTTTGGAGGTTCAAAAACGGCCTTCTTTTTTTCGGGTTTCGACGAAGGGACGGCTGTTTTTGTTGGTTTGTCCATTTCCCAGGGAAACGATCTAGGTGCTGCCCTTGTATAGTTCGCTGCCATCTCGATTGCTTGCGCTGCAGTCAGCCCTGGATGTTGCCGTAACCACCTTTGAGTACCATAGGGCAGCGCCTCCATGAACTGCTCGAGTATTATGCTTGTCATAACTTCCTCTTTGCTACGGGTATCAGGCCTTAGCCATTTTTCTGCCGCCATTTTGAGCCGAAGGTACAACGTTTTCGGATTCTCCCCTGTGACCCCTTTTTCTTTCCGGAACCGGAGTCGGTAGGCTTCGGCATCCATGCCTAGGTGATCCAATATCACTCCTTTGATCTCGTTATAGGTGGATGTACCCGAATGGTTGGCAACTTGATAGGCTGTCTGTGCCTCTCCCGTCAACAAGGGAGCAAGGAAGAAAGGCCACTTCTCCTCTGGCCATCCACAAGCCCGAGCTGCTCTCTCAAAGTTTACCAGGAAGGCGTCCGGGTCCTCGCCAGTGACGTACTTCTGTAGGGACACCCCTGACGGATGCGGTCCGAAAGGCCTACGATCAACTGATACCGGGGTCCCTGGGGTCTGCACCGCTTTTTGAAGACTGTCCATTTGTTGGGTCATGGTGCTACGGAACAGGGTTCGGTCGGCATCGGCGGTATTGATTTGCTGTCCAATAGCCCATTCCAATTTCTGTTGACCGTCGATCAGCGTTTGTATAACCTGTTCCATGTTTGGGTCTTGCGCGGAGGGTGAAGATCCTACTTCTGACACCACTGTGGGCTGGGCTGTTGGACCAGGGGTTCCAGTTGTACCTGGTTGTGGGTCAGGAACTAGAGTAACACCAAGTCTTGGGGTCAAAGATGGTTTTATTGGAATGCCCCGAGGGGACTTTAACATCAAAGTTCTCCTTGTTCGAAATGTAAGTCTCTCTTTAGCAAATCGACTTGGATCCGTTTTGGCGTTCGTTTGTCTCTTCTTCCTACGGATGTGAGGCACCTCGAAGTCTGGTCAGAAGGCAGTCGCTTGGTCCCGGTTCCCATGCACAAGAGACCAACAGAAAAAGGGAGCCGTTAGTTCTCCTGTCTACTGGGGGTTGCACCTAAGGGGCCGTGTGAAGTGAGGGAGGATTTCACCGGTGACTCGTATCTTAAGTACAGTGGAGAGGGGTGGGGGTTTTACAGACAGTGAGGGTTACACGCGGGGTAAAGGAAACATAAGGCGGGGGTATACGAGGGAAGTCACACGCGGGCTCTGTTTTATTTACGCTTGCTTCCCACCCAAGCTGCCATACGCTGCCGTACCTGGGCTAGCCACGCTCCTCCCCCGGGAGAGTGGCACGGCGGCTCACGGGTTCGTTGGCCTCCTGGCTCTCCGTGGGACTCCTCCTCAGCTCTTCCTCCGGGATGTTCTTCGGTCCTTCCTCGTACTCCTTCGCTGCCACAAACGTCTCTCGTCCGCTCACCAACAACGCTCCTCGCCTCCTCCTCCGGGGTGTTGTCACACCCCGAGTAAAGCACTTCCTGGGCTTTAACCAATCCTGTTCCTCTGACGTAGGGAGAGGGAGTGTCTTCCTCCTCGGTGTATTTCCAGTTAAAGGCGCCGTCTTCTTGCTCTTCGAGTCCGTCCTGACCGGCTCCCCATGTGTCCGTCTGCAAGGAAGGAGGTATTATGGAGTCATTTCCGGGTGTCCACAACTCCTCGGATCCCGTCACCCTCACCCCGTTACAGCACCCAAACAGAGGGGCAAAGAGTATTTATTTGAATTTCTTGTAAGTCCTGGAAAGCAACAGCAAAGGCCCAGCCCAACACCAGGAGAGATGGTGCTCTTTCTATCCACATTGATATGAAGGAGGAGATGGGCACTATTAAAGGGGCCCTGATGGATGTGGAAAATAATGTGGAGTGACTATCAAGTTGGGTGGTGGCTGTGGTTCAAAGAGTGAATGGAGCAGAAAGTTGCTGGTGGGCCAAGTGAGGAACATGGATGAAAGCCTAGAAGAGGCACAATCATTTGAGTCTAAGGCTTTGGGAGCTCTACTCACTATAGAGGGCAGGATTGCGTTGTTGGACAAACTGCAGAGGAGCCTATATCATAGTGCTGAGGGTCATTGCAGACTTTTCTGAGGAGTCCCTCAAAACTGAACTCCAGACCGTGCTCATTGACCTGTTGAGGATGCGGCACGATGATAACAGTAACATTGCGATGAAGGCATGCAGGCTCCCACTTAGTGGGAATCGGTCTAAATAAGGCAGTGGTCAGGATGATGGATATGAGAGTGCATCTCTTGAGGGGATTGCACAGAAGAAGGAGGTAAAGTAGGCAGCCTCGAAGCTGCTGCCATTACCAGACTTGAGCCCACAAAATTGGCCCACAACAAACGATTATGGAATTCAGTTGTGAATTGATATAGAGGATTTTCTCATTCACTTGCCTACCTTGGCTACGGGTCGAGCAGCATGGGAAGAAATATGTACTCTCTCAGGTGGACTCTGCTAAGGCCTTTCTTGGCAGCTAAGATTCCAAATTGGAGTGAGCACTTTTGTGGAGCACAGTACAATAGTCTGCTATGTTAACGCACAGTGTGAGAGGTGGTATATGGGCTCTAGCTGGAAGCCAGCCGGTGGCTTCTTCTCTGGTGGAGAGTAGATTTACATTGTTGATTGCTTGCATGTTGGTCTTTTTTCCATTTATCCTTTCTGTTTTTCTTTCCCTGCACTCCCCTAGGGAAACTTTGAGACACTATTCGGAATGTGTCCTTTTGTGCACTCCTGATTTCCATTTCTACATATGTATTCACTTTGAAGTTTTCTCCTACTGGATGGGACTGTCTGGAATCTTCTGAGGTCCTTATTTCGTGGCTGTTATACTGAATTGTAATCCTTGTGGGCTGCTAGCATTTCATAAAACAGATTTGAACCACAAAGTATGTCCTGCGTTTAAGATGAATTGCTATTCCTGCAGCATGCTATGGTATTTTTCCACTGTTTGTATGGGGAGTACTAAGCATATGGCAAACAGAAGTCAGGAAAAGGATGTGTTCAAACGAGAAGTAGGACTCTGTAGAGGCGGGTGGAGGAGAAAGAGTGATTAACATGTCCGTGAACTCTCACAAAGTGGTAAGCCCGCAGAAACCTGGAGGTCTGACATAATCTAAAACAGTATGATTCAACTCAATGACTACTTACTCCACCCTCGGAATAATCATGTTTTCTGAATTGAAGCAAAGTTTGCACTCAAAATGTTTTTTTGTTCTAAATCGTTTTATTAATTTCCCTAAAAAATATTCTGCTACTTACAATGCCTTTCCTACAAGTTACTGCCGAACGGTAAACAGTAAATCGTTTTTTATCTTCTTTAGGTGTTTCTTAGTACTGTGGGACAGGCGCGTGGGTATTGGAAAGGAGAAGCCAGGTACGTATTTTATATCAGGTTTAGTCGCCTCTTCACCTAACTAGTATGCTATTTTCATTATTAGCTTCAGTCTAAAGGATTAGCACACTCTTTGTCATCATGACCTGCATATGGGCCTGGTGGTCACATTTCCTGTAAGTAAGTAAGTAGGTAAGTAAGTAAGTAATATTTTATTTGTGTATGATTAATTAAAATCTTTACAAAATTATAAAACGTCCAATAATCGTTGTTACTTAAACATAACAAAATTGGAATGCATAAAATTACAGTATTGTTGAAAACAGTTTTATGATTATCCTCGAGGGATTTAAAAGGTTCATCCAGCATGGTTAAGTCTTTTTCTTATTAGGTCAAAGAACTTCACAACTTGGCAGTTCAATTTGATGTCGCTAGTAGAGAAGCACAGTTTGACTGCCTGTCTACAGATCCGAACGGCATGTAGATTGAAGAATGGACGTAGGAGATTGTACCTCAAGTCCTTTAAGCTAGGACAGATGCAAATCACATGAACTATGTCCTCCTTGCCGGTTTTGCACATGCGATACTGTTGTGAAGGGTTGTTTCTCTCCCAAGGCGGAAGATGTGGGAGTATAGGAATTACCCCGAGGCGTAATTTTAAGAATTTTTCTTTAACATTTATTTTCATGCCGATGTTGAGGTACGCTTGTGACCGCAGTTTTTCATAATCACCCACCGTTAGCCATCCATGTGCTCTATTTGCTAGGTCCTTCTTGTCCTCTATCATTGAAATGATACTTGCTGATTTTTTGGCTACTTTTTTAAAAGACAAAAGATCTATTGATGTTACCCAGCTGTCAGTCAGGCCTAGAACTTTGAGTGATTCGTATAAGTAGGCTCTCGGCGCGAAGTTGTGGTGCCGAAGTAATTCTTCCCATACATTTGCACATAAAGATCCAGCCTCTGCATTGCGAATCTTGTGCCAGTTTGTTGCATACACACTCCGCCTTTCTAGGGTTTGTTTCAGGATACCGAATTCTAGTCGAATCTGAGCCGGGGAGACATATTTGGGAAGATTAAAAATAGCCCTGTATGAGTTAGCTATGAGTGTGTTCAGCAACGCCGCGTCCTTACCGTGGTGTGATTCACTCCCATAGGTGAGAGTCGGTTTTAATTTGGCACGCATAATTTCAAGAATAGGTTTAAGTGAAAGGTCACGTAGTTTGACCTTTAATGATTTTTATGCCAAATAGGTCATTGTGGCCTTCCCTTGCAAGGACTTGAACTGCGCCCTTGAGGTATTATTTGAGTCCAGTATTACTCCCAGGTACTTATATGTGGTGACCCGGTCGAGCTTTTCGCCATTCAAGTGCCAGCAAGGATTCTTTTTTTTCCTATAGTTCACAGCCATTACCTTTGACTTAATGAAGTTTATTTGTAGTGCATTCTTTACTGAAAAATCATGGGTTGTGTTCAAAAGGTGTTGGAGGCCCTTTGGAGTCTGACTTATCAACAGCAGATCATCCGCATGTAACAGGTTGGAGAGGGTAATTTTCCCTAATTTCTGTGCATGATTGGGACATTTGTCAAGTTGCCCAGGTAGATCGGCTAGAAAAAGATTGAATAAGATGGGTGCAAGTAGGCACCCCTGTTTTAATCCTTTTGTTGTCCTGATGGGCTTTGAAAGGTGTGTTCCATCCCCAAGTTTGATTTTAATCCAGGTGTTTGAGTGGAGCAGTATTAGGACGTCTAATAGGCATTTAGGTATTCCCAAATTGTCCAGTTAGAGCCAAAGTTTGTTACGGTCCACGTAGTCAAATGCAGCAGTGTAGTCAATAAATGAAAAGAATAAAGAGGACTTAGTTTCTTTTGCTGCTTCCATCAGCAATGATAGTGCCATGAGATTAGTTGTGGTCCCTTGGCCTTTACAGAAACCCGTTTGGTTGATTGGGATGATGAAATTTTCAGTTGCCCATGATGTTAGCTCCTCCAAGAAATGAAATGAAATGAAATGAAATGAAATGAAAATGTGATTTGTAGAGCGCTGCAGCTGCCCTGAGGCGTCCAGGCGCTGAAACAGAAAAAGCCCTCATGAGGTTATTTATTAGGCGTTAAACAGTAGGGTTTTTAGCTGTTTGCGAAAGCTAATCAGGTTGGGGTTGTTTCTCAGCTGCAGAGGGAGGGTGTTCCAGAGTTTGGAGACATTATACGAGAAGGAGCGTCCTCCTGCTCTGGCCCTGCGGATTCTGGGAATCTTGGCCAGGAATGCTGTTGAGGAGCGGAGGGATTTATTGGGCCTGTAGGGAGAAATCAGGGAGCGGTTGATGTCTGGGCCCGTTTCCCAGAATGTCTGGTGGGCAATGCAGAGCGATTTGAATTTTACTCTGTCCCTGACAGGTAGCCAGTGTAGGGTCTTTAGGCCAGTTTTTATTGAAGTCCTCCGAGGAATTCCCAGCAGCGCTCTGGCAGCACAGTTCTGGGTGCGTTGGAGCTTCTGTAAGGTGTAGTCTGGTGCTCCCAAATAGAGGGCGTTGTTAAAATCCAGACGAGATTGGATGAGGCCCTGTATGATTATCTGTTTGGCCTCGAAAGAGAGGAGGGGAAGGACTTTTTTGATCACCCTGAGGAGGCCAAAACAGGTGGCTGAGATCTTAGTGGCCTGTATGTTAAGGCTCAGGGACTTATCGAGCCAGACGCCTAAGCTTTTGATGTTGTCTCTGGGGGGTGGGGCCACTCCCATGCTTGATGGCCAGATCAGCTCTATGGAGGCTGGAGAGGCTGGGCCCAGGAGCATTAGCTCAGTTTTATCGTCATTTAGCTTTAGGCATGAGCTCATCATCCACCTCTTTACGTCCTCCAGGCAGGCCGCTAGGTCTGGTGGTGACTGGAGGCCGCTCTTCTGTGCAAGGGAGACCACCAGCTGGGTGTCGTCCGCATAAGAGATGATCTTGACACCATGCGGACGAACCACCTCAGCCAGTGGCCTCATGTATGCGTTGAAGAGCGTAGGGCTTAAAGAGGAGCCCTGGGGGACTCCGCATCCCAGAGGACGAGTGGATGAGCGGGATGTGCCGTCGAAGATCTGAAAGGTTCTGTCAGATAAAAAAGAATCGAACCATGTCAGGGCATCTCCGGTCACTCCTAAGTTGGCAAGGCGGGTTAGCAAGATTTTGTGGTGTACCGTATCAAATGCGGCACTTAGATCGAGGAGGATCACTGCCACTGATCCTCCTCGATCCAAAATTCGTCTTGCCTCCTCAGTTACAGCCAATAAAGCGGTCTCTGTCCCGTGTTTGGTACGAAAACCTGTTTGGGAGAAGTCGAGGAGGTGGTTTTCCTCGAAAAACGTTGTCAGAATGGTATTGACGTGTTTCTCCAAAATTTTGGACGCCCAAGGGAGTAACGAGATCGGGCGATAATTACTGGGATTGGCCGGGTCAAGGGAAGGTTTTTTTAGTAGAGCCCGTACCATAGCATGCTTCCATGTTGTGGGAACTGTCCTGCTTACTATAGAGGAGTTCGTAAGATCCAGGAGCGTGGGAAAAATAGCAATGCTGGCAAGGTTCAAAGAGCCTGGAGGAGCAGGGTCGCAAGGGGAGCCGGATTTTATTTGTTGTGCCAATTTCTTTACGGTTTCCAATGTTAACAGGGGAAAGGATTCCAACCGCTTGGTCGGGTTTAAGGTCGAGTGTGGGTTTTGGACAGGGGAGTCGGTGGATGGATTGGGGAAGGAAAGATAAATTTTATTGATTTTTTTAAAAAAGAATTCCACCAGATCATTGCACTTGGCTGGTGAGTTGTTGTTATCTGTGATTGGTGGTGGAGGTTTGATCAGGGAATTAACTATACGGTAGATTTCTTTGGGTTTGGATTTCGCGGTGGTTATTTTAAGGTTGTAGTAGGCAGCTTGCGAAGATTTTATGGCCAGCTTGTAGTTCCTGATCATTTCCCTATAGGTGACTTTTTCTTCGGGGTTATATGAAGTGCGCCACTTTCTCTCCTGTTTTTTGCAGAGACGTTTATGATTCCTGAGCTCTTCTGTGTACCAGGGAGCTGTTTTGCTATGTCTCTTGGATTTTGATGAATGTTCTGGAAGGACCGAGTCAAGAGAGATGTTTATCCATTCCTCGTATTTTGTATTATTGGAGGTTGGGTCTTGGGAGAGGGAGGGTCTTGTGGTGGTTAGAGCCTTCACCCAGTTGTCGATGGGGAGTTTAGACCAGTTACGAGTTTTTCTTGTAGCAAATGAGGAAGGGGGTGGTTTGCTCGTGGTCCAGTTAAAAGCTATTAAGAAATGATCTGTCCAGGGAAGTCTGGTTATGTTGCCTACTTTGAGCTGGTCGGAGTTGCTGAAGATTGGATCTAGCAGGTGACCCTTTTCGTGTGTAGCGGACGGGACCCGTTGCTTAAGTTGAAATGCAGCCAAGCTTGACTGTGTCTCTTGTGCCGAGGGGTCTGATGGATTGTCAAAGTGGATGTTGAAATCTCCGAGTAAGGTGAAATTGGAGGGAGAGACAACCGACTGGGAGGTCACCGAAAGTAGGGAGGTATTGAATTGTCCTATAGGACCGGGAGTGCGGTAAATAAGAATACCGGTGAAACAGGCATTGGGAGAGAAATCAATGGAAAAAGAGAGGTTTTCACAGTCCTCGATATCTTCCGTCAAATAACGACAGGTATAGCCTTCTTTGTAGATAATCGCGGGGCCGCCACCTCTACCCAGTGGTCGGTCGGCCCGCGCTATCTGATATCCCGGGATGATAGCTTGTGCTAGGTCTGGCTGAGAGTCTTGGTTCAGCCATGTCTCGGTCAGAAAGATTACATCTGGGGAGTGTTCCTCTAGTAGTAGGGACATTTCTAGGCAATGTTTTACAAGGGACCTGCAGTTGAGAAGAAACATGGAGTAGTTCTTTACCTCGACTCTGGGTTTGGTGGTTGTAGTGCATAGGTCTGAGTTGCAGTACTTACAGTGTCGAGGGATCTCCAGGGGATGTAAGGGAGTACCGCACTTAGGGGAAAGAGGTGGCCGTAGCTGATACAGGAGGCCTGGGCTGTATACCAGTCTGTCGCCTCTAGGGAGGCCAGGGGACATGGCCCTTGGCCCCGGCCGGGCGCGGACGAGCGCAGACGAGCTTGCCTTAAGCGCGCCTTCGGCGCGCAATCGGCGCGCCCGCTGCGCTCGTCCGCTGCGCGTCCTACGATTGAGCATGGCTATCAGGGCGAGGAGGGGGCGTGGCCTATCGGATGGGCGTGTCTCCTCTCCGCAACAGCTCCCAATCAGCTGTGCGGGGTGCTGGCTGAACACGAGGCGAGTGGTGGTGAGTGAAGTTTTAAAATCGACAACAAACACACACAAGTAAGCACAAATTACAATTATATTTTTAAAACAGGCAGGGCGTCTCCCGGCTTTTCGCCTCAGGAGGGATTAGTCTGAATAAGCGCCGCTTCCAGTCAGCGCGCGCTTATGTAGTAGTAGAAGGGGGCGTGGCCTATCGGATGGGCGTGTCTCCTCTCCGCGACAGCTTCCAATCAGCTGTGCGGGGTGCTGGCTGAACGCGAGGCGAGTGGTGGTGAGTGAAGTTTTAAAATCGACAACAAACACACACAAGTAAGCACAAATTACAATTATATTTTTAAAACAGGCAGGGCGTCTCCCGGCTTTTCGCCTCAGGAGGGATTAGTCTGAATAAGCGCCGCTTCCAGTCAGCGCGCGCTTATGTAGTAGTAGAAGGGGGCGTGGCCTATCGGATGGGCGTGTCTCCTCTCCGCGACAGCTTCCAATCAGCTGTGCGGGGTGCTGGCTGAACGCGAGGCGAGTGGTGGTGAGTGAAGTTTTAAAATCGACAACAAACACACACAGGTAAGCACAAATTACAATTATATTTTTAAAACAGGCAGGGCGTCTCCCGGCTTTTCGCCTCAGGAGGGATTAGTCTGAATAAGCGCCGCTTCCAGTCAGCGCGCGCTTATGTAGTAGTAGAAGGGGGCGTGGCCTATCGGATGGGCGTGTCTCCTCTCCGCGACAGCTTCCAATCAGCTGTGCGGGGTGCTGACTGAACGCGAGGCGAGTGGTGGTGAGTGAAGTTTTAAAATCGACAACAAACACACACAAGTAAGCACAAATTACAATTATATTTTTAAAACAGGCAGGGCGTCTCCCAGCTTTTCGCCTCAGGAGGGATTAGTCTGAATAAGCGCCGCTTCCAGTCAGCGCGCGCTTATGTAGTAGTAGAAGGGGGCGTGGCCTATCGGATGGGCGTGTCTCCTCTCCGCGACAGCTTCCAATCAGCTGTGCGGGGTGCTGGCTGAACGCGAGGCGAGTGGTGGTGAGTGAAGTTTTAAAATCGACAACAAACACACACATGTAAGCACAAATTACAATTATATTTTTAAAACAGGCAGGGCGTCTCCCGGCTTTTCGCCTCAGGAGGGATTAGTCTGAATAAGATAAGGCCAGCAAAGTATTTTGCCTCCACATCTAGGAGAGCAATAAGGCGATAGTTGTTTGGAAGCCTCTTGCTACCTTGTTTATATATCGGGCTGATGATTGAACCGTGCCAGGACTCAGGAAGGGTCTGGGAGAGTCTTATACTATTAAACACTGGTGCTAAAGATGCGCTCCAAAATTCGACATCTGATTTGTAGAGCATAGATGGTAGGCCGTTCGGCCCAGGAGCACCGGTTGGTCTCCCCCTTGATATTTGTCGTTGGATGTCAGATGGGAAAATTATCTTTGGCCCTGAGTCAAGTACCTTTGGTGGGTTTTTTTCCGTTTTTGATTTGTCAGGTTTTGGTGTATTCATGGCCATGTGCTCCCCCGTTTCAAGGAGATTTGTGGCCGTGTAGTGGTTGAAGTTTACTTCTTCTTTGTGCTTTGTGGCTTTTAGGCAAAGGTTTGTTTGTAACGGCCTCGTCTATAGACCCATCGTTGTTGAAATGCGTCAATAGGTATTTCGACCATACCTCCTCAGTTATGTGCGAATTTTGACCTGGAAGGTCAGGATTCTGTATTCTTTTAACCATTTGCCAGAATCTGGAACTGTTTTTCTGCTTCCCTTCGTAAACTAGCTTCACCCATAGTTCTTCGTTACTTCGCTTCTGATTGCCCCATTTTGTCCGTTTCAGCTGTGTGTTAGCTTCCCGTAGGGCAGTTTGCAAGCTATAATTTGTTAGATCCTTTCGCAACTGTCTCAGTATTTGATTTACTAGTCTTTTTTGTAGTTTCATTTCTGGACATGAGTGATTCCCGCGAAAGGGCGTCTGCTGATGACGTGAATTGCTGGGAACGTTTTTTACCATTTTCTCCCTAAGGGTTTTGATGAAGCTATCCCAGACATCCGGCACCTTGGTTGCGTAGCTGGCAACTTGGGAGAAAAGACTTTTCGCCATGGAACTAATGGAGTCAATGTTCCCGGCGTTACAACGAAGCCGCCTTAAATTTGGGACAATATCTGTATCAAAGCCTATAAAGGATTCAGTTTCCAGGTGGGAAGTAGATCTTATTATGGCCTCCTGTGGCAGGTGGTCACTGAGGTCGCTCGTACCTATTCTAAAGGATTTTACTCAACAAAACATGTTTAAAGATGTGAACATGTAGTCAAGATGGGAGGATTGTTTATTCGCGTGGAAGGTGGCAACTGGTGGATCATCGTCAACGTAGCGGCCGTTCAGGGCCCTTAAGTTAAGTTGTTCCTGATGTTGAAGTAGGATTTTTTAATGCTTCGTTGGATTCTTGTTTTTTATTTGGCCTTGTGTTGGCACGCCCCATGCTGCGTTCAAATCTTGGGTAAGGTCGCTAAGTTGCTCTTTATTGATTAGAAGCATATTAAAGTCGCCTGCAAGATGAATGAATCAGACACGCTTTCTTCCATTATTTTTTTCACCAGTTTGGCCAGGTCTTTCGCACCTTTTTGTTTATCTTTGGGATGAATGTATATATTAATTATAGTTACAGCCTGGAGCTGCTTCTTTAACCGGAGTGGGATCTTTGCCACCTGAATGACGCTTGGGGGAGGAATATGCAGGTCCATTGCCTCATTTTCGCCTATTGTCGATATCGATGCGAAAAGTATCAGACCGCCTGATCTTCGGCCAAAGGTTGAGTTTTTATTTGCCGGAATACAGCAAGACGTGAACCCTTGGAGCTCAAATGCTTTTTCTTCCCAAGTCTCTTGGAGCAGGATAAGGTCAAATGTAATCAGGTATTCTAGAAATTCGGGATCATTTCTTTTGCTCGCCAAACCGTTGATGTTCCAGGAGCAAATTCTAATGTCCATGTATCCTTCTGAGGGGTTGGTGAGTTCTTTCCCTTTTTGTCAATTATTGACAGTTGAACTGACGAATGTGTGTTTAATTGACTTCCAATTGTGAGCAGTTTCTGGTGAAGAACGGCTGCTAAGCTTTTGATATTGTCCAGAATTGGGGGTTTTTAAGTCTCGGGGGCACGCCCGGGCGAGCTGCTTCTCGCTCCTTTTAATATTGAGATAGTACTTTTTTGTGCTAGAGGTCTGGCTAGAGGAAGAAAAGGAGTAGGATAACGAGGTCGCTCTTCGAGTCTCAGCTCTATCCCCCATTGCTGAAACGTCGCTACTTCTTCCATGATTTTATGTGCTGTCTCAAGTGAGTGCCAAGTTGCTTTTGTAATGTCTGGGCGATGAGGTTCGGTGTTTGACTGAAACTCTATTTCCAAGAGGTCAGATGAACTGATGTTTGATAAATTTGTTAGTGAATGCATGAGCCTTAGTATGTTTCCCCTATTCAGTATATCATTTCTGCCGCGGGATGTGTATTCTGGAATAAAAAGGATTGATGTTGGACTGTTCGAATACTGTGGTATGGTTGGGTCCGGCGATGGTCTCTTGTCACCCTGTTGAATAGATTGAGAAGAGTTGCTCGGGCCTGCTGTAACTGGGGCATTTAGCTGCTCACATTGATTGGTGGCTATCTGCAGGTTCCGGATGGTACTAGTCGGTATACGTGTCAAATGTGGAGTGGACTCCGTGTTGAAAGCCGTGGCGGTGTCCACTCTTCCTCCTAGTATTTTGTGCCGCTTGAGTTTTTGTAAATTGTAAAACTTTCTGCTTGAGTTTTTTTTGTGCAGGTTTCTTAATAACGATACTTGTCAGTTTTGAATGTCGCGATGGAGATGCTGATGGTGCAGTTTCAGAGACCTTATACTGGGGAGATTGTTCTTCATTGGCTGGCGGAGACCCAGTGATGGTTGCTGCTAAAGTAGAGGAGTTAGAATATATTTCTATCTTCTTACTTGAGCCTATTGGGGCCTGATTCCTTCCTTTCCTTTTGTTCTTTCTCCGAGTTTTAGAAGATTCCTGATTGTTTGTTGAGGAAGATGCGACTGTAGTCGCAGTCGTGATGGTTAACTCAGTTGCCAATGGTCTGGGCGGTAATATTTCAGTTGAGGATGCAATGATATCTGACCTCTGCTCGATCAGGTGCTCGATCAATAAGCCCGTCGGTGTCACTGGGACATCTGAGGGTGGATCGGAAGTTTGCGAGGTTTGGGTTTGTAGAACTGCTGATTTTAAGTCACTTATCAGTGCCCCCAACATCGTTGGTAAGGATGATAATTTATCTAAAATTGGGTCACAAGGTAGTGGTTGTAATAGAGTTGGTTGGGCCGCAAAAACGGCATCTTGACCCCTCCTTATGAGGACATTTAGTTCCGAGATTTTCCAGTCAATTCCTGAGATTGAGTCAGCCATTGTCTGCAAAACACAAAGTTGCATGTCCATTTTTTGAGATTGGAATTCCAGGGCTGTAACCGAGTGTTGCAGTGTGTTTAAGATTGTTACCCAAATCGATTTGGGAACTGTTTTTCCTGGGCTGTAACTTCTTGGTGAAGCGTCGACAGTGGGCTTCCATTCAGATGGATGGCGGTTATAAGTAGAAACTAGTTCTTCCCACTCCTGTGCTGCTATAGAGGACTTGTCATTGTCATTGTCTGAAAAGTTCTTTGTGGGCAGGGAATCGTTGTTCGGTAATAAAGTGCCGCCCTGGGCGGCCCCTTGCACTGCTGGCTTATTAGTCGCTGTTATTTGTTCGGTGGTGCTACTGAAGTTTAGCTGGTGTGACTTGGTTAGGGTCGGTGGGGTGTTTAGCAGTAGCGGTGGTTTGATGCCACATCCTTGCTCTTCAGTTACTGGTGATGGTTTTGCTCGAGCGTCTCTGATTTCTTTTGTTGAGTTTGAAGAACTGCTGACTAATTGGGGAGGTGGTAGATCTTCCCTTTCCTCCTCTTTGTGAATCAAAACCTTAATTTCCATTGTCGCGTCTTGTTTACCGAGGTGTCGGGGAATGATCTTGCTAGGGTGAGTCTCACCCTGCTGTACTAGATGTGGGTCGATCGCTATATCTGGAGACTTGGCCTCGATTGGTATGCTCCAGTCTTTTTTGGAAGCTTTACTGGCAGACGCCAGTTCCCAAGTATTGGGGTTGGTTGGTTCATGTTCTACCGAGAAGGTGGGTGCTGTTGCTCTTCTTGCTTTATGCGAAGTTGGTGTAGGGATGACAGTCGCTGCCTCAGGGGTGGGTGGACGCAGAGTTTCCGCTGGGCTGGGTAAGCCTACTTGGCTGCTATTCATGCGACTGCAGTCATGCTCGTCTTTTAAAAGCGGAGATTGAAGACCTCTAATATTCCCCGTCATTTGGAATATAGCTGTTCCAGGGTCTTTAAGAAAGGAGAACTTTGTATAAATCTTAGGTTGGTGTGAACATATCCTTTTCTTTGCTGGCGTTCCGTCGATGGTTACAAGGTTATCTGGATCCGTTGGTAGAAGTTTTTTTACTGGAGGTACTGGAGGTAGTACAGGGTGTACAAGTCTTTGTGACTGCTGTGGTAGCTGGAGGGCAGTAATTAGGGATGGTGAAGCAGCAAGGACCTTGACTTGGTCGTTTTTGTTTAGCGGTTGAGTTGAGGGTTTATTTAGATTTACTATTAAAGTTGATGTTTCCATTACTGTAAGGGGTGAGGCCTCTGTATTATTTATATTTCCTGTAGACTCTGCCCTGTTACTCTTTTATACCCTCGCAGTCCCCATAAGGTCTCCTCACATCCCCATGGCTTTAAAATTGGTTGTGGGTCTTTTCTCTCTGACGTTGTGAACCAATCACTGACTGGTTACGGTTTTGTTACATTCCCCTATGTGCCACGCTCTTTGAAAGGACAGGGCGTCGCTCCACCTGCCTTTTTAACTGCTGTTGGTATGGGTATGATGGTGGTTTACCCTAAGAGAGGCAAGATCCCTCTGTGCATGTTAGGTTTTCCCACAACTTTCACTCAGACTAAAGATTGTCACAGGTCTGGCAAGGGAGTGCACAATCCTTTGGAGCTTTCCATTCCTATCTGCTTCTGTGTTAAGTGCACGGCTTAGGCCTACGATCCATTGGAGTCCACAACACATTCACGCTGAACACACCATGTTACCAGCTGCATTGTTTGCACGTGTGTTGAGACTCAGTGAAACTCTGCCCATGACCATACTAAGTGCCATGAGCTTGGGCCACCTACAAACTGAGCCCCCTGAGTCCCCGCATACAATGTGGACGTCAGCATTGGAGCATTGTGAATACCTAACCCTACACCTTGCCGCAAACTCTGGAAACTCCAGCTCTCCTCTGCGATGCTTGGTCTCTGCAGCATTGACAACCAACTCCGGCAATGAGAACATCACAAATCCCCTTTGGCACTCACAAGCCAGACCACAGGTGGGGGAGGAGAGGATAAGTAAAAGCTCTGCCCAGTCACATAAGTATATTGTGTCCATCATCAGCAGAAATATCCTGACCATTATTCCCACACCTGAACACTTTAATAAGCATATTACATGTTGTGTCATAAGTTTTTTCTCTGAACAAAAGTGGTGCTTTGCACATTAATTCTGCTGTATGATGTATGATGCATAATTGTCAGTCTCTTAATAAGTGATGCAGGACCAGACTGTATTAAAAGAAGCCAATTGTAGAACTGTAACATTCTTTATAATTTATCAAAAGAATCACATTTTGGCATACATTGAACTCAGACTCTTCTGAGAAATCAAACACTGAAAATAAATCTTATGCGTGAACTAAAACTCACTGTCCGACAGGAACCGCACAGATAAGTGGCAATTTAATCTTCTGTGTTGTGTAAAGGGAATATCTTTCGGTTTTGGGAGCAGAATCAGGAGCTGTGGTGTTTTGCAAAACTTCTTGGTAACATCTATTTGATCATTTGCCTTTTTTCACAATTTTCATATCGTGCAACATTTGTCTTAGTGGTCAGTGATGCAGCATGTTACTTTTCTAGGAAAACATGTATGTACAATTTTACACCTGTTGTGTGTTCATATAATTGAGAAGATTGCCGTTTATATGAGTGCACAGATGAGTCCTGGTGAGACTCAGGAACTATTGTCACAGCCTTGCATTGTCTCACAAATTAAAATGCTGCTTTTGCTGCCATTTTTGAGTGTGGTATTGACAAAAAGCTATCATTCAATGTCTTCAATCAAAGAGAATGTTGACACATGAAGAAGGTTCCTTTTTTAGGTGTCGGCTAGCGTAGGCTGCGCACATGCGCAGTTTCGCTGGCGAGATTTTGTGTTTCTTAGTAGTGAGGCTTAAACCCGCCCCTCTTCTCCATTGGCTGGCTTCCTAAATAGCGGCCTGCCATTGTAGAAGAGGTTTGTTTTTCAATTTAAGCCCCATCTTTTTCGGATTCGGGGCATGTTTTTTCGGTTCTTTCTCTCAGTGACGTCCTCAGTCCAAAACACGCCCCCCCAGTCTAAAAAGGACGGGGCTTAACCATTTGTCTGTAAGCCAAGTCCTTTTCAGACTGGGGGGCGTGTTTTTGACTGTTGTTTACATCCTAAAAAGAAAGTCAAAAACATGCCCCCCAATTGCAAAAGGACGGGGCTTAGAGACAAATGGCATCGCTTGTTAAATACTCGAATCACCCTGCCCGACGTTAGCAATACCCTCAACATTCACCCTATCAATTGGAAAGAACCCCAAAAACATTCACGTGAGAAAAAACATGAGCTTCAACAGACAGAATATGTTTTAAGACAAACAGAAAGACGTCTTCTGGCCAGCATCGATGCACACTGAGCCAGGTTTTAGTACCGATGACAGATAACCATACAGCACAACACTGTAATGGAGTCACTACTTTCAATGAGCCTTTCCAGGCTAATTTTTTTTCAATTTAGCCAAACAAAAGGTGTGTCACAAAACAAGACAAAATAAACCGCTAGTGGTGATTCTCACATCAACAGAACCCTCACTGTGGCGCCCGGGTGGCATGGCTACGGGTTCGTATTCATGCACACCCCCTCCCCCGCGCATTTCTCATGAGGATCCCTTGTATTGTTGGACCGAGCGGTTCACCTCAAAGTGTGAAATGTTCCCTCAGGCTCTGGGGCTCGGAGACTCCCTCGCACACTGCGGCTCCCGCTACAAAGGACTCCCTCTCTCATCCTAACCTCAGTGTGTCAGCTCTCAGTCCGAGAGCCCATCTCTCCCACCCTTCTCGTGCCCATCCTCCAGCTCTCGTCTCCCTTGTAAACACCTGTCTTGGCTCCGGGAGCAGGATGCGCATGCGGCACTGTTTATGCCGAGGTAGGGAAGGCGAGTGCCAGGAAAACTGGAGTTCTGGGGGGGAGGGGTGCTGGGGAGTAAGAGCGATGGATAAGGGCTCGCCGGTGGAGCTCGAAGGGTTGGGGGCGGGAGAGATCACGCGGGCTACCTCTGTATACGGAGGTGACGGCCCCACATGTCTCCCTCCAAAAGAGGCCTCGTTCCATGCACCCACAACCTTGGGGAAGCGAGGAAGAGAAAAGCGAGTAGAGGGAGAAGTTGGCGGTGCTCAGAGCCTCAGCAGGCCTCATCCAATTCACTGGGAGGAATGCAGTGCGTTGAGTGGCCCTGGCAGCTCAGCAAAACTGCCACCTCACTTCCGCTCCCCACCGTCACCATCTGTAGCCAGAATCTGTCTCGTCTCTCGCATTTCTGCCTCAGTCTCTCACCAATTGCTTTAGATTTTTACCTTCTGCCTCAGCCTCCTGTCTTTCGCATCCATTGGCCGTGCGTGTATCGCTTCTTTTAGTCGGTGGGAATCTGTTGGTGCCTGCAAGTGTGAACACGCGCGTGCACATGCTGGACCCCGCCACCATGGCAGGGCCGTAACCCAGAGCAACATGGAACATTTCAATATTAGCCCAGTTGCACAGTGCAACCCTCTCGCGGGATGTTTAGCGAAGAGATTTTTCTTTTTTTTTAGATTGCATTGCTTTTATTGAATATTTACAGCAAAATTATGGATATTGCGACTGGAAATAAGCAGACCACCGAAACTACTGCCACTTTAACGTGCCCTGCACTCAAGGGGCATAGAAGCAAATCACTCAATTCAATATTCGCCTTTTGAAAAAGCAACAAAAAAAAACACATCAACCACAGGTCAAACCAGGCCATACCTCATCTGTGGCTGCTTGTGCTCCAGTTCACAAGGGGCTTGGCCTGGGAGTTCGGGCTCCTTTGCTTCTTCTGGACTACGAAGGCTGGTTTGCAAGTGGCTGCTCCCTGCTTGCAGCAGTCCAGCACGCAAGAAAATGGAATGGAATGCGGCCAAGACTGCTTACCAGTGGCTGAGAGGATTTCATACATTCCACCCGTTACATTTTTTCTTTTCTCAGCTACTTTTTCCACTATTCATATTTATGTTTTTCCTCAGCTGTTTTTCTCCACTTTACCTGCTGTTGTTTCCATGGACATCAATTAACCAAAACGCCAGGGGTAGTGGAAGTGACATCGCACGCCATTTGACCATTACTTTAACTCACACATACACATGCTTACACATACGAACATTCACACACTAGTGTACAGAAACACACTCTCACCCTGAAGCATGCAGAACAACATACATTTAACAGCATTTTTTTAACTTACCTTAGCTTCCAGATAGGGTCATACTTCTGCTAATGTACTCCATTTTGTAGTACACTAATAGTAAACAATATTATTCACTATTTGTATAATCAAAACATTGACAGAAACCACCACGCAAGCAGAGCTCCAACCAGCCTCCATTAGGAAGTGCTGCTCCTGTGTGCCAGGCACTGATTTTGCCACCGCGGAGGCCAGGTGTTTCAAAAGCAGTGCCAGTGGTCGAAAGGGGCAAGCCAAGGGTCACAGCAGCGACCCATGGCCACTCCTAAATGACACCCATGGTTGTTTCAGGAAATGTCTCTCTTCTGTCAATTCAGAGGTATCTTCTCTATGGAGGGAGAACCCCTCCATCTTGCAGACATGCCCTCTTAACCCTCTGGATGCTGTAAAATTCACCGTACCCGGAGCAGCGCTTCTTCCTGGTCAGTGATGACTGCCCGGGTCTGTGGGGCCGCCTGCGGAAGCTGCGCAGCCCCAATCTCCTCTCCATCCCGCCACCCCATGCAGCCTTCTTGGGCAGTGCCGAAATACACTCGCTGCGAGCCGGCGTCTCTGCAGAGGCCCTACAACAATAACAGAGGCTGACGCTTGGAGGCAAGCTGCGAGGCTCTGTCACTTTTCGCCTTCTGTCCTGACTCACCCCTGAGGGTACAGAGACCACTCCGCAAATCCTCAATCCCTGCAATGATCGCTGCAAGGTCCTCTGAGACAACACCGCAACCAACCGCTGGAGTCCCGTCCAAGCCCCCTCGACCTGCACTCTGGGGATCTCCCTGCGAGCAGCGAAGGCCAGCACTACATGCTCCACAGGTACAGAGACCACTCCACAGCAAATCAGTGCTGGTGTGTGTGGCTCTGTATGTGTGTGTGTGTGGCTCGCTCTGTGTGTGGCTCTGTGTGTGTGGGGCTGTGTGTGGCTCTGTGGGTCTGTGTGTGTGTGTGGCTCTATGTGTGTGTGCGTGGGTCTGTGTGTGTGTGTGTGGCTCTGTGTGTGTATGTGTGTGTAGCTCTGTGTGTGTGTGGGTATGTGTGTATGTGTGGGTCTGTGTGTGTGGGTCTGTGTGTGGCTCTGTGTGTGTGTGGCTCTGTGTGGGTGTGTGGGTCTGTGTGTGTGGGGGGATCTGTGTGTGTGTCTGTGTGTGTGTGGGTCTGTGTGTTTGTGTGTGGGTCTGTGTGTGTGTGGCTCTGTTGTGTGTGGGTCTGTGTGTGTGGGGGTCTGTGTGTGTGGGTCTGTGTGTGTGTGTGTGTGGGTGTGTGTGTGTGTGGGTCTGTGGGTGTGTGTGTGTCTGTGTGTGTGGGTGTGTGTGTGTGGGGGTCTGTGTGTGTGTGGCTCTGTGTGTGTGTGTGGGTCTGTGTGTGCTTGTGGGTCTGTGTGTGTGTGTGGGTCTGTGTGTTTGTGTGTGGCATTTGCGAGAGATTAAGCCATTGGCATTGTAAATGACAATGCCATTTATTTATCTGTTTTCAAAACCAACACATAAATAAAAAAATTGTCATTTACAATGCCAATAGCTCTAACTTTTGCAAAGGCGAGACCGTTGCATTGTAAATGCTTGTCTTTTGATGTGCCAATGTGGCACTAGCCTAGGCCTCTTGATTTTATATATATATATATATATATATATATATATATATATATATATATTGCGAACGCCCAGTTCCTCACTCCTCGGAATTGGATAGAAAAGAGCACTCAGAGCCGCTCCAGCGTGGTTCTAGCCAGATTCTTTATTTCAGACTTTGCAATTCATGCAACAAAAAAAAAAATATATATATATATATGTGGTCTGGAGTGAAGAGTACTGTTTGATGACTCTGGATGTGAAGTCCCTTTATACTTCCATCAGGTACAGCGATGGGATTAAAGCAGTTGAACATTACCTAAACAAAAGGCCCATGAACTATGTACACCACAACAGGATGATCATCGGCATGCTGAGACTATGTTTAGAACAAAATTATTTTTTGTTTTATGGCCAAATATACCAACAGATAAGGGGGGTGGCCATGGGGGCCTGCTTCTCCCCAAGTTTCGCGTGTTTACACATGGGACTGTGGGAGGAGCGGGTCCTCATGGGGGACCACGAAGCCATCTGGAGAAATAACATAGTCTTGTATTGCAGGTACATAGATGACTTATTCTTTGTGTGGAAGGGAGATGTGAATGAGGCAACTGACTTTGTGTGTAAACTCAATAATAACAACTATAATTTGGAGTTCACATCCGCAATACACAAGGAAAGAATGAACTTCCTAGATGTGGAAGTGTACATCAAGAACAATGCTTTGGAGACAAGAGCCTATAGAAAAGAGACCTCAGGTAACACTCTCTTACACGCTACCAGCCAGCACCCCGGACACCTCATACGCAGCATTCCCTATGGGGAAATGTTGCGCATGAGACGGCTCTGTAGTACTGAGAATGAGTGTGATAAAGCACAGAAAGAAAGCAGGAGCCGCTTTTTAGAGAGAGGATACAGAGCGGATGTGGTGGACAGTGCTATAGAGCGTACGAAAAACATTCCAAGGGCACAGGCCCTGAAAGGCAAGGGGCAGGTAACTGTAACCAATTCGGAAATCATACAATCAAGGGCAATTGTCACCTACAGTGTCCAACACGCTGAAATTCGGAAGATTTTCAGCAGAAATTGGAATTTGGTTAAGAGAGATCCGATCATCGGTAACCTGGTCCCTATCAAGCCGCAATTAACTTTTCGAAGGTCTCCGTCTATGGCAACAGCTTTAGTAAGCAGTACTCTGGACAAGCCTCTCTCAGGGACCTGGATGGACCTCAGTAGAGGTTTTAAAAGGTGTCCTTTCTGTAAGGCTTGCCGGCAAGGGATCAGTAAAACCCACTATTCCATCCCATTCCATGATAAGCCTATAGCTATCAAGCACAGACTTACGTGCAAAACTGAATACGTAGTATACGTGCTGCAATGTCCTTGTGGGCTATGCTATGTGGGCAGCACTCGACTGCCCGCCCACAAACGGATATTGCAGCATCTCCGAGCCATTTCAGGTAAAGATCCAGCTTACCCTGTTGCGCGACATTTTGAGCAGTTCCATAACAGTAATCCAGATGGATTGGTCTACTTCTTAGTGGACACGATCCCGCCCCTCAAAAGAGGGGGTAACAGGGATGCTCAATTGAGGCTACTGGAGACGAGATACATTCTGGAGTTCAACAGTAAGGCCCCGGGAGGCCTTAACGCCACCGAGGATATGTATACTTGTCTACAATAACATTGGCTCGAACCTTTATATATCAGTTTACTTAAGTGATTGGATATTCAACTCCTTTTGGTTAAATCATCTGTTTTTGGATAATGCTATGACCAAAAAACTGAGTGCTCGAACCCCCGACTGTAACTAAACAACTATCATTTAGTTTTTAAATAACTTTCACATTTATTCACTTTGGGTGAACTTTCCCCAGTATGATGATGTAGGGTATTTATATACTTAACAGCTAAGCAGGTTTATCATTAATTCAGACATTGTAGGTAGATGGTAGACCATTGGTGAGGGACTAGGGATTGCGAGGTGGGGGAGCAATTGATTTTGAATCCTCCACTCCTCCCCATTTCCTCACTATGTCTTATACCAGTGTAGCAAGACCAATGTAAACATTGAGGTTATATGAAATGCGTTTTTATATGTAAATATGACTTCCTTTTAATTGGTTTTTATTAACAATATGTAAATAGGAATGTAAAGAGATTGTCTATTTTTCTACATATTTATTTTGTATATAGTATATATTTTTCTAAACATTTGGAAGGTATATTTCTATATGATGTTGGGCACCACGCCCCCTAATCCTGCTGCTTACTGCTAAGTATTTCCTTTTTGGCAGTACATCTACTATGTCTATGATTGCACTTTAGAAAAAATGTACACAGCTGTGAATGGTTTAAAGTTAACCACTTCAGTATATATACCCTCATCTATGTTTGTGACACATCATGTGATCAAGCCTCTGTGAGAGGTGAAACGCGTCATGGCATTTTGCTGGCTGAACTATATGCACGAAATAAAGCACTGAAAATACTGCACGTACCTGTGGTTTCGTTCCGACGTTGTTTGCCCGTGAGGTAAAGGAGCGTGATGGATGGCGTCTGTTGTACATATATATATATATATATATATATATATATATATATATATATATATATATATATATATATATATACCAGCTCCCAAGCACCAACGCGGTGCACTCGCAGGCGGGTGCTTCTTAGATGCAGGGGTGCTCCCGCATGGCAATTACGGCTTCAACTCTCCTCCTCTTCTCCGACTTTCATCAAGGAAGACAGCACTCCCGGGGGCCGTTTCTGTTAATTTATTAAACAGCAAACTCGCACATCAAAACAGACGCGTTTCGGTAACAACCTTTTTCTATGTTTACCGAAGCGCTGAAATTTCATGATTTTTAAACACCTTACTTCCTGCATTAACACAAAGAAGGGACTGTCGCAGAATCGCGGCATCCCTAGCACTCAGTACAACATAATAGCGCCATCTTTGAATGTCCGAAATGCTTAAATAAACAAACATAAACATCACATTAGCAGTTGATTGTCAGCCTAAATGCCAACATAAGAGGAAAATATATAACCTCAAAACCAAAGTGCAACTACAAATTATATAAAATAATAATCATCCATCTCGCCCATGGATGGGCACTTCTACCAATATGGCATTCCTCCTATAATCAATGTACTGTTAAATTCATCACCCCCTGAATGGGAAAAAATCATCACCACACTGGATGAAAAGGTATCACAAATCCTGAAAAAAAAAATATATCCACTCCAACATGTCTTGAGGCAGCCTAGCTACACAATCCACAATATTTACATTTATATACTAATGAGCACATACTGATTTTCATTACGTCAAAAGAGGTGGAAAATCAAGGTAAAGATAAAGATAGAAGAGATAAAGAAAGATAAGAGGATCAAATCAGAAACTCGAAAATTCAAAAAGAATTGAAATTTCGTCAAGTTCAAGTAGAAACCAAAGAGCAGGGAGAAATTAATACATCAATATTTATACACACACATCTCCTATATACATCATGGCGTCATCTCAGTATATATACAGAATCTACGACAGACTGATTGACCAGACTAATTCATCAACTACCTCACTCCCCCAGTTGTATAGCAAGCTCTTCATTGCTATTGAGGCCTAGCGGTGCCTTCGTCTGAAGGTCAATTATATACCGTGACTCCAGCCTTCGTAACCTCAAAATAATATCACCCCCTCTTGGATTGCTAGGCACATGATCAAGGCAAAAGTAGCTCAGCAAATCCCTGTTGCGATGATGTTCCGCAACAGTGTAAGCTTCATCCCCCTCCGCTATTGCTCCAGTATCCTGATTTTTGTGGGATGAATAGGGCTGCCTACATAATGTAGGCCGCATGGACACAAGAGACAATACACTCTATAGGGGGTAGTACAAGTCCAGAACTTCCTAATGTTTTTATGGATGCCTACAGTTGGAATATCATATGCAAGTACCCTCTTGCTTCCCCTGCAGGCTTTACACTTCCCGCATGGGAAAACCCTTGCATAGAGCCAAAAGCAGATCTAGGGGCATTAGTTAGATGACTGCGTACTAGGTCATTTTTCAACAATCTTGCCTTCTAAATGACAAGGACGTAGGATGGAAGATCTTCCCCTATCACATTATCTGTCTGCAAGATGTGCCAGTTTTTCTTCATAATTCTTTTCAGATCCCTAGCATTCCTTGAAAAAGTAGTTATGATACTAAATTTACCCTCACTAGTTCTGGTGTCGGTACTCTGTATGTCCTTATTCATCACAGATCCTCCCTTTTATGACAAGTTGCTCTCCCATAGTCCTCATCTAGCACTTGCTGGCTATAGCCCCGTATTTTGAAACGTTTTATACTGTCCCTCGCAGCCACCTGAAACTCATTATCTTCTGAGCTATTCCTCTTAATCCTGAGTAGTTCCTCGTAGGGGATACTCCTCACCAAATTAGTGGGATGGCTACTAGAGGCATGCAGGACAGAATTCCCTGCAGCTGTCTTCCGATATAGCCTGGTCTTCAGCTGCCCTCCCTCCACATAGATGTTCAGATGTAAGTAATTCACTGATTCAGCAGTCACATCTCCAGTGAACTCAAGGTTGACCTCATTCATGTTCAGGACCCCAATGAAATCCCAAGCTGTCTCCAATGACCCATTCCAAATGATGAACAAGTAATCTAGAACAAGTAATCTATGAAACGGTACCATCTGACGACCCGATTGGTCCATTCTTTGTTGGCCACGCCCCAGGCCACCTGCTCCTTCCACCAACCCACAAACAAGTTTGCATAGCTGGGGGCGAAGCAGGTGCCCATGGCCGTGCCTGAGGTCTGTCTATACATCTCTGTTTGAAAGAGAAAAATATTGTTAAACAGACAGAATTTGGCAAAATCCAATACCAATGCACTATGGTCAGTATACTTCAACGGACGTTTATCCAAGAAATATTTTATGCCACCAGGGCATCTTGATGCGCTATTGAAGTGTCCAGACTAGTGATGTCCAAAACCATCAATTTATAGCCTTCTTCCCATTGCAAGGATGCAATCTGGCCCAACAAATCTTTGGTGTCTCTAATGTACGATTTAAGGACTTCCACATGAGGTCAAAGAAAAAAGTCCATATAAATCGACATATGTTCAGTAAGGCTTCCTTGCGATGCCACGATGAGTCTCCCCGGTGGTGCCAGCTTGTTCTTGTGCACCTTCGGTAACGCAAAGGGTAGAAGGTAGGGATGGTAGGATTCAGCCGTCTCAAAAATAGAAATTCATCCATTTCCAACAGTCCTTTGTCGTGTGTGTGTATATATATATATATATATATATACACACACACACGACATATATATATATATATATGCAAAAAAGTAGCAGAGAGCTCTGGGTAGTTCTCAAGTTTAGGTGGAAAGTGGCTCCTGTATAGACTATAGTGCACCCTCAAACCCAGTAATACGTTTATCTTTGACCCACTACAGCATACATCTTCTCCAAGAACACGTGCGCTCACTGCCATCCTACATTCATGACACCAGTGATTTCCTCAGACAGATACACAACTGCCAATGGGAAGAGGACTAATGGCTAATGATGTTGGATGTCACTACTCTCTATACAAGTATTCACCAAAAGGATGGCATGAGAGCTTTGGAACATTTCTTAGGCACTAGGTCAATTCATCTATACTAACACAACAAAATGTTATTGAATATGACCAGCTTTTGACTAGGAAATAACTATTTTATGTTCCAAAATAAGATATTCCAACAGATCTTAGGTGTCACAATGGAGCCATCTTTTCCCCCACTTATGCCTGTCTGCACATACGATGGTGGGAGGAGCTGGTCCTTAAAGCAGACTACAAGGGTAGTTGATAGACATGTGGTGAAATGGATAAGGCATATTGATGACTTATTTGTAATATGGTGAGGCACAAAAGAAAGCGCCATGAGTTTTATAGCACAAATTAATGTCAACAATATTAACTTACATTTTACTGCCAATCTGAGCCAAAAATCAGTCTGCTTTTTAGATGTAGAGGTATATATTGAACAAGAAAATTGAAACCAAACTACATTGAAAACAAACTGTGGGGAACTCCGTATTACATGCGAGGACTTTCCATCCAAAACACCTCATACACAGCATTCCTTTAGGTGAGATGCTTAGAATTAGAAGCATATGCAGTAGTGACGCAGACCTATAAATAGCTCAAAGGGAGCACAAACTTAGATTTCTGGCATGAGGTTACTCAGAGACTACCATCAATTTGGCCATAACCAAATCCCAAGCTCTAAGCAGATCCGACTTGCTATTTAAAACAACAGGCAATGAGATAACACCTCTACACAACAAGCACAAAGTTCAGACTAATGAGAGTACACAGCTAATCCTGACTTTCAATAAACAGAAGAATAGATTATGCAACATAATCATTAAGAACTGGCTAATTGTCCTGAGTGATCCGGTAATAGGGGACATACTACCTAAAAGGCCAGCCATCACTTTTAGGAAAGCCAAATCTATGAGTGACATTCTAGTTAGTAGCAGCCCAGAGACCAAAACTAAATCAAATTGGCTGACTCAAAGAAAGGGCTTCATGAAATGCACTGAATGTCGTGCGTGCAAATTTGGTATCAATACAACTTCATATACCATGCCTTTTAGAGAGCAGCCCATCCTCATTCAAAAACCTCTAACTTGCAGAACTGATCATGCTGTATATGTGTTGGAGTGCTCTTGTGGACTACGTTATGTAGGTAGCACAAAGCTACAGGTCCACAAGAGGCTTCTCCAACACATCAGAGCCATCACAAACTCTGATCCCACGTATCCAGTGGCACGACATTTCAGAGAAGTCCACGAGAACAAGCTAGAGCATCTCAAGTACTATGTATTAGACTCAGTTTTGCACTCAAGACGCAGAGGCAATCGGGAGGCAACTCTAAGAAAACTAGAAAAACGCTAAATCATAGAACTCGACACCAAAAGCCCACAAGGGCTAAATGCTAGTGAAGATCTCTTCATCTGTCTATAACATCATTAAGAGGTGGTAGACAACGATAAACTATCCCTCATGTCCATTTGTAAATATTTATGTGTGCTAACACACACAATCCCTGCTTCTTCTCTACATTTAAATTTTTAAAATTTTAGCCTTTATTTTTTATAATTTTTACTATTTGGCTGGCACAAGGGTAGATGTTTTTTGCAATAAGCACTTTATCAATACACATTTTTGATGAAAACATACAGCAATTCAGGCCCACTGGGGATACACTACGCCAATCTAGCAATGAGCAAAAGAGGATGATTAAGTGCTAGATGGCGGTAGGTTGCAAATTGGCTGCATACACATTGACATGACAAAAAAACCATGGTCTCGATAAAAGTGTTACAGTCAGCGCCAAAGGCTTTTCTAGACATTTTAAAGTTTTAAATGGTTTTATATCAGCCATGTATACATCTTTTGACTCATTTATTTATACTTGTATTTTTACATTCATATTCTATGTATTTATTACAAGTAAGGCTCCCTGTTTTCCGTTTTTACGGATTTTTACACATAAATACAGACAGAAAAACATTTATTTTCTTGTCTGTATTTATTTTTAAATGTGGATAAAAACGGATATTGGGTTGCTTTTTTGATTCTAAATACTTTCTACCATGACTGACAGGCCAATAGCTGTGTGGATTGATAGGTAAGGGGCTTAAAAAAGAAATGAAGTTTATAAAGAGGCTTAAACGGCAGTAAATATGCACACGGTTAATAATGAAATTTCAATAGTCTCATATGAGGGCATTGATTTATGTTCTAAGGGTCTTCATATCACTGAAACCCATCAGGTATTCAAGGTAAGAGTGCTTATTTATTGGTTTAATAAAAGTGGAAATATACTAGGTTAAGCTTAATTTTTTTCAAAAAACCTAAACTAAATATGGATAAATACAGATAAAATTAGCAAAAAAGAAATATGGATAAATACAGACTGAAATGTCAAAAAATAAATACCATAAAACCGGGAGCCCTAATTATAAGCAAAAGGAATGTTTATTTATTTATCAAATTGCTCAACTGACTTGTAATGCATCTGTCATTTGCTGAGACCATGTGAAGTTGAACGTGAGTCTGTTTTTTGTATTCATTTTTGCACTTGTCACTTTAAATATGAGCACTGTAATGTAGCCACGTCATGTGATCAAGGCCTGCATAGGCCAAAACGCGTAATGGCGGAGCACTAAGAAATAAATAATATTGCACCAGCAAAAGTGGAGTCCGTTCCTGTTCTTTCCAGCACTACGAAGGGCAAGCAAGCGAACAAGAGATTGACATTTTATATATATAGGCAAAAAAGAAGCAGAGAACTCTGGGTAGTTCTCACGTTTAGGTGGAAAGTAGCTCCTGTATAGAGCACCCTCAACACCAGCAACACATTTATCTTTGACCCACTACAGCATACATCGGGCCAATGGGTAAGCCAACTTCAACCATTGACTAACTTAACTACGAGTAATGCCAAGCTGCACTTTCACAAGGCGCACCTCCAAACACAAATTAGATCCATTAAGTTCTAGAGACTTCTATGGCAGTGAGTTTTTTCTGAGACCAAATAGACATTTTTGCTCTTTTTTTTCAAAATCATTTGTATGGCTTGATTTGTAAAATTGGTGAGTAACTGGCACCTGCCACATCAATATTTTATTTAAAAACAAAATGGCAAAAACAGCATTGACAAAGCCAAAAAGCTGCCGGTCAATACAAGACCGATTGACTTTGCCAATGCTTGTTTACCAATGAATATGCAATTTCTGGAACCTAAGCACATCGATATATCCAAAACAACAAAATAATTAAAATTTTGGCTAAATACAAATGTTTAATTGTTGCATAGGTATAAGAGAATATTTTAAAAAGGAAACGAGCCAGCGCAATTTCACGATACGAAGGAATAATAACAGAGTTAATTGAAAATATAACGAAATCCAAATCAGCACCACAGATGACGAAGAAGAGGAAGTGAAGCAAAGAATGTTGCATGAAGCTGAGGCCAAACCTCCTCCAACCCGCAAGTTGACAAACCAGCTGCCTGCTCACCACAATAGCATTTCCTTAAGATGACTCTATTTCGTGATTATGCAATATTGTGGCAGGATATTTATAGCACGTTCAGTACGTTGAACCTAACAATAATAGCCGTAAATAACCATGCCGTCTCAGAACGTGTGCCAGGACGTGGGAGGGTTCAGCAACAGAACGACTACAGGTAATCGCTTCAACCACAGACTCGAATGTTTCTGGCTGTCGGTTATCTAACGAGCCAGACAATTCATTGTTCACAGGGGCATGTACCTGCAGAGAGGAAATGACGTCGGAGGGGAAATGAGAGTGAATCAGAGAGGGAAATACCGTTTGACCCTCTGTCTCACTCTGTCAAGATGAGAGATGCTATTTCAATATTTGTAAGTACTACGCCCTTATTAAGGGAAACTCATACTCAGAAATTACACGACTTAAACCAAAACATTGCTTAGTAACATAAAAGGAAGAAAACTACAAACAGTACAGAGAGTATGAGATTCAGGCGACTATTAATATAAGAAGATTGAGACAAGGAAAAAGATAAAAGGAGTATAGATTTACAGTTTTCTTTTCAGGAAGGATTGATACTAGAGACAATCAAATAATGTATGATGCTAGATCGTGCCTTACGAAATCCACTGGAACTGCTTTTAGTAAGAACATGTTACCATGGTGGTTTGTTGGTGGAGTTTGTGACTGAGGATGATCTGTATTAATACGCGTTTGGTTGTCGCGTGTGATGCTGCATCACCACTGCAAGGTTGTGAGTGAGTAACTGTTGTGGAACAGGGAAAAGAACTGACTCCAGAAGGTGGGGCTTAAGACTACAAGTGTCTGGCCAGTGTATTGGAGAACAGGCCCTCCTGTTCCTCTTCAGACAAAGCCAAGCGTCAATTGATGTTTTTACTAAGCTATGAATCCACAAACAAGAACACAAAAGTAAGCAACGCAGAGAGAGTCATATCCCATTGGCTCAAAGGTGACTCGTAAGGGTAGAGTTATAAGATGAGACAGAATTGATCATTGTGGATTCTAAGCACGAACAATAAATTGACCAATGCCTAAGTGTAATTGAGAGGACATTTCCCAAATTGTTATGGCTGTGCATTGAGTTTCTGTTTGCAGGTATGTATTGCTGGTTGGAAGAAGCTGTGGATTCAGGAAATGAAGAGGCTTCTCATAGAGGACCGTCGTTGCTCGAGACACCTATCACAAACGAAGAGTGATGCACAGCGGTTAAAGGGCCTTGCACTGTGTAAACCTAGAACTCAGTTATGGCAATCAAGAAGGAGATCCCCAGTAAAGTGGATTTTGCAGCCCGGGTTGGTGCTAACATGGGGTCCACATTCCAGGCCCAATGGGTAAAGAGTACTTCAAGGATATAAATCAACATCATAGATGAACATTCTTAGCACCTCCAGCTTAGTCAGCAGGTTAACGACAATCAACTCATACACAATGGCAACAAATAGACCATAGGGGAAAGCATAAATATTAACAGGCCTCCTTTTTTAAGTCCATAAAACTACCACCAAAATAATGGGCTGTATCTATAAGTCACTTCCAGAAATCATGAGGCATCTGTCAATTGTTGCCAGCCAATGTCATGAGCAGGTCTTCCTTGCAGTGCAGGGAGGCAGGTTCTCACTCTGTGCTCTAAACTCGCCTACCTGAGTTGGTTTCTGTACAATGGTGACTTGCTGGATGTCACTAACGTATTTCCTATACAGGATCAGCTGGTCCACGGACAGGCAACTCGTATCCATCGTCTGCAACTCGTACTTCTTGAGGACCGGATCTGACACAGATGGACAATAAAATACAAAAGATGACTACCAGTCCTTAAATCATGGCACAGGATGGAAGATGCAATGCTACTACAAATATGCCATACCTAATATTCCATGTATTCCACAAATATACTCTATAAATTAGCTGGTGAATAGAACATGAGCACTGGAAACAATGTTATGAATAACTTTATCGGCCTCATGATGTCCTCGCCAAGTGTTGTCCTGGTAATAAGGAATTGCAATCGCCCATAAAATACACTTTGAAAAAGAGCATCACATTAGAATGAGGCTCTCTATCAATAAGATCAAAATTATTCATCTTTTGTATTTTATTCGCTTTAGCTGTTCCAACGCCAAGAAAGGAACATATCATTTTCTCTATCCTTGCAGTAGTACCCATAGGGGTGTAGGTTGTTGTGTTAGTTCTCTATCTATGTATTGGTGAGGTGTTTGACCTGGTATTTCTTTATAGTGCCATTATAGCTTGGTGGGGCTACATATTTGGTCTATGTCACACTAAGGTTCACCTAGCAAGGTAAATGGGTGTAGATGCAGGTATGATATATTTATTGGTGAATGGCATTACTATTACACACAGGGTAATTTCTCCTTCCGAGTAAACAAGTAATGCCCAACAAAGGTTTATTATTTTTTATTTAGTGGTTATGAGCCTTAATATGTTTATTTACCCATATTGTACAGGTGTTTCCTTCTCCGGGGCTACTATCGCCTTCCCTTTCTCCCCCTTTGACCATGAAAGACATCTGAGCGCCCTGAGGTAGGGGCATAACCACATTGTGGTCTAGCACCGAAACACGTGTTGGCGTCAACACACTGAGGACTTGAAGGTTGTTTCAAGTTTGGAACATATATAAACAAGATGAAATGACCCTATACATTTGGGTATGAATAAAAGTTATACCTATCGTATGTTATAAACTGAAAAGGCATGATACATTAATGTACAGAGTGCATACAGGAGATATTAGATAGCAGAGTGCATCAAAGCACAACCAATGTATATTTGATTGATTTTTCCCAAGAAAAATATATATACCTATACATGATGTTGAAATCTCTCATTGTGTTCCTCTACTGTTTTTAATGTGGTTTGATGTTGGTCACAACTGAGGTATGTCTGATGAATGCTTTGTGATAGGAGTGAATGCAGTATGATTCTACAATTTTAGTGCAATACTGTTTGGTGGATGATGTGAAGAAGGGTATGTGTAGCCTTGTTGGCAAAACATTGACAATTTTATCAAAAAGTTTTTTGTTCAATTATGTCCATTAAAACAGGAAAATCATATTTTGAATAACAAGATAACACGTTTTGAAAAAATAAATAAAAAAGTAAAATGAAATTAATTATGTGTATGCACATTGTATGCTGGGCTCCACAAATATGTATTGAAAGGTTATTGAAGTATTGACTAATACAACCTTTAAATTGATTAGGTAGACGGTTTCTATTTGCATTTCTGATCTATATTCTTCTGGGCCTGCCCCTCAGTATATATTTTGTTCAGAGGCCCTCTTTTTCTCTTCTTTTATTAATAAAACGTGCACGTGGCAAAATTCTAAAGTTAATATCTTCACAGGTTTATTAAAAAATAGTATAATTACAGAAAGTAAAAGTAATTTGTTAATAAATCAAGTTAATTAGCAAGCAGACAGACATAAGGTTTGTCTCCAGAAAAACCTAAACAATTACTTCTCACTGTTCTGTAGCTAACCATACCATGAACAAAAGTTGGCTATTCCCAAGAAAGCACCTTTTATAATGTTTGAGGAACAGAAGGCACACTCATTCATAGCTTGACATTACATAGAATGGTTGGTTTAAGAGGATTCATTCATGACAATCAATAAATCTATTGGTACAACAATACTAGAAACCTTTACTTCCTAAAGCATCTTAGTGATTAAAATTGTACATATTTAATTAAGGAATGAAATCATACATTATGCAGCACTGGAATTCAACAGCAAGTTCAACTGTCAGAAGAGCTCGACTAAATGGCCATGAACCTGTAATAGAAACATCCTTCCTGTTCTCTCCACATACATTTTATACACAGAGACCTTGGCTGACACTATATTTCCCATTGATTTTCTGACAAAGGGAAAGATACATGCATGTGGAAAGCATGTAAACCTAAAATAAACGTGCACTTTTCTGCAGCATTTCACGAATGATTGTCAATGCAGTCTGGCACAGCCTAGTTATGCTAACTTAAGCTTGCATAAACTAATAATTATTTTGTGGCACATCAAAACTCACTAGTTTATCAACATGAGCTCAGGCATAATGGCTGGGTTAAGTTTTAGTTAGTGGCAGTGATTCATAATTGCTTGTGAGTGCAGGAAAATTAGTATTTACAGAGGAAATGGAGAACAATGGACAGACGCAGTCAGACAAGCAGTTCAGGTATGCATCTGCCTGAAATTATTGACTTTTATACATGGCACTATTCTCTGACATAAAGCACAGGGTCTTCAAATCTCTCCAAAATCAATATTCTGATTTTTTTACAGGGGCAAGCCAAACTACTGTCAAAGAAAAGCCTTGATGAAGTATGATTGAACGGAAATAAATGTGCACATCAGTTTGCTAACATTACCAATGCTGCTATCTTGTGGCATAGCCTTGGAGAATTTGAGGATTAGGAGACAGAAATTAAAAGGTTTATGTGCATACAGAATTACATCATTGAATGTTCTCCATCCTTGATGATAAAATCAAAGTCGAACCATCAGACTGCAAAACAAACAAACATACACATATATGTTAAAGAGGCAGTGCAGGAAGCTGGCTCTCTATATACCATAACAAAGTAAGGTATAGTGTGCACAGAGTCCAATGGATTCCCAGAGGTATAGTAGAGGCAAAATTAAATAATCACTAATAGCTCTATTTGTGGTAGCTCGGTCGAGCAGTTAGGCTTATTAGGAGGTGTGTTAAGCATGTATTGTATTCACTCAGACACGACTTGATGGCACACACTCAGAGACTAACCAGACCAATTAGGTAAGTGTAAAAAAGGTATATTTATGTTTTATTTGTAGAACCAAACAGAACTTTACAATGGTAGGTAAAATATATTTTCAGTTGCAAGGCTTTACACAGAGATGCAATTGTAGGTGAAATTGGAATCATTACAGGTTTGGATTTGCTTTCAAAACAGTTCAGAATACATAGGAATTACTTTGGATTACTTGTGTGTTACTTTTTAGTTACATCGACTATTTGGGGTGAAAGGCCTAGATATCACACTGTTGATCCTACAATACAAAGGTTAGTAAGACAATTTACTTTTCAAAGCATAATTACTTTTGTTCCATTCAAAAAACAGGTTGACAGAATATTTTCAGAAGAAAAACCACAACATGGATTACTATGGGGAAAAAGAATGTTATTGGTTTACAGATAAGTAAAAGACCTACAATGTTGGGTGTCTGGAGTGAAGATCAAGTTTCAGGTTGGCACTGAAAGGGCACCACCAACATTACTAGGGCGGCAGGGTGCAGAGTGCAGGGGCCCAATGTAAGCCGATGGAGCAAGTGGGCCATTGGTTAGGTGCTGCATACAAGCAGGCCACTTGGTTGTGGGAGCAAAGCTCCAGGGGTTAGGATCAGCACTGCAGGGGCCAACACTCAGCATAAGAGCTGCACCACCAGCAGCACGGAGGCAGCTGAAAGCAGGGTACTAATAAAGTCATTGGGAGCCCTGTTGTTTCCAATGGAGATCTCCATGTTGGAAGAGATGCTGCAGTTTCCTGAGGGTGACCCCCAGCCAGAGAGGTAAGTTGGATTGCTGGGGGATGATGCATGGACACTGTCAGTTGGGCCACCCAAGGCCGTGAGGTGTCAGGTGCAGGGGTGTCTTTGGGGGTCTGGTTTCCTTACCATGTCGGGTCGCGGCCGGGGTAACCCCTCATGTTGAGGCTGCAGGTGTCGGGTAAGAGGTCAAGGCAGGTCGAGGATCACCAAATTCCAGGTGAGGATCACTGGGAAGACCTATTCATGGTGTTGGGCCACTCAAACTCGTGTTGTGGGCGTCGGGTGTAGAGTGGTGCAGAACTGCGGATTCGGCTGGTTCCGGGGTCGGTGTTGGAGTCTTTGGTTGGAGCAGAGCGGCTGCTCACGGGAGACAGAGTCTATTCGGTGAAAGCAGGGCAGGTCCTCTGGGTTATGGATGGCTGCTGGCTGCTGGACATGCCGGGGCTTGGGTGGGAACATGTCAAAGTCGGGACAGGCCAGTAGGGCTGAGGCCAAAGCAGTTGTCATCCTCTTCTAACTCCTTCAGCATGGGTCTTCGAACCTTCTTTTTTATTTTTCAGTCTGAGCAGGCAAGGTACAGGGTAGCTCCTAAATACTACATTTAGTAGCATTTACAGGGGTGTGCAGGTTGGGACCAATGGGTCTCTTCCTTGGGGTGAGTACATCCCCTATTATGCCACCCTCCAGTGGGAGGGGGGCATGAGCCTCTCTCTGGTTGGCTGTGTCCCCTCGTCTTCAAGATGGAGGGGACTGAGTTGTGTGCTTCACCTCGCCTCCCCCACATGAGGGGTGGGGTTGCCAAAAGGTGGGCACACTGCTCTTCCTCCCTGGGTTTTCCTGCCAATTTTCTCACCAAAGTGGGAGTCAGAACCAGTGGGAGCCGGTTGCTTGGGGCAGCAAAAGGCAGGGTCCGCTAACAAAGGCGACAGGGTCCGCTAACAAAGGCGACAGGCCTTTGAAGCTTCCTCTTCGTGGACCTAGGCCATCGTGGGGGAGAAGGCATGACACCTCTGCCCAGGATGGGCTTTGTTTCCGGACCCAGAAAGTGGAGGCCCTCTACCCAGGGGTCCAGAAACCTATCTAGTGGTGGCAAATGGCGGGTAGCTATTCAGGAACCACACCAGGACTGGTCAGTTTTCAGGGGGCATCTCTAAGTGCTTTTTACATTAAAACCCACTGGCACCAGAGTGGGTTTAATGTGCTGAGAAGTTTGATACCAAACTTCCCTGGTTTCAGTAAAGTATTTACAGAGCTGTGAGTTTGTAATGACAAGCCCTCAGACCATATACTCTTTATGGCTTTACTGCATGTACAGTGTCTAAGAATGGACTTAGACGCAGTAGGGGTACAGTGCACCTGCAACTGTACTCTCACATGTGGTCTAGTGCACTCCGCTAGAGGGGTGACTTCCTAGGCCACAGGCAGTGGGTTGCGGGCATGGCACACAGGGATATGTGCCATGCCGACTCTTCACTTTTCTCAGCACCAAAACAGGCAGCCTGCAATGGCAGTGTGTGGGTGTTAAGGTGCAGGGTCTCAATAGGCGTTGCAGCCTTTAGAGGCCTTCCCTGGTCACAGTGCCCTTGGTACCCATGGTACCTTTTAGAAGGGGCTTACCTGGGGCCAGCGATGTGACAATTGTGGATAGAGAGGTCCAGTTCTGGTAAAGAACACAGGCCCAGGGAACGTGATTGGCAGGGACCCCAGGCGCATTATGTCAAAGTGCTTAAAGAGTCAGGCAAACAAAAGTGTGGGGGGGTTACTGCAAAAGAAACCTACTTTCCTAAAGCCAGCTATAGCGCCTCTATAGCTATGGTCGGGTCAGAGTTCCCATTAAAAAGGCAATATTTGTTTTGTTGCAACTTTGGTGCTGTATGATGAATCTGCACTAACTTTTCCACAAAAAGAAGTTCATGCTTTGGCATGGCAAGTTTCCTATAGATCCATAATTTGAGGGGCTCAGAGGGACAATAATGGGGTGTCAAAAGAGTGCCTCTTCCCATTTAAACTCCCATAGGACATTTTGCACAAAAAAACGAAAGGGACCTGGCATGAAAGTTTACTGAAGGAAATACCTTTGCTTGGTTTCCTGTAAATCCCTTCAATAATTTTAGAGACATTGTGCTTAAAAATATTTAAGTATGTGCTAGAAGCGGTTAAATAATTAGAGATGCTAGGCCATTATTCCACAGAAGTCCATGACCCCGAGTTCATGGACAGCCCACGGACCCAAATTAAAAAAACTTAGCAAGTCTAATTGAATGAGGAAGTTTTTCCTCTCATCATTTATTTCAGATTTTTTTTAAACTATGTATTAGTCTCAAATGTTCCTTGACTCGTACCTTACCCAAACAGTATCTTTCAAATAAGCGCACATTTCTCCAAATATGACAGTCATATTTCCGAAATAACTATAAGTGTTAGTCTCAAACTATCAACATCAAAAGATCCAACATATGTACAAAGTTGCCCCAACAATAAATAAATATATATTTGTATAATTAAACAGTAATTGCCACACATTTTAGCAATGTAAGGCAATTGTTTTAAATTGCTCCCAGAATGTCAGCATGACCTATTCCACGGCCAACAAGAGCTACTCGTAAAAATCAGAATCACATATTCTTCAATTCTCCCAACATATGTGCATGAAACATTCTCAAGTGCTCTTAAATGTAAGCATTACATGTCCACATGGCAGACTGAATAGTCTATCCACATCATTCCCCTTTTCACCTCATACGCACCACCATCCACTCCTCATAAATTCTTGCCCATAACTGGAACATAATGCAACCTCTTTTTTTATCCCACATCTCAGAATGAGTTTAGGAGTAGGAAGTAGCTCCCCTCATTTCTTTTGCCACTACAGCAGCAAAGAGGGAGATAGTTTTGCAATTTGCCTACAGAGGGTACACCAACCACACTGTACATACCACATAATATGTATGTCGTCGGTCTCTTTGGCCCACCAGCTCTGCACCATGCTACCCCATTTCTAACAGCAACTGACCCGCTTCATTCAGTTGTTGCCTCTTTGACATCACAGACCAATGACTTGTCGTTGACAGCCAGTCAAGTCAAAATGTATGTTTATTATGACCGTAGTCTTTAAACAAAGCAGTGAGCATAACACAATAAGGGGTGTATACAATAAATACCTATACTTATTTTAAAATGTTATTCTTTAAAAGGCAGTTCTATATTTCATTTTCAAAGGTACAAATTCCATTTATAAAACACTAAGCACCGGTTAAAAAGTTCAATACCTAAAAACATGTTATAAAAGTTTAAAACCTATTCAAGTTCATAACGTTGTGCAAGTTTCAGAAAAAGGAAAAAAAGAAAAAAGAAAAATTCATACAGTACTACATTTTTCCTTGGGCCTCCATGCACTCTGGGCCACCTTTAAGAATTTCCCTAGGGCAATCGCAATATCAATGAGGGGTATTTCTGTTAGGAGGCTGGCTGCCTGCCTCCTCGTTTTTATTTCATGTTTTATGAAAACCGGGCGCAGCCATAGTTTTCTCTGCTCCAGGAGAAACAGGCAGTCCAACAGAATATGCGGCCAGTCTCCCTTGGTTCTCAACTTACACTTGCAACAGCCTTCATGGTCTAGCATTTTGGCTTTAAGCTCTTTATTTATTATCCACGGGTTAATCCCAATTCGACACCTCAGGATCTCTTGCCTGAACCCTCGGTTAGGGAGTCTATCGAGGTAGGGGAACCAATTTTCATTGGACCAGGCTTTTAACATATGCGTCACTGATTTTTTATTTGTTAGATAGCCTATATCAATTGCTTTAGAGACTTCCTTCCCCCTTTGCTTCAGCTCCCCTTTAGTACTAAGGATCCGAAGCGATTCTTGGTCCCAATCAATCTCCAATGCTTTGCAAATTCCTTTCAGTTTGTCCCTACAACCTTTTGCCCATTTTAGCTCGCTTCTCAGTATTTCATTGCGACACCAACATGCTACTTTTTGGTTTTCGGGGTCTTCCAATCTCTTCCAAAATCTAATCACAGCCATCTGGGTTTGTATTTTCCAGGATTTTGTTGCTATTTCTATCCTGATGGCTTGTATCATTGAGGATTTAGGAAGGGATAAGAGTCTTTTTAAGCAGTTCCCCTCTAACCCGTCCCAGGATCCCCTACCGCTCAAATAAAGGATCTCAGCGCCATATAACATTTGCGAAGGTATCATTGCTTCAAAAGCTCTCAGCATAGGTCGGTGTGACATCTCTCCATATACCCCATTAAATCTTTTTAAACCACATATGGAAGAGAGTGCCTTAGCTTTTTGGGTATCCAGGTGGGAATTCCAATTTAAAACTCTATCGAACCACAAACCCAGATATCGATATTCATTGACAGTTTCCAGTTTGAGATCACCTATATACCATGTAAATTTGCTTATCTTTTTCCCGAAGCATAGGGTTTTGGTTTTATCTAAATTAATTGTTAATAATTTACTGGTACAGTATGTATGGAAAGCGTTAAGCTTCCTTTATAGGCCCCTCTCGGTCTGGTCTATTATCACCAGATCGTCTGCGTACAACAGGCAGGGTATTTTATTGCCATCCATTTTAGGGCTGACACTGCCCTCCACCTCAAGCTGTGCCGGAAGGTCAGACAGGAAGATCGAGAAGAGTTGTGGGGCCAGCACACAGCCTTGTCTTAGTCCATTTGCTATGGGTATTTTTAAAGTTAGAGAACCCACCTTATCCTTAATTACTTGGCCCCAGTTTTCCCTGTGGAGTTCTTTTATTATAGTGAGTAGATCCTTAGGGATCTTCAGTCTCTCTAGTACTTCCCATAAGCAGGCCCTATCCACCGAATCAAAGGCTGCTCTGAAGTCGACGAAACAGCAGCATAACTTGCCGTTCTGTTCCGTCGACTTCATCACCATCGCCCATAGAGCAAATCCGTGGTCTATTGTCGAGTGGCCTGCTCTAAAACCACCCTGTTCTGTGGGTATTATTTGAAACTCGTCTACCCATGCATTCAGCTGTTTCAGCACTATTTTAGAGAACACTTTCTCGCCTATATCTAGTAAGTTGATTAGCCGGTAATTTTGTGGCTCCTCTTTGCTCCCTTTCTTGTGGATTGGCCTAATTACGGCCCCCTTCCAAGTTGGTGGCATTACCCCTTCTTTTAGGACTACATGGAACATCTTGGCAAGAAATCTTGCCCACCATTTTACATCAGATTTCAATATTATCGCAGGGAGATTGTCCGGCCCTGCTGCCCGAGTTAGCTTGAGTTCTTTTATTGTGAGCTCAACATTATCTTCCTTGAATTGATGCAATAGGTCATCCGAGATTTCTTGCCATAAATTAGACTCCACCTCCTTTCTAGGGGTTCTTACCCTGTACAGCTCCCTTATATAACCTTCCCATGCAGCCTCACTCACCACACAGTTCATATCTCCATCTGATGCACCCGCTACAGACTTTACTAGTCTCCAGAATTGCCTTAGATTTTTATTCTCTATGGCCTCTAATAATTCTGACCAGCATTTTTCTTTATATTCCCTTTTAGCATTGGTTACCATTTTCTTAAATTCTTTGTTCAGCTTGACTAACAGGTCCTGTCTCTCTAAAGTAAAGTTCTTTTTTTGTTTTCTTTGTATTGCACGTATCTCCTTTTTCTTATTTTGGCACACCACAGAGAACCCTTTACATCTAATTGTAGGTTTAGCCATTGTAGGATGATTCCCTTTTAGTTTTATCTTTAAACATTGAACCACCTCTTCTAATTTCCCTATAAACCATTCCAATTTTTTATTCTCACAGTTTTCCGGTGCTATTTTTAATTGCATAGACTTCAATTTTTCCATGTATTCCTCGGTGAGACAGAGGGTACACCAACCACACTGTACATACCACATAATATGTATGTCGTCGGTCTCTTTGGCCCACCAGCTCTGCACCATGCTACCCCATTTCTAACAGCAACTGACCCGCTTCATTCAGTTGTTGCCTCTTTGACATCACAGACCAATGACTTGTCGTTGACAGCCATCTTCCAAGGCGTTTGACCGGTGACATGCCACTTTCTGTGGATTTTTATGTCTGAGTGTGGCTTTCCTCAGCAATTCATTTCTGCTGTTACAAATGTGTATTTTGGCACTAAGTTGTTGCTTAGGGTGAATGGTAGACATCACAAACATTGAGAATTCAGTTAGATGCACTTCAAGGATATTGTCTCTGCCCTCTTTGTCCTATGTCAGGAATCACACTTATTCTATCCGCGTAAACATCTTGACTTAGCCACATTTTTAAGTAAAGGGACCAGGCATCAGTTTGCAATCTTTGTGGATGATATTGTTATTTTCAAGAGACAGCTACAGCGACCATTCATACCTTGGCCTCACAGTTTCAAAAGGAGAATGGCAAACATTTAAATGAAGATAAACACAGATGTGGTGCCTTTTTAATTCTGTTTATCAGTTCTCATTTCTTAAGAAAAGTGTCTCTCACTTAGGAATCAACTTTGATATATCATCCAGCAAACTATTCACTCTTAATTATAAATCATTTCTGCAGGAAGTGAATGGTAGACTATTGAAATGCAGTTGCTAAACATTTGCATTTACCATTTACTTCTAGAAGGTGGTAACTCATTCGCAAACATTTAGGGCCTGATTCTGATGTGGGTTGGAAAGCTTTCCCACCTAGGGCCTGATTCTGATGCAGTTAGGAAGGCCTCCTAATGGCATTTGCTCCTTCCAAATCGGATGGGGAACAACCAAGGGCCCAATTATGATGCGGTTAGGAACATATGCTCCCATTGAAGTCAATGGAAGTCCAACCAAATCGTATCGGTAGGCATCCGGATGCATTGTACTCCGTCGGTCGGACTGTCCCAATCCGAGTGGGTTGGAAACCATTTCCAACCCGATTCAGTCGGGAAGCATTTCCAACCCGCATCAGAATCAGCCCCCAAAGAGTAAATGTGGGGCGGAAAAGAGAAGTGGTGGGAAAAAGGAGGATCAGTACTACACAATGGGTGGGTGTAATGAACTGAAGTAGGTGTTTAGGGAGTTACAGGCTAATACATACAACTTATCCACATAAGAGTACAGCAACTACAATTCACAAATTACACATTTAAATCTATTGTAGTAATACTGCTGACTCAAATGTACTCCAGTCCAGCCTTGGAGTAAGTAACACACCACAAATGGCCACACCACTGGTATTGCAACGCAGTCTCTTACAAATCAATTGAGGAAGGTAAAAACACTAACACACAAGGAAACATATAAAAAAAACTACATTGAATACCATTTTATATAAAAGGTTATTTAAAATATTTAGATTTTAAAATATATAACTACATTTTTTATTTTTTAATACACAGCAAAACATTTCAATAGCATACATTGTTATTGAAACTTTTTTTTAAAAATTGCCCATCATAAATAAAATAATTTGTAACTTCCATCAAAGACTGTAAGACAGTCAGCACAAAGGACCCTGTAAAGGATGAGGGAGGGCAAGTTAACATTTAATTAAATGTAATCTAATTTCATTAAAAAAATATTTTAAATAGAAATGTAAAAAACTTATGGTTGAATATTACATTTTAGTGCAGGTGCATTGTCCGTTGTTAATTCTGTAATCCTAGATAAATCGGAGTTAGAGAAATGTGTTCAATATTTTTATTTTAAAAATAAATCATTTACATTTTTTTCTTAATTTAAAACAATTTTCGTAACATTTCATGGAGATCCCTACAAATAGGCAGCAATGTACTAATGTCCAAAATCTCATTTACATCTAGGAGAAAATGTTCAAATTGAAATGGTGACATATGCAAGGAAAGCTTTGTGTTCCCTCCCAACTATATCATTTTGGATTATAATGCCAATATTCTATCATATCAATCTTTCACTTTTTTACTGTAGTAGTGACCAGACTTAATCTGCAAAGGGTTTGGGTCATCCACATTCCTCCCTCTTGTTCTATTTGCTACAATTATTGGAATAGAATGCCACTGGAATAAAACGTCATTGAACAATCATTATCAACATGTCACTATAGTAGTCACAGAATCAATGTGTTATCGAAACCACTGTCGGCTGGTTTTATTTTTTTCTCTATGCATTAACTATGCTCCTCTCGCCCCCATTATGCATGACTATCAGTTACTTTCCTTTTTAATATTGTGATGTTGCATTGCTCTATAGTGAAATAAATAGTAACATTTAGTTTAAAAAAAAGATATTAGGGATACCCAATCAGCGTCTAACCTCCCTCTATATTATAGAAAAAGCTGACATAATTAGGAATCCATTTTCTTATGAGACTATAGGCTTAGATATTTATACAAAAACCTACTATGCCTATTCTGTTCCTGTCATTGTTGGAAGTATTCAGTATTTTGCCTCATATAATCCTCATTGAAAAGGCATCTCCATCATGTCAACTGGATCACCATGAAGTGTCAGCAAATACCAGTGTGACCCTTTTCATTTGTTTATGTAGCTCCTAACTGATTCTTGCTTGTTAGGAGGTTAATATAAACTCAAATCTCATTCCCTTCTATTGATCAAGCAAACATTTGGGAACTGTAACTGGGCAACATTAATGCAGAAAATATAACTTAGGTTGCCTGATACTTCTACACAACTTAACCATCCACCTGAAACTATTTCTTAAACACATTTTGATTGTATTTGCTTGTATCCTTCAGTTGAGGTATGATCTGTAGTCCTGAAAAGCTATATTTTGCATTTTTTCATGGTACATTGAGGTTCCAGCCCTCATAACCTGGATTATATCTTAATATCCTTCCAACACAATGGTATCAGATGTATGGCTTTTGGCAAAGAAGTAGAGAAGTCAGATATAGTTATCATCATCTCATCCACATACAGTGACACTGTGATTTGCTACTTAATGGGAACAAATGTATGTGCTGTGCCTTTGGAAGAATGTGGGCCAACAACTCAATGGATAATTGCAGAACATCGAGTACAAAGGACATTCCAGCCTTATTCTATGCAGATTAGCAAACGAACCAGTCATTTCCTAGTTTGCCATTACTGTACCGCGGGAGTTGCATACGGGCCTTTTATGATCCAAAGATATGAAAGACCTATCAATGCTCTGATCACTTTTATCCATACACAACAATATTTAGCATCAGTGAGACCCTGATCAGAAGGGAATGACTATACGGTACAGGGTATGATATGCATGATAAGACCTAGAAGGCAAGCTGCCTACCAATCTTCCACACAACAAGGCTATGGAGAGCTTTAGAGAAATCCAAGAACCGTTCCCCAACATCCAGGGAGGAAGTTGAGGGTGACTTTATTCAACAGACACTAATGCACCCAAAGCAGGAAAATAAGGGTTTCCCAGATTTTAATACAAGCAGGTCAGAACTGGAAATAGGAAATGCCAGCAAACTAAACAAGCATTTACAATGCAATAGGTCTCCCATTATTAAAGCTTGAGCTATTGGTGTTGCATTATTTAGCAATGCCAAACGCAGTTGTGAGAGTTAGAGCTATTGGCATTGTAAATGGCAATGTATTTTATTTACTTGTTGGTTTTTAAAACCTAAATAAAAGGCATTGTCATTTACAATGCCAATAGCTTCTGTTTGTGTTGGTTCTGTGAAAGTTATACCAGTGGCCCCTGTTTATTATTACACTGCACTACAAATTTCGATGTTTTAAAAATATATTGGTAAATCTTTTTTTAAACTAATATGTTTCTGCTTTTCTCGAAATATCACTTGCCTAATGTGGCGTTTCTGTGCAACCTTGCGTTGTCTTTTTCACGTTCTGAACAGTATCGTTGTCTTCCAAATGTTTGCCACACACACCACATAATTAGTGCAAACCGTGTGGGAATATTTTGATTTCTCATTTTTTGTCCTTGTTCTTCTGTTTGAGCCACTGACACATGTTGTTCCAGGAAAGATGTCTCTAGACATGCAGCAAATGTAAACACTCCCACCCTTTCTTTTAAGCAGCCCTCCCTTCCTCGGACATTAATCTATGCCTTTTTTTCTGCTTTTGGAACAAATACTTAAGCTGGCTGCGATGCCGCCGCGGTGGTGTGTGGCGGTGGACATCTATCTGTTGAATGGGCCGTGTCACGCGGTAGCAGTCTCTCTTGTCAGGCCCGATTGCGTTTTAGGCAAACACTGAGGTGCTCATAAAGGCAGGGGTCAAGTACGGCAGAGTGGGGGCGCCACGGCTGCCGGTGGCCTGTCCGACCAAGGGACAAAGGTCACCTCATGCCTGGGCGGGAAACCCTGTGAAGCCTCCGTCGTATCACATACCCGACAATTCCATTGGAGACATAGAAAAAGTGTGTGTGTGTGTTTCAAACCTCATTCTTCATTGTGTCTGTGTGTGCCTGTGTGTTTTTTTGTGATGTGTATTTGTGTGTGTGTTACAAACCTCATTATTCATTGTGTGTGTTTGTGTGTGTGGGGGCGCGTGTTATGTTGTTATGTTATGTTATGATTTCTTGTATAGCGCATGACTCACCCGGGGGCATCTCAGCGCTTACCAATGGAATTCCGAAAGGGGAACGGGCAAAAAAGTTCTTTAAAAATCAGGCTTAAAACAGAAAAGGTTTTAGTTGTTTCCTGAAAGACATATAGGTGCTGGATTTTCGCAGGTAGTGAGTTCCAGTATTTAGGGGCAATATAAGAGAAAGCTCTGCCACCTGTGTTAGTTAACCGGATACGTGGAATCTTCAAAAGAGCTAATGCATTAGATCTTAAATTGCATTCACGTATTTGTTTAGAGAGTTTGTTTTGGAGGTAGCGTGGTCCTCCTCCTTTAAGTGCTTTAAAGGAGAGAAAACAGATCTTAAAGAAATATCTTTTTACCACCGGAAGCCAGTGCAGTTGTCTGAGCAAGGGGAGGGATGGGGATCCAGGAGGACGATTTAAGACCATTCTGGTGGCGGTATTCTGAATTACCTGTAGCTTTGCCAGAGTTGTAATGCCTCCTTCGGCCAACAGGGCTTTTCCATAGTCTAACCGACTAATAACCATTGCCTGAACTACAGTTCTACGGTGTTCAAGTGGTAGGTAGGGGATAATTCTACGTAGTAGGCGCAGGCTGTAATAGCAGGACCCTGCGATGTTCTTAACATTATCTTTCAAGGTAAGCATTACGTCCAGCTGGATTCCTAAACTTTTCACTGAGGAGGACGGAGTTGGGGCTTCACCCAATTGCGGGGGCCACCAGTCAGATGTCTAGGAAAGGGCATCTTTGCCTAAGATCATGAGCTCCGTTTTTCCCGGATTAAGCTGAAGACAGCGCTCCTTCATCCAGTCCGCGATTGCTAGCATTCCACCAGAAAAGCGTAGTTTCTCGTCAGCAGTATTTTGGCCTATTGGAAATAGCAGCTGCGTGTCATCGGCATACGATACTATCTCGAAGCCGAAAGGTTGGACTATCCTGGCCAGGGAGGCCAGGTATATATTAAAGAGGGTGGGACTTAAACAAGAGCCCTGGGGCACCCCTTTGTCCAACAGGAATTTATTGTGGGAGACGAATGGTCCTAGTGTGGTGGTTTGCCATCTGTCCGTTAAGAAATTCATCAGCCACTGTAAGGCTATGCCCCCGATGCCGCACTCGATCAATCTCTCCGCTAGTCGTGATGAGATATTGTATCAAATGCGGAGGAGAGATCTAAGAGGATCAGGATTGAAGTTCCTCCGGCATCGAGGGTACGTCTCAGCGAGTCAGTAACAGCCAAAATGGCCGTTTTGGTACTGAAACCGGGACGAAAGCCCGACTGGGAGGGATCCAGCATGTCATTAGATTCCAAATACTGACTGAGTTGTGTGTTTATTACGGATTCCAACATTTTTCCAAGCAGGGGCAGCAGGGATATTGGCCTGTAATTGCTAAGCCCCTGGGGATCCGCTGATGGCTTTTTTAGGATGGGACAACCATAAGCCTCTTTCCAGGCACTCGGGATATGGCCGGTAGAAATAGAGGCATTGAGAATGTTTTGAATTATAGGGGCGCATGTTGGAGAGAGAAGAGCTATGATACTGGGTGGGCATAGGTCCGCTGGTGAACCAGATTTTGCTGTTAACAGTAAGTTGTTTGTGTCAGCAAGTGAGATAATCTCAAACTGATTAAGAACACCTACAGTAGATATGGGAGAGTTTTCCAAATTAGTTTTTAAACTGGGGTTGTTGATATAAGTGGCCGGGAAATTATCATAAATTTTGGCAATTTTGTAATAGAGAAAATTTGCTATAGAGTCGCATAATGTTTGGGATTCAAGTGGTGCTTCTTTGCATGCTAGGGGGGAAGAAAAATCCTTAACAATGTCGAATAAGGCTTTAGTGGAGTTTCTGGATTGTTCGATTTGATTGTGTAAATAAGAGCGTCTGGCAATTTTTATTGATTGGTGATAGTGAAATAATGATGCTTCATAGACTTTCTTATCCTCGGATAGTTTTGTCCTTCTCCATCTTCTCTCATGTGCTTTGCATGTGGACTTTAAATTTTTTAATTCGCCCGAATACCAGGGGGCAGAGGGCCGCCTTGAAGAGGAGTTGACGGTTTTTAGAAGAATCACTACGTCAAATGTTTTAGTTAAGGCTGAGTTGAAACTGGATAACATTGCTGTCGGGTCTTGGCCATTTTGCTCTAATTTAGGGAAAAACTGGGTAAATGTTTCGTTAAAAGTATCCAGTGTTAATTTATGCCATGGCCTTTTGTTTTTACCATTTTTTTGCATATGATGAATCCTATATTTTGGCCCCGATTGGAGCAAAAGGGAAAATTGGATCATGTAGTGATCTGACCGGATAAGGGGAAGCGGCTGAAATATTCTTAATTGTTCTGAACTAGTGAAAATGAGATCCAAGGTATGGCCAGCAGCGTGGGTTGGTCCGGACACCCTCTGTGTAAGTCCAATATCGCTCAGATTCGAGATGAGCCTCATTACATCTGGATTTGTCACATCCTCTCCATGAAAATTAAAGTCTCCCAAAAGGATAAAGTTGCTGGAAGCCAAAGCCTGCATGGCAATGATTTCTGTCAGGGCAGTGGGAAAATTGGATTTGGGACCAGGTGGTCGGTAAACTAGTGCCCCGTCCCAGGATATTGACGGGGACAGTGACACTTTAAAAAAGCCTAGTTCCATTTGATCATCACTAATGGAAGAAATCCATTGTACTTTAAGATGGTTTTTAAAGGCAATTCCTATGCCACCTCCTGACTTCTCCATTCTGTCAAGATGAATACATTTATAATTCGCTGGTATTGCGAGATTAATGGCCGGTATATTGGTAGAATTTAGCCAAGTTTCTGTTAGGAAGCATAGATCCGGGGAGAAGGAGGAGATCATGTCCCAGATCTCTATAGAGTGTTTTACAAGAGATCGAACATTGCACAGGATAAAGTTACGGTTCAGCTGGTTTTGGAGGGGATTGGTTTGAGAATCGATTATAGGCAAGTCCCCCTGGAGGCTTTGAAAGCGACATGAAATGTATGATACAGGGCCCTCCAGCGTGGCAGGGAATGAGAGATTACACCGACCTCCCGGCCCATGCCCGCTGGGTACGACGGATCCTATATCGCGCAGTGCTGCTCCAGTGTAGATATAGTGCTTAGAGGCTTGGTCCCTCATAGTGTCAAGGGCAGCGCCTCCCGCCTCCTGGCTCGGTCTGGCGCGGACGAGCACAGACGGGCTTGCCTTTGGCGCGCCTTCGTCCTTCGTGTGTGATGTATGTGCTTCAAACCTTATTATTCATTGTGTGTGCGTGCGTGTGTGTGTAAACCGCAGAGTGTATGTCTGTGTGTGTGTGTAAACCTCAGTGTGTGTGTGCCTAAACCTCATTGTGTGTGTTTTCAAACATCACCTCATTCATAGAATAAGTGTTGGGGAAAACTGGTTCTGAAGTGTGGCTGCATATCTCCCACTTCAATGAGATAACCCCCATGCACCATGCTTTACATATTTGACAATAAATTATGCACAATTCCCCCCCCGACCACTGACACAGGAGCAACTAAAATCAAAACATCCTTTATTAAAAAAATCTATAACTACTTATAGTTACGGCTTTATTCATGTTCGTAGCGCTTTAGATGCCAGGTCAAGCTTCCAGGGGCCGTTAAAGTTGAGCATTTCTTTGAATGTGCACTGATTGGAGATGTCCGAAGACGCATGCAGAACAGCATGAGCGTGATATATTTGATAATACTGTGCAAACACAATTTTCAACACTCCCCTACGGTATTTCAAAGCACAACAGTGTCACAGCTATTACAAAAATATGATTTGAGGAAGGAGTCAGCGGTTAGGATAATGCGTGTCTGCTTTACTCTTGCACGTCCCATATTCCGCCTTGCGGGCTTTTTCCTTGAATCAAGTCGTTTTGTGCTAGCCAATGGCTTGCTTTCATGAGGTCGAGGACGTGGAGCTATTGACTTGTGGACAACTACCCCACAGCTAATTGAGTTTGAGGTTTTACGTACATTGCAGTCTTACCTGGGGTCCACCTAAGAAGGACACAGACCAATTCAAGGGCACGACTGTCAAGCGTGTGTGTGTATACGCGAGTGTGTTGTGTGTGTCTGTGTGCATGTATCTGAGTCTGCGTGTGTGCCTTTATCTGAATGTATTTATGTGTGCATGTATTTAAGTGTGTGTGCGTGTATGCACGTGTGTGTTGTGTGTGTGTTCATGTATCTGAGCCTGTGTGTGTGCTTGTGCTGTGTGTGTATCTGTGTACATGTATCTGAGTCTGTGTGTCTGTGTCCATTTATCTAAGTCTGTGTGTGTGTGCATGTATTTGAGTGTGTGTGCATGTGTGGTTGTGTGCATATATGTGAGTCTTTATAGGTCTTGGTTCATATATACGCTTTATATTTGTGTGCGCGCTTGGGTGCCAACGTTTGTGTGTGTGCACGTGTGTCTGTTTTAGGTGCATATGTTAGGGCGCACTTAGGTGTGTGCTTATATGTACATTTAACTGTGGGTGAATCCGAGTATGTGCACATAACTATGTGGGAACATATCTGTGCATACCTGTATGTCCGCATCTTTGTTCGTGTCTGCGCATGTGTGTCTTCTGTATATCTCGTGTGTTTGTCAGATAGCATGCCCGTCTGTGTTTGTCCATGTGAGTGTGGTTGCTTGAGTGCGATTTGTGTGCTCACATGCACACACAACCCTCCAGATATGTAGGTTTCTACATAGAACGTGGTACGGTTCTACTGACACATGGAACATGCTTCATGTCTCACAGTCTGTGGAGAAACATGCATGTTTCCGCACTGAAGCCGGTATTAAAAGGAGAGTAAACTTAACCCCGTTTGCTGTCTTGCGTGTAGCCGGCACTGCTGTCTTTGTTTGAGACGAACAGACTTTTAGGGTGAAACGCTCTCTCCTCCTGTGGCTGCTTTGAACAGCAAAGGAGCCGGACTTTACCGACTCACCGGGCACAAACGGCGGCCAGACTGCGGCGTGTCCGCGCGCTCTGGACACCATGCGTTAAGAAAGTAAATCCTATCTTTTATTTGGGAAAATATTGGCATAATCTCAAACTTCATCAGGGTGGCTGTCAGCAAATAAACAGGCCCCCACCGTTGATTATGCTCGTGGAAAAAATAGTGCCTCACCATTTGTTACCTCGTCTTCACGTCTGGACAGAGGCTGGGTCCGGCTTCCCACTACCTTACATCACAGGGCACTGTGAGCGGCCACTTATATAGATATTCAGAATGTCACTGCCAAAGGCATGAAGCACTATAACAAAAACAAAGTATTGGTAATATGCAGAAGTAAAATGTATCTGTTTCTGGATCAATGGTGTGCCCAGTTTAGCACTGTCCCCGACACCCCCATAAAGCCCACCTTACTGCCTGAATCACAGGAATGAACGGGTGGCACTCCCTCAGAGCCCAAAGAAAGCAGCTGCCATGTGTATGTTCTGTCGCCTGCCTTCAAACCAAGCGCTTAAGACAAGCCCGACATCCACTGGCATTTCCACCAGAGCTGTGGTCCCGAAATAGGAACAATTAGGTCTGCTGCAGGGACTCGGAGTCTGGATAGCAGCCCCCCCCACCCCCCTCCTCTGGAGTGTAACTCTGCCCGTCTTTGCATGTGGGGTCACTGCCTCTGGCCTATTGTGTGCGAGCTTTAAAGCAAACATGCACGCAAAGGCCAATAGCAGGCGCAAATGGAAAACCACACGCACGAGCGTGAGGAATTTCCAGGTCCATTTTTAAACCCCCCTTCAAAAGGGCTCTTCGCTTCGCAAGCCCTAAAAAGTGACTCAATTACAGCAAAAAAGCATAGCTGTCAGGTAAGATTCCCCTGTTTGCATTGTCTTCTTGGGCATCTGCTGTGTTTGTGACCCAAACACGGCTACAGGAACTGGAATGGTTTTCCCACATTAGCAAGCTCCCACCAACTATGACGCTCACTGTATTTCATGACACCTCCTGAGGAACTATTTCCACCTATGTCAATGATTTCAGTGGAGCCAACCCGCTCATTGAGTGGCTCCATCTTTAGGTGAGATGACTGCCTCTGTGGTCCGCATCCAACACAGTCAGGCCTTGAGAGCCCCAAAGTGCCTCACAATGAATAACTTTTCATCCTGTGCATTGATGCTGTGTGTTCGTGTGTGCATCCAAAATACAAAAGCTTCGTCAATGCTTACTTTCAAAACATATTCCAGTTCTTTGAGAAACCTAATCAGATTATTTGACATGACCTTTTATCCCTGTGTATGAAGATTGTAATTAAAATATACTTCAAGGCAGAAATCTTCTTCATTTATCATCTGTCTATTCGCCATCCAAAATGTGCAGGTAGCTACCTTTTCATGCTTAACCACTGTAAAGCAGTATTTCTCCATTTTGGGACCTATCTACTAACTAGTCTTCAAAATTGCTAGGGAGTGTACTTTACATTTTTACATGTTTTTAATCTTATTATTCTCAGGGAGATCACAAAGCATTTTGAACATAAGCAGCCAAATTCATAACACTTGCAACAATAAAACATAAGGCAGAAAAGTTACTAATAGTATATAAATTTGCCCGAAACCAGATAGTACCTATCCTAAGAGGACCTGATCAGACCCAATGAAGCCTTGTCCAGTTTTTATCAAATTTCTTAAGTGAGCAAGGAGCAAGAGCTTTAGCAACTGCTTGTTCACATTCAAATATTCACCATAATAATGCCCACCACTTACTGACCTTAGGCGGACAGTGATCAATCCATGCCCGGGCAATGCATAGTCGGGCACTAACAATTGCAACTGCTATTAATGAGCCAGGACATCTGTCCAAACCCCCTTTACACCCCAAAAGAAGATCTTTTATTCACAATCAAAGTTCGCACCCAAGCCGGTCTGTTAACAGTTGGTTCACACCACCCCAGTAGATAATGATCGATGGGTATTCCACAAACATATGGAATAAATCGGCAGCATAGTGGTTACACTTCGAGTGACTTCTCCGAGGCATGGGACCCCGCCCACTGAGAGATATGGCTAGGTGTATAATGCAACATATAAATAATTTCGAATTGCTGTAGTTTAAGATTAACAGATACCACTGATTACTCTAATACAGTAAGAGCCTCCTGAATCTCTGTAACCGAAACTTTAGTTGCTAGAAGTTGAGTCCATTTTGAAGCTATCTTCAAACTGTCATCTAGGGCATATGAGAGTAACTTCCGATAAGATGAACATATAGTTAATGCTCTTTTCGTCGAGTATAAACAGATGAGGATTTCCAGTGGTTCATGATCAATATTCGATTTACAGCCACACAATATGTAATCCCTTACTTGCAAATACTTGAAAAAAAAATGATGTGGAAGCCTGCACTCTTCCCGCAGCGAGGTAAAGGTCTGAAGCCCTTGAGAGTCGTATAGATACCCAAGATTAAATACCCCCTTTAGTTGCCATGCCTTTCCGCCCTTATCATGAACAATATCTGAAAATATAGGATTATCCCCTAAGGGGGTTTATGTATGTAAAACACACAGCAAGTACCTGAAACTAATTTCCTCCAGATTCGGACTATGTCTCTAACTACCTTGAATCTAACCCTTTTGAAGTAGTTAGAATCCGTCAGTTTGTGGAGTATAATAGCGTGCCTTGCTCTCTCATGCCCCCATTTAAAGCTGCCAATGATGCCTTTTAAGCATTTAAAAATGGATTCCGGGACCCAGAGAGGTATGGCACGAAATAGGTAGAGAAATGTAGATAATATATTCATTTTACGAATATTGCAACGCCCCAGAATACTGAGAGGTAGTTGATGCCACATCCGTAATTTTGCTTCTATAGTTTTCAACAGAGGCTCATAGTTAAGTGAGATAATCTCTTCGGAGCCAATCAGCCAAACGCCCAACTCTGTGGCCTGCTTAACACCTGCCAATATCGAGATTTGAGGATGAAAGTTCAAGATAATCTGAGGTTTAGACAGATTAAGTTTATAGCCAGAAAAACAACTGGATGATTCTGCTACCTTTGATATAATCGGCAAAGATACCAGTGGATTGGTAGCAAATATTGCAATGGCATTGTAATATGCAGTGATTTTCAACTATACTTCATTCAGCTGAAATGGCTGTATGCTTTTATTCCGTAAGAGATGCCTTATATATGGCTCGATACATAGAGCAAACAGTAGAGGGGAAAGAGGGCATCCCTGACGTGTACCTCTGTGTATAAAAAATTGAGAAGAGGAGATACCACCCCCCATAACCTTTGCAACAGGATTTCTATATAGCTTCTGGATCATTGCAATATACTGGGTTCCGAGTCCGAATATTGCCATTACTTTCCAGAGTGCTTCCCAGGTGAACTGATCAAAAGGCTTTTTCAGCGTCTTACATAATCATGCCGATCTGCTCCTTCATTTTCCTCGCCACGTCAAATTCTTCTATTGCAGTATTAATGTTGCGACAGTGTCCCTGCCCAAATGCATGCTGTTGTGCCGATACCAAATCAGTCAAAATGGGCACCAAGTGCGTCGCCAGAAGTTTTGAAAGTAAACCTTAGCAACGGCATTTATCAATGATATAGGTAGGTATGAGCCTCTTTCCTCCGGTGCTTTATCTTTTTTAGGAAATACTACCAGATTTGCTAGTCCTCAAGAACCTGGGACATCACTTCCATTCATCATATACATAAATAAATTATTACATTTTGGTATTAAAATGTCTTTAAACGCGTCTAGTGGTATTGCATCTTCCCCACGCGGCTATCTCAGCTGACAAACTACTAACGGGAACTTCATTCTCATCAGGAGTATCTCCTTGAAGTGTAGATTCCTGCAGGGTGTCTAGCCGAGGCAGGGGGCTCCCCGAAAGATACTCAGTCATAGTGAGATAATCGAAGTCAGATGATTTACCGTACACCTCTTGATAAAAAAGCCTAAATTGTTCCGCTATGGAATGAGGATCTGCAAAAGACATATCATTGTTACACCTAATATTATTCCGAGCCCTTTTGTCAGAGATTTGATGTGCGTGAAGACGGCCAACCTTGTCGCTATATTCGTATTGATATATTCTGTTCTTCTGATAGCTGGCGGCTAATTTCTCAGTCAGCCCCCGATTGACCGCTAGCCATCTTTCTATCAATCTAAGATAGACCTCCTGTCCATTAGAGCTCTGAGTTAGGATTGACTGAGCATGCAATATCTCAAGTTCTAGGCATTCTGTCCGACACTGCATTGTTTGCTGATGTGTAGATCTATTTCTCTTTATGATAAACTGAAGAGTTACCCCTATGATATTCGCCTTCACAGTATCCCAAATGGCAGCTAGAGGTAATCCCTTAATTAATTTGTAAGAATTCTCTTAATGACCCTCTAAGTTAGGATTGGTACTCCTTATTAGCTAACAGATGCTGCAGTAATGTAAATTGATGAAAGTTTGTACCACACTCTGAAGTGCCAAAGACTCTCAGCATGATAGGGTTGTGATCAGAGGTAATCTTGGTACATACCTCAATATGTGCATCCCTCAGTAACTGTTGTCGAGCAAACATCATGTTGATACAGGAATAATGCGTATGAGCGGAAGAATAGTAAGTATAGCTCAGTGCAGTAGGATACAATGTTCTCCATATATCCGCGTATGAGTTCCAAGATAGATGCCCGGGTTTTTACCATTCTTACATGTGCTCGTTGGTTTGTGGTATTGATGTTATAGTCCATTATACAGTTAAAATCCTCCATTACTATTAACTGACCAGTATAATCCAGTAGCTCAAGACTTAGATAAACAAATACATTGGAATCATCCACATTTGGGTCATAAACTACACAGATAGTGACCTTGTATCATAAAAATGTCACTTGAGCTATAGCCCATCTTCCCTTAGGGTCTACTGTACTTTTTAATATATTAACAATGGTGTTTTTAAATTTAATTATGGTCATGCCACGAATTGACATTGATTGTGAAGTGCATACTAGGATATCATACCCCAACTGTTTAAGCAGAACCTGGTCCTTATATGCAACATTTGTTTCAGTTACCCCTAATGCGATTTGAAAACTTTCAGTTCTCCTTTGACTAATTGTCTCTTTTTGGACTAATTGAGGCCTGCAAAATTCCAACTCATACATTTAAACATAGACAACATTAATGAAGATAATATAGTTTGAATATTTCCCCCGTGCTTTTATACCCTGATTGTCACAAACTCTCCTCTTTAAAATTGTATTTGACCGCTAAGTTCAGATCCAACTGACTCCTATCTTCCCTTGACCAACAGCTTATAATCAACATGCTTTGACCCTTGTATTCCACCCATCTCAACCTCCCACGTTCCTAGAGAAGGAATCAACCCCCCTTCGACTGTCCATGGTATGACAGCCCCGATGGGAGTGCACCCAGGAACCCCCTGCCACCAGCTCCCTCCTACAAAAAGAAAAACAAAGTACGAAAAAGGACAGAAAGCAGACTAGAAAGAGAAGAGAAGAAACAGAAGTGAACAGGAAGACATTGTCAAAACCCCGAGATACTTGAAGACATTCACAAAGAAGAATTTAGATGCCCAACTTCAAACGAGCCAAGGATAAGTACAAGTTTACTAAGAGGCAGATTTCCACTGGTTTAAAGCAGGCATAGCCTCCTGCTCTGTCTGATAGAACTGAGATCGACCACCTTTAATAACTTTAAGACTTGCAGGTTCCTGTAAGACGACCAGTGCTCTAACAGCCTTCAATGGGTCCATTAGTTGACAAAGGCTCCATCGCATATCCATAGTAATTTTACACACATCAGACCGTACAAAAATAGACAAATATACAACTGCAACAGGTGCTACAGGACAGGCTTTCAAAAAGATAGGACATTGCCTATGAATAAGAGAATGGGCCGTGGTTGCGCAGGCTTTGACTGAGCAGGTTGTTGAATGAAAAGAGGTAATCTACGGACCCATTAAATTTGTGAGTCCCAATCCCAGTCAACCAGATCTGGAAAAGCCTGTTGGAATAGATTTACAATGAAAGCCCTGGGATCATCTCCCTCCTTCCCTTCTGGTACACCAAAGACCCTTACATTGTTAAGCCGCTGCCTGTTCTTTGTATCTTCAACTTTGTTTTGGATCAACGCCAATTGTCCCTCCGGTGTCCTGATTGACTTTATAGAGGCTGAACAACCTTCCTCGGTCCCGGCTACCTGCTGTTGAAGTTCCATCATTCCTGAAGAAAGTGCTGTAACTTTACTTGATACTTCTGTTAATCAGACCCTCCAGGATATCGCGATTTCGCGATTTGCCGCGAAATCGGCACTTTTGAAAAAATGCCGCGATTTTTACAACAGTGCCCGCGAAAACGGCACTTTTGTAGAAATCACAGCATTTTTACAAAAGATAATGCATGCAGCTATATCCTGGGGGGTCTGTACGGTTAGCTTGAGACAACGATTACCTGGGATGATGGAAGAAGACTGACTAAGAAAATGAAACAAACCTGAAAATGTACTTTCTAATTTCATTCCGTTTTGATTTTTGGGAAGGTGAAGCCCTTCTCAAATAGTTCGTTTTTATCACTGCGTTAGGCCTTGCATAGATTATAAAACGCTCTCTCTTCGTTACATTCTACTTTCCTCTTGTTTTGTCTCTCTTTTGTGCAATATGAGAGTATGACAAGGCACGTCTGCTGACTATTCGTTCGTGGGCGTTGTGTGATAATTGAATCTTTCTTCCCAGATGATCTATACTCCAACACCTTGCAAATGGGCTACTTAGCCAGAGAACTGAGATTGCAGGAGGCAATAAAAACCACAAAGCCTCCTGTAGCTATAAATGGGTTTTGGACGACCCGCGAAAAGCTTAGGGTGCAGCTGAGTTTGAGGCCCCAGCCCAGTCACACATCCGGTAAAAAAAAGTGCGTGTACTGAAAGCTGAAGGCTATAGTATCGCGCAACTTCCTATGATGTGCCTGGAAAACTTACATTTATTCACATTTTGTCCTGAAATTTTGACCCTCTGTCCTGTGTTTGAAGATACAGACGGTGATAGGGGGTCAGCTGTCAGAAAGACAGAGCAGTGAGGGGCGCCGCTGTGGGCGATCATTCCCTCAGATTAATTTTATCTCTGCTAGAGACAATTAACAATTCGCTGTTGGAGAGGGCAGTGCACCTTGCCCTTGACCCTGTGTGCATCAGACACATGCCTGAGCGGAGGGAGAGGCAGGGTGTCGCAGCCAGGGAGGGGAGGAGGGGTGTCTCTGATCTCCTGCTCTATGGTGTCTTGAGAGTTGTCTGGACTCTGAAGTGATTTCGTGTCAGCCCGGGGAGAGGGGCGATCATACGGAAGGACAGGGATACTGACATCTGATCCTGTTGCTCAGAACCTCAACATCCTGCAGCTCGCAGCATCCGCATGCTCAAAGCCCTCTGAGCGCCGGCAGACACAGCTCTCGGAATCCCACAGCTGACAGAACATGCAGTCTACAGCATGCTACAGCTCACCGAATGCAAACACCCACAGCACCTCACAGAAATTCAGGCATCCTGTAGTTGCAGCTTCCTACAGCTCCGAGCACTACATCACAACAGCATCATCTGTGTTTGTTGTAGGAAAAATGGCGAAATAAAATGCCGCAAAATTGCCGCTAAATTTCCATATTTGTGCCGCTAAATTTCCATTTTTGTGCCGCTAAATTTGCTAATCCATGCCGCTATATCCTGGGGGGTCTGGTTAATGTTTGCTGTAGTTCCATAATGTATGCTTTGACGTGTGCATAGTGTCCCTGAGCCTCCGTACGTTGCACCTGCAGGAATTGAAGAATAATAGAAAGTGAGGATTCTTTCGCCTCAGATGAGTCTGCCGGTCCAGAATGTTGGTACCAGAAACTGCCCCAGTAGGCTTGAGACATTCCCCGGAGAACCAGACTTTTCATATGTTCTTGCGATATCAGCCAGGCCAAGTCTATATTAGAGTTTGAGGACTGTTCAGCGCTGAGGACAAAAGTATTGGGCTGTGCTGCAGAGCCAAAACTAGACAGCCAAGAGACTACAGCCTTGACTTCGCCCTTATCTGTAGCCATTTCCGCAGTGGGCTATCCTTAGAGCGCCCTTTGAAATTAGTTGCTACTGGATTGCTTCCTTGGGTGCAGTCATACCGCTCAATCTTTTTTCTGTTACCACCTCGAGTTCTCTGTACCTGTGCCTTATTCTGCTTTTTTCCTGTGTCCTCCCCTACTTTATCCACAAGTTGCAGTATTGGCTCGGGCAGCACCCGTATTTGCCCATGCTCTCGGCCCAACTCGGTGTCTAGTCCCAGATCCGGTATAGCCAAAGAATCCAACGTTGTGCAGGAGTGCAAAACCACTGTCTCCATTGAGGCTTCTAAAGCTCCTTCCTGGCCTCTGCTACTTATGCCACCTTCTAACAGTGCTGGAGTAGGTACTTTAGCACTTACTTGCCCTCCACTAAGAGCCTCAGTCAAAATACAGGTCACCCCATCAGATTCAACAGTACCGCTTTGCCTCTTTTCCACCACAAAGTCTTGCTCAGCAGGGGTAACACTGTTGCTTACATAAGTAAAATAACTTAAATGGATGTCTTATCCTTGCTGAGGGAGGAGATCCACTTCTAAACGAGGACACTGCTCATTTATTTTTAAGCTTGCTTCAGAAAACTCTTTGTCACCCAAAGTACCGATCAGAGTACCAGAAGCAGCCTCAGAATCAGCTGCTCTGCCGCCCGGAGTTTCCGCTGCAGTCTGGTGTCCATTTACCATTGCTGCGATGTCGAGACGCTCCTTGCTAGGTACGCAAAGGAGATCGACCACCGTCCCGGAGTGGAGAAGCCTCAGGATTGGTCTCCCAACCCGGGAGCTAGACCCGGTCGTCTTCCCTCCAGTCACAGATTGCCCCCATGAGCTGCGCAGAGAGCCGCTGTGGAAACATCATTGTTTGGTGCTGTGAATTGCAGCACTTCTGAAGTAGCCCGACCGGTGATTCCTCCACGTTGTGCTAGGGCTCTAGGAGGAGCCATTGCAGAGAGGGCAGAGAGGGGTTTTGGCCGGCCGAGCACTATACTGCAGAATAAGAAGCAGAGTGGACCAATCATCCACCTAGCGGCTCGGAGTTTCAGCAGATGGCTCTTACCACTTGGCATACACCGGCACCACATCAGGTAGGCTGCCCGCTGTTTGATAGTTATCTCTGCTCTAGTCCGTCATAAGCCGAAAGAAGCTGTGTCTACCTAGACATTACAGGCAGGTTGGAGTTTTGGTGCAAGAGTAATCCTGGGAGAGCTCCCTGCAGCGGAGTCAACCTGCCATCTTCCTTCCCTCACTCCTGCTCTAGGAGGAGTGTACTTTAACACTAAACTGTTCCTCCTTCCATATATTGCTTGTGTGGTTAAGACAGACATCTTCCATCTTAGATCTACTAAGAGACTTACACCTTACCTGGTCTATTTCATCAGATTCGTTTAGTTATGAAAATTGCTGCTACTTCAACGCGGTTATACTGTTTTTTTATTTTATTGACTAGCGAGTTTCGACTTTTATAGTGGCTTTTCATGCCTGACTGATGGTTTTCTCTGTTAATATGAGTGGAAAACCAGTAGACTTATGGACTACGGGACTTTCTTGATAATTCTGGGTGCTAGAATTAGGATGCTATTTTGAATTTAGGTAGGCTGGAATATATTTACTAGCTGGTGTTTATTATTTGGTTCAGAATATGTTCGCTGCTGCTGCTATGATTGCTGACAACTAATATGAAGGTTATATAAAAGAAAAATTACTGCACATTTGGATAATTAGTGGTAAGTGCATGTTCTTTATATTGATCATGTTACATGTGCTGTGTGGTCTGATGTATTCTATCTGATGGATTAAACTTTAAATATTATCCTATGTTTTGTTGGTCAGACTTCTAGGACCTCATTAATTTTTGGGGACACCTTCAATTTTGAAGCCTGGCCGGATATAGGTCTTTCCATGCATATTGGCCCTTCATTGGATTTTTTAGTCTTTGGTGAGCTTTTGTCTTTGTGATCTCGGTACCATTGATTCTAATATATAGGATTTTGGGTTTAATTTCTTTATGAATCTTCTTTCTATTAAATCTTAAATAACAGCTCTGATGATTTTAATTCTAATTGAGTTGCGCACTGGTGTTGTGGTTTCACCTCACCCCCCCTCCTCTGTTCCCTTGAAACATTGTTCTTTGCTCTGATCTTTCATCATAATTATGCACTTAAGAGTCGACATTTGTCTTCTCTTTTGTTTGTATGGTGTTGGCCTCTCTCTAGTCATAGTATTTTCTCAGTGGTGATGGTTCATGCTTATGGCATTTATGCCTATTAGTTATGTTTGCTTTTGTCTGTTGTAGCCCTGATGAAGTCTGAGGTGATGTGCCTAGACGAAACACGTGTTGGCTCAACTTGTGGCTACTTGTTAAACTCATGGAGTGAAGTACATTGAACCCATATTTGAAACTTGAATGAATCACCAAAAAAAGGGACTAAGAAAACTACTAATTGAACTTTCTTAATTTGTTCTGTGAATGTGGCTCAGGAGTTTGTTTATTGTTTTTACTTCAACGCAGTGCTCCAGGACAGGCTTAAGGCATTAAATAATGTGCATAAACTCCCTATCAGATTCAGCCAATGCTGTTTAACTTTAAGTTGATATTACATGCTCCTGCATTGTTGATTCTCATATGCTGTGCAGATGCAACCTCAATGATTTTGAAAAAAGTCACCTACGTGGATGGGGTTACAAAGCCACACTGTATCGTTTGAGGCCCATTATGTAAACAACCAAGTTGAGCTTAAAGAAAACAAATCAATGGTACTTGTATATTAATGATCCAACATGGTCAACTTTTCTGTTTTTAAGCCTAGTCTTATAGGCAGCATCAAGAGATTATAGTTTTGTTGAAAAATGAGACAATTTCCAACACCATCCAATAAAACTTCTTTAATGATGTATTTTTTAAAAAGCTGTCTAACTGCCTGTGAGGAAAGTGGTGTATTAAATGGTGTGGTTGTGAGACCTCACCGTAAATACTCTCACGATACCTACGTGTGTCCAGTCACGCTTGTTTGTAAAACTTTAAGCTCAATTCTGGGTAACTGTGGCTTTGTGCAGCAAGGTTTAAACAAAGGAACAAGTGTACAGCATTTAGAAGTATAAAAACAACAAAATAAGAAAGTCACACAACACGAAAGAAATCCCAAACCAGTTTATATAAATAGATCTTATTTGTATGAACTTTTAGACACCAAAGAAAACAAAGTCCACCAGAGGGTTCTGGAGGGAAACATATTTAAGTAAAACGAAAATCATTGCTTTTAGCTCAAAATTTCAACAAGCATTGGTAACCACTGCGGTTAGCGAAACTTTGGCAACGTTGTAAAACTTTTATAAAGTTGTGTTTGGCTACTCTTGCCCACTTTGGGTGACAATGTAAGGCAGGGAGGAGGTGAAGGGGGCCAATAAGGATATGTAAGGCAGTTACCTTAAGTAGTCTCAAGTTCACTTCCAGGCTCTTTGGGCAAACCTCGACTTCAATGGAATGGTCCTAATGCAAGGGACACAGAATGCTGAAGATGCTGTAAGATGCAGAGGATGCTGAATGGTAGATGCAGAGTCTCCTGGGGCTACTCCTCGGTCCACGGTCTTGGTGGGGCGACTTTGGCCATGGGGTGATGCCTCTAATAGTCCTCTTGAATCCAGCAAATGTCCAGGTGCCACTGGATTACTGGTCTGCGGTCAAAGCGAAACCAGCGGTTCCATTTGGTGAAGGCTAGTGTCCGTCTTGGGTGACCAAACTGCCCTCCGATGACTCTCCCAGTTCCAGCAGACTCTGGTGCAACTTTTAAGTGTCTTAACCTTGTCTTGCAGGCTGTACATGGCAGTGGTGATCAAGCGATTGTGGCTACTGACTAGCCAGGACGGGCTTCCTCAGATTTTGTGGTCCGGTAGCGATAATAGGCAGTCAGCCAATTGACTCTTGAAGTTCATGTCTTCTGTTTGGGGCTCAGGAGCACTTTTTCCTTGAGCCAGGAACCACAGGCACAGTCCTCTCTTTGCTAGCCCAAGGATCAGCAGGTGCAGGCCAGCGGTTGGTGCACCTTCTTTTGCCAAGTCAATTGAGTAGCATAGCAGTCCTTCTTCCTTCCTCTCTCCAGTCCAGATGTAACCCACATGTATGCCCAGAGAGTGCCTTCAGGGGATGTGGCAGTTACTAATCAATAGCCTACTAGGTCTCTTCCCACCTGATGATGACTTCCTGCAATGTGTGGCATCTAGCTATCCCAGTGTGCATTATTCTGCCCACTCACAATATGGCTGAACCCCTCTCTAGGTTTGCAGAGCTTCATTGCCTTAAAAAGCAGCTTCCACTTTGAGGCTTGTCTTTTCGCTCACACCCTGTCGCGCTTCATGTCTGGGAGAGTGTGAGAAAGTGCCATATTTCTTGCATTGGTATGCCCTCACTTTTTTCTGACTGCTGATGTGCTTTGACTGAGTGTGCCCTGGGCTCCTGCCAACCAGGTACCCAGGGCCTGTGTTCCTTCCCTAAAACTGTGTTACAACTAAAGCCCAATTGGCATCTCTGGCCACCTGTCAGCCCTTAGTAAATGGTACCCTAGGTACCCAGGGCATGGTGACCAGAGAAGACCCCTGAGGGCTGCAGCACTTATTGTGCCACCCTCAGGGGCCATATACCCTGACACCCACACACCGCCTTTGCAGGCTGAGTGTCTAAGTACAGAACCAAACAAAGAGTCGACATGGCACACATCCCTGTGTGCCATGCCCACAGAACCCACTGCCCTGGCATACTTCAGAAACCCCTTTAGCTGGGTGCCCTATGCCAGAGGTGAGGGCCCAGGTGCATGAGCCCTGTGCCCCTACAGTCCCCAGGGCCATTCCTGGGCACTGTAAGTGCAGTGATGCCATTAAGAGTATATGGTGCTGGGAGGTTGTCATTACGAACTCTACAGCACCATAATGGCTACACTGAAGACTGACAAGTTTGGTACAAAACGTCTCAGCACATTAAACCCACACTGATGCCAGTGTGGGATTTAATGTAAAATGCACCAGAGGGCATCTTAGAGATGCCCCCTGAAAACCTAACCTACAATCCACGTCTGGGCTGAGTAGCTGCAGAGGCTGCCACACAGCAGACATGTTGCTGGACCCCTGGGTATGAGAGCCCCTGCTCTCCTGGGCCTGCAACAATGCACATCCTGGGCAAGGTGCTAGGTCTCCTTCCCAGGATGGGTAGGGGGAAGCTTCAAAAGCATGCCGCCTCTGTGAGCTTCTCCAGACCATTTGCTGTACCCAGCAACCAGTCCCCACCAGTCCTGACCCCCACTCTGGTGGGAAGAATGGCGGGAAAAACTACGTCAGGAAGGGGGGGTGCCAGCCTGTGCCAAGCCCACCCCTCAGGTGGGGGAGACGAGGTGAAGCACGACCCCAGGCTCCGGCAATCTTGAAGATGGGGAGCCCTGCCCAATCACAGCTAGGCTCCTGCCCCCTCCCACAGGAGAGGAGCAGGCTAGGGGTGTACCCACCCAGGACTGGGACCTATTGGTCCCTGTCCTTGTCCTACCTGAACACCCTAAATTCAGTATTTAGGGGCTCCTTGAACCTTCCTTCCTCAGATCCCGATAAGAAAAGAAGAAAGAAGATCAAGAAGAAGAAGACCCGCCGTGCAGCTGCTAACAACAGGACAACAACAAGTGACTTGGCCCCAGCCCTACCGGCCTGTCGATCCTGGAACCTGCTCTTGCCTAATGCCGGCGACTCCTGCGGACAGCAACCTTGGGACACCCAGAGGACCTGCCTGCCTTGACCCTCCTAAAGATTGGGACTCCCATCAGCAGAGGCTCTGCTGCAACAACCCCCCGGTGCCAGCCAGGAAGCTCCGGACCAGCCCACTCTGCACCCGCCGAGCCCGGGCCCGTGTCCAAGTGAACCAAGACTACAAGGACGTTCCCCCGGTGACTGGGACCCAAAGTCCAGTGCCCAAAGACCCTCTTCGACACACCAGACGACGCCTGCAGACTCAGAACCAGGGGCCACCCCAACCGCGACTAGCTGAGGGTATGCTTTTCCGACACCCAAAGACACCCCTGCACCCGGCGCCTTACAGCCCCCTGTGCATCCCTTTGGGGTATCTACCTGTGCTCCAAGATCCCAACTTACCTCTCGAAGTGCTGGTTGCCCCTGGAGAGTCTCCGTCCCTGAGCCTGCAGCCTTTGTTCCCTTTTGACCTTTCCCGTTGGATAACATTGAGCGCCCGACGGCTCAAAAACACCATGCACCCAGCCGCCTGAGTGCCGCTGGATGTGCCACCTTTGTCCTATCCTACTTCCCCCCTTGCCCTGAGCAAATGACCAGGAGCCCAGCTCCCACAGCCACGTGGCCTGCTAGCCAGCAGCCACCAACCGAAGGCCCCCCTTCCCTCATTGGATAACATTTGGGCCTAACTACCTCTCCACACGGCCGCCCCAGTGCCGCTGAGGGTGAACCAAATGTACTTACCTGACACTGGGGGACCCCTGAGGCTATGCCCAGAACCCTGACTTCACCAGACAAGTATTCAGTTGGAAACCGGTAAGTCACTTACCTGCCATTGGATAACATTGACTGGATTGACTCGAAAAATCTTCAAAGTGTGAAGTTTTGGAAACTAGAAATATTCATATAAAATCACGCGAATTCCAAATTCCGAAGTACTCACCTGTGATCAGGGGAGAAGCCAGTACTGTACCTTGTAGCCCAGTACTGAATCACTAAAGTAATCCTTATCGGGTTTACTAGTAATCTGTATTTTCTCCGTAGGAATCCACTGTCTACTTTTGAAAACTTGAAATATTCTGTAAAAATCATACAAAATACTGAAACGCAATTACTTACCTGTTTTAAGTTGAGACCTCAGTGCTGGCCCTAGGAGCCCAGTACTGGATTACAAAAGTAACAAGATCATACTTTACCTGCAACCTGAATTTTCTCCCATTGGATAACATTGCCAGATTTACATTGAAAAGTTTCTAAGTGTGAACTTTTAAAACAGCTTTATATTCCTGAAAATTCACTACAGTAACTAAAATGTTTTTACTAGAACGGTTTCAGCTTAGACCCCAGGACTGAATCTAGGATCTAGTCCTGGAACTACTAAAGCAATCTACAAAGTAATCAACTGTACTTATATGATGAAAACCCATTGAATTCAATGCTGTAGTTTGTTTAGAATTGTGTTACCTACTGCAACCCCTGTATCGATTGTGTTCACAAAGTTTTATTGCCTCTTTGCAAAGTAATTACATGTGGGTACTTATATCGAGAAAAGTATAATTTTATGCCTGTTGGTTCTAAAAATAAAACAACTATATCTTTTGATATAAAAGCAATTGGCCTGGAGTTCAGTCCTTGAGTGTGTGAAATCCTTTGCTGGCTGAGTGTGTACAACAAATGCTTTACACTGTCCTCTGGTACTGCCTTACTGCTCGACCAAGCTACCACTTTGAAGAGTAAGGTCAGCCCTGACTTTAATCTCTGTTATACCTCTGGAGGTTGTGGACTCTATACACACTGTACCTTATTCTGGTCCAGTATATATAGAGCCACTTTCTCACAGAGAGTTAACAACTCTTCCAACAGCAGGCCTCTATTGTTTCCTCTCCTGGGAGTCATTCACACCTCTCCCCAAATGGGCAGAAAGCTGTCTTGTGGCCAACATGTGTGAATGGCCACTGGAAAACCTGGGCAACAGAGTGATAACTTTCTCAAATTTTTATTTAAATAAAAGTTACAATAAATTCGACTTGGGCGTCAAGTCCCATTTAGAATTTAGCACAGCTGAGTTGTCAGCGTGTAACCTTGTACTTGCTAGCCAATGGGACTACTAGCCTTTCTACAGTAAACACAACAATTTGGAGTTTTTACTTTTAAGACCTATAAGAAAATACATGCCATTCTTTTTAATAAACACCACCCAACCTTAGGACTTGATAGGCCTGCTGTAGAGGTGACTTATATATACTAACAAGGGAGGTTTGGGCTTTGCCATTAGCTAATATGGCAAAGTCGATTTAGCAGTTCAAAAATGCTCTACCTGCAGTGGGAGGCTTGGTGGCTTGTTGTCATGGCTGCACATTCAGGGTGACACAATAAGTGCTGCCACCCTGGTGGGACACTTTAGCTTACAGGCCCTGTGTACTTCTGGTACCATATACTAAGGACTTACAAGTAGATAAAGTCATACCAACTGGGTATAAGTCAATCAAACATTCACTTTTAAGGGTCAGAGTATCGAAGTCTGGTCGGCAGGTTCGGGTGTGTATTGCTATTGCGTATCCTTACTCATATTCGCTAATAAGTAGTACACCTGCTCGGGTAATGGAGGGTAGGTGTTACTCTGCGATCGTTACACCCTGGTGGACAAAGAGGATGCCTCGTGGTCTGCTCCCCTTATAACATACGTTGCCAAATCGCCAGTGGGGTAACGAAACTTGAACCCCCCCCAACCAGGGCTCGAGTCGGGGTACCACGCGGGTGGACGGCGTCCCCCCCACTTATTTTAACGGGGGGACGCCATCCCCCCTGCCAAACAGATGGACTTAACTCTTTGGCCTCTGTGGGACGAGGAGCTTGGCACCTTTTGTGACTCTCTTCCTGTCGTGACGTCACTTCCGGTGACAGCGTCCCCCCACTTCTTTTTTCAGGACTTGTGCCCTGCCCCCCACCCTTGCAAAGTACATGAAGGGGTCCGCCGTCCGTGCACAGTGCCGGAAGGGGACCCTTGGAGCTTCCACCCCTCCTCCCTTCCCTCCCACTGCAGGGGGTAATGTTACGCCACTGCAAGCCACGTCGCTATGACAACTTCCGGGCCCTTGTCCAGCTCCCTGGTCGGACGGGCGTTTTCAGTGCACTTGACTTGGAGTAACGGCCCTGCCCCAGCCTTAAACACGAGGCCGGGCACCTGCCCGCCACCGGTGGAGCGACCAATGGCGCCCTTTCTCTAAATGAGATGTGATTGCTCCATAAAAGATATTTGTGTGGAATTGCCGCGTGAATTGCTTTTGAAAACGATCATCAAGACATCCACGTGCACTTATTTGCCCTTTGAAAATCATTTGTGTCACTTTATTTTCTCCTTCATTTTTTACTGGTGGGTGCTGTGGTCGAATTAATCAGTAAGCTGGCATGTTTATGTACAGTGTGGTATTTGGTTTCGCGTGATTTAAACAGAGTTGATGATTAACTCATTTGTCCGAATGTGAAGAACAACTTGGACAGGATGAGGTTGCATCAGAGTATCGGTTCCCACACAGCTGAAGAAACAGAGTCATAAAAACGGTAAAGTTACATTCAAAGGCAGCCAAATGGATGCAAGAGAAGGGGCAAATCAAAGGTGTTGGATTACACATGCAAAGGAGAAAAAATAAACACTGAACCCAGCCCTCAGAACTCCTTCAATGAAAAGAAACATTTTCAGGGCTTGCACAGTGAAAACGTTTCGTTAAGGTTCAGTAAGATACAAACAAGCAGGTGCTACAGGACGGCAGCAGTGCAAGCTTCCCTCGTGCAAAAAACAAGCAAAACACAGAGAACAGTGTGTTGTGGGGAACAGCAGAAACTGCTTCCAACATGGCTAAAGTGTTGGTTTGTGCTGAGGGCCAATGGGTGAGGAGGTTGAGGGGCCAAAATAGAAAAGAGAACAGTTTGCACTTGGTCTATGAGAATTAGAGGGCGCATGGCACACATTTTTTTTCATTTTTAACGGAGTTTTATATAGCTCGAACTTGCCCCGAAGGTATCGGGGCGCTTTACACGGGCACCAGTTGCGTTACATGAGGACACGTTAATTTTTGTTAGGCACGAGGAGATTAAGGGACATATGTAGGTAATCCCAATTTACCTGTTCTTAAATATCAAATTTTACCGATTCGGTATTTAAGAATAGGTAAATGGGATGTAGATAAATTTGCGGTAAAAATTACCGAATCTGTAAGATTCGGTAATTAAGAATCGGTATTTACCGATTCGGTAATTCCCATTCATTCCTATGGGCCTGGAGGCCCAAAGAAATTAATATTACCGATTCGGTAAATACCGAATCGGTAATAGGGGGAACTCATGCAAGGGTGGCAGGGTGTCACATTGACACCCTGTTGCACCCCTGAAGAGTGCATGGGTGCACATGTGGCACACATACATGCCCTAAGGGCCATGTCTGAACTGGGGTGGCAGAGTGGGCTAAAGAATGGTGATGGATTAAACCCAGATCAGTTGACTGGGGGTGAGTGCTTGTATTGTCAACGCTCCGTCCACCATTTCCTTTGGTTTTGCTTTGTTCGCCATAAGTTGGCAGGGTATGCTCAGACGTGAGTCCCTTGCTCACTTTGCCACTGGATTCAAGCAAGCCCGGCTGAAGACGGCTGCAATGCCAGAAACCGGTCCTGGGAAGATTGTTTCCGGTCCAGGAAAGGCATGGCTTGGCAGTTCGGGCTGGATTGTTCCCATGAGGCAACGGGCAGACTGATTTGCATATGGCCATGTCTGAACTGGGGTGGCAGAGTGGGCTAAAGAATGGTGATGGATTAAACCCAGATCAGTTGACTGGGGGCGAGTGCTTGTATTGTCAACGCTCCGTCCATCATTTCCTTTGGTTTTGCTTTGTTCGCCATAAGTTGGCAGGGTATGCTCAGACATGAGTCCCTTGCTCACGTTGCCACTGGATTCAAGCAAGTCCGGCTGAAGACGGCTGCAATGCTAGAAACTGGTCCTGGGAAGCTTGTTTCCGGTACAGGGAAGGCATGGCTTGGCAGTTCGGGCTGGACTGTTCCCATGAGGCACAGGGTCAGACTGATTTGCATATGGCCATGTCTGAACTGGGGTGGCAGAGTGGGCTAAAGAATGGTGATGGATTAAACCCAGATCAGTTGACTGGGGGTGAGTGCTTGTATTGTCAACGCTCCGTCCATCATTTCCTTTCGTTTTGCTTTGTCTGCCACATGGCACAGTAAAAAAAGCACAAAATTGCTTTTTTTTTTTAAGGTTTTCGAAATTTACCACCAACCTTTATTTAGTTGTAAATACCGAATCCTTAACTGTGCAATGCACTCATTTGAGTGCTCATTACATTTCAGATTCAGTAATTTACCGATTCGGTATTTTAAGGAATCGGTAATTTACCTATTCCTTAAATGACCGATTCGGTAAATTACCGAATCTGAAATGTAGCCACCTACATCCCAAATGCCCAATACCGGTCGGTAACGGCCGAAATTCGGCTATTTCGTCCGTTACCGACCGGTATTGGGCCACCTACATCTGGCCCCAGGTGACTTGCCCAGAATCACAGGATGTTGTGCATCAGTGCCGAGACTTGAACCTGGTTCCCCAGCTCCGAGGTCGACTGCCCTAGCCGTTAGGCGAACACCTCATTCAAGGAGGAACAATGGCCCTTGTAGAGGAATAGTCAATGAGGTGCAGAGGTTTGTGTGTCGAATGGGATAGGAGGTATAGAGGCAGGTGGTGTGCACAAGGAAGGACTTGCAGGGGCAGTCAGAAACAGAAGTATGGAAGAGTCAAGGGTACAGGTGAAAGGGTGTACATTGCAAGGAAGTGCAATTGGGAATTAATATACACAGAGTGGGACACAGTGGCTAGGGTGCTAATGAGGAACGTAAGGGCAAGGAGGGAAAGACAAGGGCAGGAGCAAGAGGGCTGAGGTCGAGAACATCAGAGAGGGGCAGTTGAGATGGTTGCAGGAAGCAGCATAGCCAACAGTGATAATTACGGCAAAGCCGGTGTGTCCATTTATACCCCTCAATAGTGCCCTATTTTGTAATATATATATATATATATATATATATATATATATATATATATATATATATATGTGCAAGTCAGGCATGCCTATCATTTAAAACTCAACTGGCGTTGGATCCCAGTATGCATTTACCAACAAGCATTTACAATGCAATGGTTTTGCCTTTGTTAAAGTTAGAGCTATTGGCATTGCTCTTGACATTATTTTTATTTATAGTTTTTTTTTAACATAAATAAATGGCATTGTCATTTACAATGCCACTAGCTTTATCTCTCGCAAATGACACACACAAACACACACAGAGCCCCCCCCCACAGAGCCCCCACACACACAGCCACACAGAGCCCCCCACACACACAGCCACACAGAGCCCCCCACACACACAGCCACACAGAGCCCCCCACACACACAGCCACACAGAGCCCTCCACACACCCACACAGAGCCTTCCACACACACCCACACAGCACAAGCAGGCAACAGGGGCACACGGAGGCACAAGCAGGCAACAGGGGCACACGGAGGCACAAGCAGGCAACAGGGGCACACGGAGGCACAAGCAGGCAACAGGGGCACGAAAACGGAGGCACAAGCAGGCAACAGGGGCACACGGAGGCACAAGCAGGCGACAGGGGCACACGGAGGCACAAGCAGGCGACAGGGGCACACGGAGGCACAAGCAGGCGACAGGGGCACGAAAACTGAGGCACAAGCAGGCGACAGGGGCACGAAAACAGTGTCACAAGCAGGCAACAGGGGCACGAAAACGGAGGCACAAGCAGGCAACTGGGGCACACGGAGGCACAAGCAGGCAACAGGGACACACGGAGGCACAAGCAGGCAACAGGGTCACGAAAACAAGCACAAGCAGGCAAAAGGGTCACAAGCAGGAATTGTAATTTAGACGGGGCTGAAGTGGAGAACGGTCAGTAGGGAAGTAGTGCGGCTGGTGCAGTGGTACCAGGCCGAAAGGTGAGAGGGGCTGTCTGCACCTCAGTTTGGACAGTTTCCACTACCTAACAGGGATTGGTGGGAGGGGGGGCGTACTTCTTGCTTGCTTTAGGGCTGTTACTTCGGGGACGCAGTGCACGCTCTTGCCTGCTGCCTGCTGCCGCCGGGACACGACAACAGGCAGGGAGAGGACAGGCTGGGAGAGGGCAGGGACGGGACAGGCTGGGAGAGGGCAGGCTGGGAGAGGGCAGGGAGGGGACAGGCTGGTAGAGGGCAGGTTGGGAGAGGGCAGGCTGGAAGTGGACAAGCTGGGAGAGGACAGGCTGGGAAAGGTCATGGAGGGGACAGGCTGGGAGAGGGCAGGCTGGAAGAGGACAGGCTGGGAAAGGGCAGGGAGGGGACAGGCTGGGAGGGGACAGGCTGGGAGAGGGCAGGCTGGGAGTGGGCAGGCCGGGAGAGGACAGGCCGGGAGAGGACAGGCTGCGAGAGGACAGGCTGTGAGAGGACAGGCTGCGAGAGGACAGGCTGCGGGAGGACAGGCTGCGAGAGGACAGGCTGCGAGAGGACAGGCTGCGAGAGGGCAGGCTGGGAGTGTGCAGGCTGGGAGTGTGCAGGCTGCGAGAGGACAGGCTGCGAGAGGACAGGCTGCGAGAGGGCAGGCTGGGAGTGTGCAGGCTGGGAGTGGGCTGGCTGGGAGAGGACAGGCTGGGAGAGGACAGGCTGGGAGAGGACAGGCTGGGAGAGGACAGGCTGGGAGAGGGCAGGCTGGGAGAGGGCAGGCTGGGAGTGGGCAGGCTGGGAGTGGGCAGGCTGGGAGTGGGCAGGCTAGGAGAGGACATGATGCGAGAGGACAGGCTGCGAGAGGGCAGGCTGGGAGAGGGCAGGCTGGGAGAGGGCAGGCTGGGAGAGGACAGGGCAGTAAGGGGGAAGGACTGGGGGTGTGCAGTAAGATAAGATTGGGACAGGGGAAACAAGGTAGTGGGGGTGGTGCAGTAGGACTGGGAGTGGCGGCAGCCGGGACGGAATGGGGGTGGCTTGGTGCTGCATAGGTAGGGACCTGTGGCAGTCGGTATTAGCGTCCACCCCACCCCTCCCCCCAGAATAGGCCTTGGGTGTGAGACAGGCTCCCAGCCTGCCCGCGGGAGACAAGTCACTGCGGCTGTAATGTGAGCCACACACCTGACAGGCAAACAAACACCAGGCCAGACCTGCAGAGCTATCAGAGGGCGGGGAGGGGTCACTACATCAACCCCCTCCCCACCCAACCCCGGTTTGAAGAAAAAAAAACATGCCAGGCTGCCTGGGTTATCAGAGGGGGCGGGGAGGTACCTCTACATCTCCCCCCACCCCCCTCCCCCGCCAAGTTTACACCACACATGCCCGGGATGTCTGGGTGATCACAGGGGGCTGATCACTACGCCCCCATCCCTACACGCACAGTTTACCATTCTCCACTCCCGCAGGAGCCACTTCCGTGCATTGTCACCACAACAATACACCTGGGAAGTGAGGCCACGCCCACCCTGGTGCCCTGGTGCGTGCAGACCCGGGTGGGGCGCAGTGCCACGTTCATTACAGCTCAATGAAGCATCACCGGCGGGACTGGGCACCCCCGGATCACCACAGCCTGGCAGGGACCCCTCCCCCGAGGGCACCCCTGCCGAGGAGGGAGGGGCGGGCAGGTAGAGTGCACCGCGTGGAGCGGGAGGGCACAGAAGGAGGGGCAAGGGGAGGTGTGTGTAAAGAAGGGGGGGGAGCAGGGACTCAAAAAAGTAAAGAAAACATGGTGAAGAGAAAATTACTACAGTGGGTAAAGAAGGCGGAAGCAGGTAGTGAAAAGGGGCTGGCCGGGGTAAGGAAGGATTAAGAAAACAATTTAGGAATTATGGAAAGAAAGGCGAAAGAATGAGAAAGCAGAAAGGGGGGGCTAAGGAGCGTCGGGAGGAACTAAAAGCAGAAGACATAGGAGCAGAGGGAGTAGTAAGGGAAAATAAAAAGAAAGAGTGGATCTAGCAGACAGAGTAAAGGAACGAGTCAGAGGAGACGGTTCAAGGAGGGGTAAAGGGGTGTGAGCTTGGAGGGGATGGGTCGAGGTCAGACATTGGGTTAGGAGAGTACAGAAGATATAAACACAATGAGGGTGTAAGAGGTGGGTGTAAAGTGTGCTTCATAAGTTGACTGATTGAATGCTGGGGATAGAAAAGAAGCGTATCAAAGGGGTGAGTGTGAGTAATATTGTAGGGGCAGGAAGGAGTAAAGGTAACATTTGTAAAGCACATGTTCACCCCTGGGTATCTTGGCGCTGCCTAACAGATGCTTATTCTAATCCCACTCAACGGCGCTCATTGTAAGAATGTATTTGTATTTACTATACCACTGACATCACTGCGGGTATTCGAAGCGCTTTATATAGGCAGGTATGAAAAAAACACCAGGTGCAAGTCGACCATGAGTTGACTTAAGACATAAAAAGCACGTTTCCAATACATGGTCTTATACGAACACACGGGATTTGAGTTCAGTGATGTGTGTGTTGAGCAGTGAGGGCGGTGCAGTGTCTGATGAATTATAGAGGATGTATCGACATTGGGCGGCTGATAAGCCGAGCGGCCCCGCACGGATTTCAGCCTGTGGCCATGGGGTCTAACACAGATCCCCGCAGTCGGTACACGCATGACTTCGCCGAGCCATCAACCACGTGTTGGGGGGGGGGGGGGGGGGGTTAGAAGAAAGCATTAAAAAAAGGGTGATTGGATCGAGGGGGGGGGGCAGCAGAAAGGGGGGTGGGGTGCAGACGGCTGGGCAGAGGAAGAAGAGACGGGAGGGAGGAGAGGTGAGAGAGGTGCTGCAGTGGAAGGAAGCACGAAGAGAGATAGTTATTAGCCACGGGGGGGGGGGAGAATGACGGAGCTAAGAGAAGGGGATGGGGGAAGTCACAGTAATGACTGAAGGCAAGGAGTGACTGCCCTGGCATGAGAGGGGCAGTGTTAACCCCAGTTCACCCCATACCACCCAGGCTGGCCAGCATTCATTTAGTCACTGCTTCTTGCACAGCGCGGCGCGTCACCTCACGACCGCCTCACAGCACTTTATTTCTATTCGTTTTGCTCGTGGTATTTATAGCGCCCAGAGGTACCACTTCTTAGAAGCATAGCAACGCCCGTGGCTTCTAGGTGCTGTACAAGAGATCTTCGATAGGCTTTCAAAAGAGGAACAGTGGTGGGGAGGGAAACGATCGAGAAATGTTCAGGACTCAACAGCAGCCCCATCCATTTCTGAAAACGCACGCCTTCTCCCTTTCTCACATCACGCAGCTTTCCTCGCGCTGCCTGTAACTCCTCTCCGCGCTATCCTGTGCGTGCCCCCGCCCCATCCTGTACCTTTCACCCTGCTGCCCCAACCCTCTTCTGCTGCATCTTTCCCTGCTATGTTCACTCAGCCATTCTCACATATATGGCACTCAGCACCAGTCCAACACAAGTGGCAAGCGCCTTGAAGCAGCTGCCTTCCGGGAGCGACATTGGGCGGCTGATGAGCCGAGCGGCCCCGCACGGATTTCAGCCTGTGGCCATGGGGTCTGACACAGATCCCCGCAGTCGGTACACGCATGACTTCGCCGAGCCATCAACCACGTGGGGGGAGGGGAGGGGGGGTTTAGAAGAAAGCATTAAAAAAAGGGTGATTGGATCGAGGGGGGGGGTGGGGTGCAGACGGCTGGGCAGAGGAAGAAGAGACGGGAGGGAGGAGAGGTGAGAGAGGTGCTGCAGTGGAAGGAAGCACGAAGAGAGATAGTTATTAGCCAAGGGGGGGGGGGGGAATGACGGAGCTAAGAGAAGGGGATGGGGGAAGTCACAGTGATGACTGAAGGCGAGGAGTGACTGCCCTGGCATGAGAGGGGCAGTGTTAACCCCAGTTCACCCCATACCACCCAGGCATGGGGGTCTCTCCTGAGCCCACTCCCCAAAGTGACCCACTCTTTGGGGGAATTGTCACTTCCCCTGATCCCATTAACACTGTTGGACTACTCCAAGCACCCTGGCGCCTTATTCCCTTATGATTGGAGGGCTGGCAGGAGTGAGTGATTGAGTGAGTGATTGAGTGAGTGATTGAGTGAGTGATTGAGTGTGTGACTGACTGAGTGTGTGTGTGTGTGTGTGAGTGAGTGTGTGTGTGAGTATGCGAGTGAATGAGTGAGTGAGAGTGTGTGTGAGTGAGTGAGTACTTTGCACCATAGCACGGCTCAAAATGAAATCACTAAAATAATGCGTTTTCTGCTTTTACACCCCGCCATTCCCTTAAACAACACACTGCAGCTTTATAGATAGGCCAGTGCAGCATAGTTTTCATTGAAAGGCATCAGTGCACATTACTTGAGCACCAGTTACAGTCATTGGGGTAGACAGATTCAGTTTAAGCACGAGAAGAGTCGGTGATGGTGCTTGAGCCTCCCGCCATACTCGAACCTGTTTCCTCAGCTTCGCGGTCGGCCGCTCTAGCCGTTGTGCCACATCCTCATTTTCTAGAGCAGCGGGCACACAGAACATGCTGCCTCTCCAGAAACTGTCAGTCTCAGCGTTCACCTGTCCAAAAATAACGCATTATTGTTCCTGAGGTTATGCCTCATTTCTGCCTGCTTCCGTTGTGGAGAGTAGTAAGCCTCTCATAGGGAGGAGGAGGGAATTTCAGTAGAGTTGCGAGAGAGAGTTGGAGAGCCTGAGGTGCTTTCTTTTGTACATTTGTAATGGAGAGTTTACATCTAGTAGTGGAGAGGGAAGAGTCCTTCTCGTGCCGGACAGAGGAGGGTGCACTTTCCGTCGAGGAGAGAGACGCACGCTGCTGGTGGGTGACAGAAAAATGCCCCTCCTGTAAGGGAATTAAATGCTTTGCTTATTGAGGAGAGGGGAGCTTAGGGAGGGAGGGGGGAGAGTTGCTTCTGGGTGGAGAAGAGAGAAGTGTGCTGCTGGAACGAGAGGGTCGGCACCTCTTGGGAAGGAGCGGGTATTTGTAGTGACAGAGTGGGGAGTGCACATTCCAGTTCAGGGAGCGTGCTTCTCTCTCAGCAGAGGGTGCTGCTAGTGGAGGGGGAGAGGTAGCATGTCTAACGGCGGGAGGGCGGCTCCTGCCAGCAGTTGAGAGAGGGGTGTGCCCGTCGCTCCTGCACGTGTGGAAGTTGTGGTGAGTTTCTTGTCAGCGCTGCGGCTCACTTGCAAACACTGTCTGGGCAAGGAATACTCGCAGGTATTCTGGAAGTGATAGGGAGTAGGGAACACAAAGAAAGGCTCCATGACAGCAAAGGAACCATGCACGGAGGCCAAATGTACACATCTGCCCACAACCCCGAGCAGGAAGGCGGGTGCCGGCAATGCCGGACCAGACTCGGGGGTGTTCCCGAGAACAGGCTTTCGGCTGACGTAGCCAAAAGCCAAAAATTCTCGGGAACGCCCCCGAATCTGGTCCGGCATTGACGGACAGGCCCGTCTTCCAATGGCTAGACTCCATTTATGGAGCTAGCCAATGAAAGACGGGGGCGGATTCCCAGCCCCATACTATACTCATTAGGTTTTCGCCTAGCGAAACGATGCTTTCGCATCGTTTTCGCCAGGCAAAACCTAAAAAGGGTTTTCTAACAGACACAGTTTTAGGTAGTATTATACTAATAAATCATACCATGTAGCAAAAATATTTGTATAAAGAGCTATTGTACAAACATGTAATGAAGTATAGACATTTTCGTGTCACGAGGAACTACGTTGACTCCCCCTCTCTCTTTTATCTTTCTGCCCCGCCTTCCTTTGCCACTGCCTGTTTCATAATAAAACAAATAGCCACTCAATGTGTGTTCCCATGCCCTCACCACTCTCCTTCTGCTGCTCAACTAATGCACCCTCTTGCCTGTTGGCTATCTTAGAGTTCTTTTTTACATTATACATTAAAATCCTGACCAATATATAAAATCAGACTGCATGGGATGCCCATACCGTCTGTGAGAATGGAATAATATGAAGAAGAAAAAAGACCAATGAAGATATTTAAAAAAAAAAAAAATGGGATGCCCATACCGCATCTGAGGGATATAGTTCCCAGGATGCTGCTCTACCCTGGAGAGCGGGCAAAGCCACACCACAACACGTGCTATATAGCTCTGGACTTCTCTCCGCTGTGCGGGACGCTTGTACCACATCAGAGGGACTGAAGGTCCCATGAGGCTGCTTTGCCCAGGAGAGGGGGTGTAGCCACACCACTGCATGTGTTTTATAGCTATTGACTTCTCCCCGGTGTGCGGGACGCATGCAGGCCACGCCAGGGCAAAGCCCAGGCCAAAGGCGGATCCGTCTTGCACCGGTCATCGCCAGGAAGAGGGAGGGCAGGAGCACATTCCTTGGTTTTTCCACATTGCATCACAAGAAAGGACAAACATTATAAAGGTAAGAATGTGTTATAGCTGCCACCTTTGATTCCTTGGACGCCGTGGCTAAAAGGAAAGCTTCATCTTTGAAAGGCGGTAAGGACACCATTGAAACCATCACACCCACAACCACTACCTATCTCACCTCAGTCATGAGTGTAATAAATTCACAGTTTAGCCTGGTGGAGGAAAGAGTAAATGCAGCCCACTGTATTTCTAAGGGGGCTTCAGCTGTTATTGAGACAAAGTCCGCAATTTTAGTAACCTATCTTGAGGTAGAGGGGAGAGGTCTTCGTAGTCCTAATGATGGGAGAAATAGTTCAAATTGCATTATTGCACCTGCTAAAAATCTGTAAGTCATTCAAAGCCAACACATTGATAACATTGAAGTGTTAACAGGCCATCAATCAGCAACAAGCCCTCCACCATCCAAAAGAAAGAGGAAAAATGGGCAATCATTGGGACAAAGCTGTTAGAGGGAAAAACACTCTTCCACTTATAGAGAATAAAAACATTGGCCCCTCTGTTGATTCAAGTTGTATGGTCAATTCCGGGATACCAGATCTGGATACATCGAAAACTGCTGTTCTTAATCATTGTTTGTCTTTTTTCTCGAATTTAGAGCCAATGTTGAATGATTTATGTATTGATATACAAGGGAAGCATAAAGCATTGGATGACAAAGACACTAATTTAATGCATCATACCAAGGCCGCTGAACAACTACCCATTTCTTCCTGTCATCTTAGAATAATGAGTAGTTCTTCTTTTAAAGATAGTTGGACTAATCACCCCCATGTAGGGCTTACTACTTCTCAAAATCCCTGCATTATTGGCTCAATTCATGTGAATAGGAACGTATCCATTTCGGTAAAGTGCCAAAACAATTCTATATCACCCTCAAAAACCATGTCATCTTTCAGACATAGCCTACATAGATGACACACAAGTAAATCATCTGCCCAATCTTAATCTGCCACCTGTATGCACCCCATAGGCAATTGTCTTAGAGAAAGTTCCTTCGTTATCTGCCAAGAAGAAGAAGGCTTGGTGTGACCTTAAAGCCAAGGTGATTCATTGGCTGAAAGAAAACTCAGGTTGGTCAGGCTATTTATTTAGGGAGATACTCATAGTGAGGAGAGTGGCAGGCATTGGCTTGGAGCTGCAACATTCTTCAGGAGACTGTGTTGTTATAAATTTTAGAAAACCTAAAGCAGTGGAAAATGTACTACTCTGCCTGAATTATCTAGCTAGCATGGATGGAAGGATTGAGGTCACCCCTTGGGATATATTTTATAAATCCATGAATAAATCCACTCAGAATGCCCCACGTCTGGAGCAGGGGCAGGTCGAGAAAAGTGCAATAACCCTCCTTTCACCTTGTGAAGTGCATAACCCCTTCTCTCTCCTCACTGAGCTTCAGTACATCAATTGACCCTTTTTTAATGATATCCCGGAGGTGTTGTATACTTCCTCTGATGGCTGTGTTTCTGACTTGAGGGTTGAGCCCCAATCGCCTAAAAAGGTGGAGAGCCAGACAGTGAAAACTGCAAACATAAAAATACAGATGTGCTCTGGAGGGAATACATTTTTACTGTGGAACACTGCAGGAGTACAATCTAAATTGACAAATGCAGATTGGTTAAGATTATTGAACCAATTTGACACAATTCGCCTTCAGAAGACCTGTATGTTGGATGTTTTGCATATAGATGGCTTCCATTCCTAATGTTATTCAGCAATTCCCTCTGTAGCTGTCAGGGCTAAGGGAGGCCTGGCAGCTTTGATTTTTGTTAAAATTGCTGGTATTAAGGTGAAGGCTTTTTGCTTCACAGCTTGTTATCAACTATTATTTGTGTCCTTTCCTAGGGACTTTGATGTTTTGCTTATCCATTTCGATTACAACATTTTCGACCAGCAGTCCACTGAAGGAGTGGATAGGCTGGATGATTTCATCTCACATTTCAATTTAGTACCTGGTCATCCCTTCTGTAAGCTATGGGCTGGGGACTTTAATACACGGTTATGTACATACAGTGGCTACCCAGCCTGAAGTCTTGAAGACACCGATGGTGTTGAAGCCACCCATTTTCATCATACCCTTTATGGGGATGTGCTAAACAGGCTTATCATCAAAAATAACATGCTTTTTGCCAGAAAAAATGGCTTTAACACATAGGGCTGTGATTCCAACATATACAGATATGGACTATTCTAGCACAATCGATTTTATTATATTATCAAAATACCTTTTTGGCTGATTTTAAAGTTAAGGCAAATTGCATTAGTGATCATAATCTCCTGACATTGTTTATAAACTTAAACCGGGAGCCCAGACCCTTTACAAAGGATAGTGGAGCACTTGAGCATTCTTCAAATAGGGGCATAAGAACAAAAATGGGACTTCGTTAACCCAACCATATTCATGGGAAATTTGATATTAAAAAACAAGGAAGTTAATGCGGATTTGTTGTCCGTAGATATCCGTGCAAGCTCCATAATAATAGTTCTTGTGTTTTTTTGTCATTCAATTTCCCAATCTGTTATTGCTAAACCTAGAGACAGCCAGGAACATCCTTGTCGATGGTTAAACTCTTCCTGTTCTGCAGCACATAAACACCTTAAGTTCTTAACAGTCGCCAGCATATAGGGGGATTTTTATACTAGCCCGTAAAACGTATAAGGCCAGGAAATGGGGAAATTAGAAGATCAGCCTGGGATAATTTAGATGATGCAGGGATTGCTAGAAGTAGTAGAATTTTGGGAAATCGTGAATCGCCCCTTTTTTCTGAATATCTCCACTTCAAAAGCTGAGTGTGTAATTTTTGCTGACACTTGGTTTTCACATTTTTCTAAGGTATTTGAATCGGATCTCAACTCCTTGCCGGAGCATGGAGAAGCGGGAAATGTAATTATCGATCTTAAGGCCGCCCAGAATTTAAGTATTTCCACTAGGGTAAAGGAAATTGCAGCAATCATCAAAAAAAGCTCACAGTGGCTTTCCAGTGGATATTTTTAAAGAAAACACCGAGTTTGGGCTCCTTTACTGGACAAATGTGATTCAAGCAGCGATAATTGCCCATTAATCCCAACCTGCAAGGTGTAATAATTGTCCCAATTTTTGAAAAAGAGGATAGGAATCTATTGTGATGTTACAGCCCTATATCCTTATTGGACGCCACACTAAGGGGTCGATTCTGATTCAGGAAAAAAATCGTCTGTACGATTCTTTCCCGGAGCCCTCTCCGTACGAATCATGAACATGCCATACGAACTGCGAGTACGATCCGGACCGGGGGATGAGGACGCGATTCGTACGGTCCACGTCAGGTAAGGGCGATTCGTACGGAAAAGCACACATTCACATACACACCGTACGGTGCATACACCCCATGATCGCAGGGGTACGGTGTGTACCCCTGCGATCATGGGGTGTACGCACCGTACCCCGCAATTGCAGGGTGTACGCACCGCACACCCAGCGAACATGGGGTACGGTGTGTACACCCTGCGATTGCGGGGTACGGTTCGTACACCCCATGATCGCAGGGGTACGCACCGTACCCCTGCGATCATGGGGTGTACGCACCGTACCTGGGGGGGGTCGTTCCGTACCTGTTTCGAGGCAAACTCTGCTTCTCCGGACGTTTTCGGCTCCTGTAAAAAAAGCGTCGTACGGTGCGTACCCGACACGATTGGTACTTGTTGGGTCGGAAAAACCAGCCACGAACCGTACGGATGTGGCGTACAGCGGGTTCCGAGGGAAATTCGTACGGGGATTTGATTCGTACTGACTCTGTACGATTCGTACGGAGTCCTGCTCCTGGTACGAATCGTACTTCGTCATACGTATGGGGGATGTTGCAGGGTACGATTTGTATGGGAAAAATGCTCCGTACGGCTATTCGGATCGGTTTTTCCTGAATCGGAATCGACCCCTAAATGTTTTGGCCAGGTTGCCCTCTCAAGGCTGGAGGGCTGCGCAGAGAGTAATAATATTTTATCTGACATACAATTTGGCTTTAGATCAGGCTTTAGTACCGTAGAACAATGTTCACATTTATCACTCCTGATAGGGAAGTATGTACAAGCAAAGAAGGGTGCTTTCCAAATGGCTTGTATGGACCTTTCAAGTGCTTTCAATACTGTAAATCAATCCAAACTATTCTTCATGCTGGAAAAGTTGGGTGTAGGAAAAGCACTAGTAACTTTATTGCGACATTTACATTGGGACATCTCCGTCCATCAAGATTAGATATGGCTCAAACGGAGAGTGTTCTAATTCAATAAGGTGTAACCAGGGTGACCTGCAGGGTTGTATTTTGGCCCTTTTCCTATTTTTAATATATATTAATGGGTTGGAGAATACATTATTGTAACACACCAAGGATGTCTCAGAGTAGGAAAGACCATAGGATTGAGCGGTTTACTCCACCAAAGCCATACGATGGTCTATGTAGCAAGCAAATAGGCTAGCTTGTTTTGCTTTTAGTGTCTCCTGAATGACTAAGTGATTTTTTTCCTTTAACAAATAGGTCCTTTTTCACCAATAGGAGCAGTAGCAGTAAGTGAATTGTCCAGTTCTCTATGGGCATTCGTAACATTAGTAATAGAAAGACGACTACTGATCAAATTAGATGCTTGGGCAGGTTCAGAGTCAGCATCTGCCACGCCTTGTTAAAATCAGTTCTTTCCTTACAAGCTGCCCTCTTGAATCACACAATTCCAAAAGGTGGCAAGTGTGATTTATTCACCACTTCAACAGCATTTTCCAAAAAGGAATCAATCTAAGTACAAGCATAATGTTTCTTACTGGCCTTGAAGATTCAGTGGGGTGATGTGGCCTTCCACTTGCCCATCCCAGCCTATTCAGCAACTAACAGGCCACAGACAGACTGACACTTGGCCCTGGCTTGGTAGGGCTACCTGCGCAGTGGGAGTAACACTTGATATAGCACCTGGCTCATCAACAAGGACCTTCACCATGCACTATGTGTTAAGGGCAGTGTAGTCCAGGAAGCAAATCAAAGTCCTGTTCAGAGTCCCATGCAGTGGGGGTAATCAGCATGGTTGCACTGGGACAGAAATAGGCCTGAGCACCATACAAAAGTGCCCTCCATTAGTGAACTAAAATGTGGCCCATGATTGCAAATTGAGGTAGTTTGAAATTCCAAAGACATGCTGAATAAGAGGTTCTCAGCAATGTTTGTTGGGTGCAGAGTAGAAATATCGCCGCAAAAATATCGTGGGAGAGAAATGTCGCATCAAAAATATCATGGGGAAGAAATATCGACCACAAAAATATAGTTGACAAGATTATCGACTGACATGTAAGTAATATCGATTGCATAAATATCTTTGCAATAAATATCGTTTACAAAAATATAGTTTACAAAACTATCGATTTATTAATAGTTTAATGTATTTTAGTGTTGTAATGAGAATTGTTTGGCAATCAATCAATCAAATATAACTTTATTCGGTTGTTAGAAAGCAATCATAAAAGTATACATAAAAACAGTCCATTAAAATCTTTAAGAAAAAATACATTTTACAATTTATCTTTGGCGTACAAGAAAATCATCAATTGCAGGGGATTCAAAGTCCATAATATCATAAATTTTAAAGTGCACTTAGGTAATCATACTTTTCCTACTGCGCATCACATTTTTCAAATATAATGTAGTTGTTGCGACACACAAATGATTATCAAGACATTGAATATTAAGCATGGCCACACGACATTGACGGTGGCCCATTTCTCTCAAGAATGGTAGTAAAGAGGCGTGGCTTGCAGCCGTAAGGAATGGCCGCGTTTTAGACCGGCTCCTCGGCCCTCGCCAGTTTATCCGCCCTAAAGTGCTCCGATAGCTGTTTCGCCGACCCCTGCGACCACCTGAGGGGTCGAATTCAGAGCCGACCTGGGGATGAGCGCGGTTCCCGACTGCTTTGCCGTACCATTCTGAGGATCACTCCCGTCTCGGAGCCCACGCCGGTGCCTATAAAGATGGCGGCCCCCTTTGCGATCCGCCGAGGGGCCTAAAAGTGTTCGCGCTGCCTGGCTCTCCGAAGTGAGTCGCAAGTCCTCTGTGCTGTCGGGGCTTCGGGAGGCTCCCTGCAGTGATTAGGGCGACTTCCACCCACCCTACACCGAACAGCGACGGCCTTGGATCAAGGGACCCAGCTTGCCCCCGCCGCCGGCCGCAGTGAGTACGCGAGTCCCCGGCTTCCTGGCCTACCGCCGGGACTCGCTTCGACAGTTCTGCTGCGGGCCTCTCCGCCCCCACCCCCACCTACACGCCCTCTGCGTGAAACACCCGCCACCCCTATTAAAGAACAGGAGGCCCCGCTCCGGTGCCTTCGCTACCGACGTGAGGGCCCTGATTGAAATTGCTCTACAGTGACTACACTCGGGCCCTGTGAGAGGCTAAGGGCCGGTGGTGCGCTAGGGTCTGCTACACTCCCCTAGATGGGCTCTGAAAGGAGATACGCCAGACCCCGAATAGACTTTCTCCTGCTGCCTGGGGTGCGCCGAGTGGCCGCTGGCTCACGACTGTGGCCCCCGGAAGTATGTCGTGATCGGCCCGGGTGCCCCCATATAAGGATCTTGGGCCTGCGCTGAAGCCTGCTAGACCAGCCTTGGCCATGTGTGGACGGTGGAGTGAGCCTGTTGCCATGTGGGACACCCCGTGAGTCTTGCGAGCCGACGATAACGGCGTCGACTGTGTCATCCTAGGTGGGAGACGCACGCCCAGTCGTGTTTATGGTCCCAACGAACACGGACACTGCATATACTGCTGCACGCTACTGACCCCCTGGTCGGTTCTGAGACCAAACGCCCTGTGAGACTTGGGCACGCGGTCGAAGACCACACATTCACTCTGATCAACCAACGTCGGCCGGCGGGGAAGAGCCAGTGCGGACCATACTGCGACGTGGGTTACCTTGCCGTCCTAGACTTGAGGGTTCCTTGCTCCTGCCTCGAGCTGGACCCAGAGGGTCATTGATGGGCAGACACTATATATTCCAAAGGAAGGCTCTACATCTCGAGACCTTACAATGGCCAGTAGTAGGAGTAACCGACCCGCCACCCAGAAGCAAATTACCAAATTCTCCTGGGCATCCAAAGGGGATGGCAAGGACGGGTGCACCCTCCTCCCCCGCAACAAAATCCTTTACGCTTGAGGACGTGATGGAGGCGATCGCTGGAGTACGTACCTCCCTGGAAACGCGCATAGACTCCGTCAACATTGAAGTTACCCTCCTGCGTGCGGACCTCTGCAAAATGGATTCTAAAGTCAAAGATGTGGAGATCAAAACAACCGCCCTCATTGACGACGTGTAGACTCTCCAACAACAGGTGGCCCAGATGCAAAAACTTTTTAATAGAACAAGGGAACCCAGTCAGTTTGCTTAGGACCTTGGGTGTCAATCTTATAAAAAGGAACAATGGTCCTTAGCATTTAGATTAACATGCAAAGAATAAAATATAGGCCATAATGGGAAACTATATTTTCTCCTGTATCCAGCCGGACACAGGAATTTATTTTGTAGTAATTCACAAAATTAAGAAATAATGACAGTAAGGCACAATCCTGTACCGTACCTAGAGAGAACGTGAATGGAAGCAAGGTAGGGAGTGTAAGGGTTACAGGCAAAGACTGAGCAAAACTTGGCCACTTTTTAAATCAGTGAATTATACTCAAGTGTTGCCAAACTGTTAAACACAAAGCTATTATACATAATGTTAAATTGTGCAAACAGTACAAAGTAGTCGACGTTTCGATCTCTATGCTCATAATTAAGTGAGATCATCATCAGGAACAAAGATACAAACATTTGCCTGGCATTTTACATTCAGAGCCACCTTTTTTTGGGGGGGGAAATAAGGGAGAGAAAAGCAAACAGAAAATGGTTGTATTAAACATAAATAAAAATAGGGGAAAGAGACTGACTGACATACTTGCTCAAGTTTGTGCATAATTTAACCAGTATATTCGGAATCGGCATACCATGCATTGGCATTCTGTGTTCCCATCCAACCTGAATTCTAATGCTCAGCTCGCATGTGCTCTTGTGGCTTGCTGACCTTAGTGTGTGGTGAACTATCAGTGCACTCATACATGTCTGGTTGACATCCGTTTTGAATCATCGTGATTGAGTTGTGCTTGGGTTTCCTTTTTTAAAGCTAGTGGCAGTGGACTGTATGCTTGTGGCACACATAACCCTATAAGTATCAGGAGAGTCGGTATTGTGCAGTGGTGTTACACGCTAATAACAACATGCTGGCTTGTTTTGAGCTTACCCGGTTGGGAGCAGCTCAGAGTTGTAGCTATAATTGCTTTAAATTGTGGCGGCGTCTGCAGTAGAGATAAATGGGAGCAAGGGTTGTAAGAATCTCCTGCCGTGCTGTTAAAGTGATATGGACGTTAAATAATAATTGTGTAGAATACCTTGGCGATTGCGTGTTGAGTTGGACGCCTTCTTATTGCTGGCGAACCAAGCTGGTCTGGTTCTGCCGATAGGGGTGAATCCTGGCGCTCCTGGAATATGGAGTCGCTGAGGGGACCGGAGAGTAAGGGAACATATTTCAGACTTTAAGTTTTAAGTTCCCGCCAGAATTGACAATGCTAGAACCGATAAACCTGTGAAAGGCACACCGCGTATGAGCGGTAAGGGTCCTTACCTTTTAGAGAAGATTTAGACGGGGGGCAACGATATGCACCGAGTACCGTCGGGACTCTGCTGGAACGCGAGCTCACTGACTCATGCGGTGCCCGGGCTTTAAAATAATGCTGTGGGTTTGGGCGCCATCTTGGAAAGTGCTCAGGCAAAGCACTAGAGAGTAAAAAGCGTAGATGGACCTGTGCGTGCCGAATACGGCCGCCATTTTGGAGTGGCTGGATATAGCGATGTGGGGCATTTTATTGTGAAGAAGCGACTAGTGGTTAGGCTAGTATGGAGTATAATTTACGTCTGGCGATATGGAGCCTATATATTAGCTGGCTGTATTGCGAGCTACCCGTCACTTAAGTTGCCCGGGGTTGGGCGCCTTCTTGGAGAGTGTTTAAGCAAAGCACTGGAAGGTGATAGGCAAGTGGAAAAGGCAATGGTGACAATCTAAAGGGTGATAGTGATCTATTTACAGTGCAGTCGGCGCGACATAATATAGTGGTGACATCATTTTCAAACAATTAAATATTAATAGTTAATACATGGGTTCTGGTCACATTATGTGGAGAGAAACAGCGAGAACCTCAGGATTTTACACAGCATCCATCAATTGAGATCCATCAGTGTCTTATGATTTATATAGTTGCAACAGTCCTAGATCAATGTAGTCCAATCCTCAGCCCGGTTGAGGCCATTTCTGATAGTGTCAAATTGTATTATAGTCTTAAGTTCTTCACGATTGAGCAATTGGGCAAGGTTACCACCTCTTTGCGGCAATTTAAGAACTTTCAGGATGGTCCACTTCAAATCCTCTTCACTGTGTCCTGCCTCAGAGAAGTGATCCACCAGTGGGGCGTTTGGCGTCTTACATCTTATGCGGCTCCTATGTTGGCAGATGCGTGTTTTAGCTTTCTGTGTTGTCTGTCCAACATACATCTTTGGGCATGGGCATAGTATAGTGTAGATGACATTGCTGATATTACAATTCGAAAATGAACGTCTTTCAACCGTGGTGTTATTGTGAGTGTATGTTGTTCCCTCCACCGTGTACTCACATACATTGCATCCTCCGCATTTAGCATGTCCTGTGACAGGGGGTAAGTCCCAGATTGACTCAATGGTTCAGTGTGTCGCTGTTGTTGGAAGGGCAGCGCGAACCAAATTGTCCTTCAGATTTTTACCTTTGCGAAAGGCAACGAGTTGTTTGTCAAGATTTATATTGTCTGCATTCAATGTGGGCCAGTGTTTAATGATGGATTTCCTAATTTTATTGGAGGCCGGGGAAAACGTAGTGACACACGCTATTCTTTCGTTCTGGCTTTTGATCTTGGGATTTAGTAAAATGTCACGAGGACAGTACCATGCTCGTTTGGATGCCATTTTCACAATTCTGCGTGGATAGCCAAGGTCCTTTAGTTTATTAGCAAGGATACCTGCCTCTTTAAAATAGTCCTCTTTGGATGAGCAATTGCGTCTCAGTCTGAGGAATTGTGAATAGGGAAGAGAGTCCCTCAGTGCTCTCAGGTGGTTACTGGCATAACTGAGGAGCGTGTTGCGCTCTGTAGGCTTCCTGTAGAGTCGCGTGAGCAGCTCTCCATCAGTGTGATAGATTGTTAAATCGAGGAAACTCTGAGCTGCTCCCAACCGGGTAAGCTCAAAACAAGCCAGCATGTTGTTATTAGCGTGTAACACCACTGCACAATACCGACTCTCCTGATACTTATAGGGTTATGTATGCCACAAGCATACAGTCCACTGCCACTAGCTTTAAAAAGGAAACCTAAGCACAACTCAATCACGATGATTCAAAACGGATGTCAACCAGACATGTATGAGTGCACTGATAGTTCACCACACACCAGGTTAGCAAGCCACAAGAGCACATGCGAGCTGACCATTAGAATTCAGGTTGGATGGGAACACAGAATGCCAATGCATGGTATGCCGATTCCGAATATACTGGTTAAATTATGCACAAACTTGAGCAAGTATGTCAGTCAGTCTCTTTCCCTTATTTTTATTTATGTTTAATACAACCATTTTCTGTTTGCTTTTCTCTCCCTTATTTCCTCCCAAAAAACAGGTGGCTCTGAATGTAAAATGCCAGGCAAATGTTTGTATCTTTGGTCCTGATGATGATCTCACTTAATTATGAGCATAGAGATCGAAACGTCAACTACTTTGTACTGTTTGCACAATTTAACATTATGTATAATAGCTTTGTGTTTAACAGTTTGGCAACACTTGAGTATAATTCACTGATTTAAAAAGTGGCCAATTTTTGCTCAGTGTTTGCCTGTAACCCTTACACTCCCTACCTTTCTTCCATACACGTTCTCTCCAGGTATGGTACAGGATTGTGCCTTACTGTAATTATTTCTTAATTTTGTGAATTACTACAAAATAAATTCCTGTGTCCGGCTGGATACAGGAGAAAATATAGTTTCCCATTATGGCCTATATTTTATTCTTTGCATATTAATCTAAATGCTAAGGACCATTGTTCCTTCTTACCAGATGCAAAAACAACAGCTCCTCATGGGAGAACTCCTAGATGACTACGAAGGTAGATCAAGACGCAACAACGTTCGCATCCTAGGAGTTCCGGAACGAATGGAGGGACAGGTGGCAGACCTCTTCGTCGAAGAACTCGTCCAGAAACACCTTAAACCTAAACGTCTCTCCGCATACTTCTCCATCGAGCGGGCCCATCGACTCCCCGGAGGCCGCCCAAAGCCGGGGGCCCCTCCGCGCCCCATTATAGCAAGGGTCTTCAATTTTCGTGACAGGGACCCCATCCTCCAAGCGGCCCGCACGGGAGGACCTTTACGCTTGGATGATGCACATATCACGTTTTTCCCGGACTTCATAGTAAAGGTGCAGGCCCGACGACGCAGCTTCCTTGAGGTAAAAAAAGCCATGCGAGATAAAGACATCAAATACTCCATGCTCTTTCCCGCAAAACTCCGTGTGGAAGCAGAAGGCAAGGCTTGGTTTTTCAAATCTCCGGAGATGGCTTGGGAATGGCTGGAAGGATGGCGCCAAGTTGGAAAACCAAACAACAACCGTGGTGGCTTTGGAGCGAGTGAGCATCGCAACCGCCCCCCGGATCGGGGAGGGGGTCTGCCGGAGGGGGAATCAGTTGATCATTGAGACTATCCACGCAGGAGAGATGGACGAGGACCTCTGCGACGGGCGCTGCCTTGGGCTGCCATTGGCCTGACTGTGACGACAACACTGTGGACAATGCAATGGGACTTTTACTCCAAAACTCTATAAGTGGTCCTGTTGTTTGCACGGGACGAGATGCTCATCCAAACCGTATGTTATGTTCCTTTTATACTATATCAAAGTATACAGGTTGGCTTCGAAATTATATTGATTATTTGTTATACTATGATGCTTTATGGCGAGGGCCTTTACGGTTCACCAAGTACCCCTTTCATGTTCGGGAGGGCGACAGGCACTCTGCCTAGTTGGGGAATAGATAGTTCTAAGTCCGCGGGCAGGGGGGCAGGGTGGGTTGGTGTGGGGTTGGGGAGATGGGAGGGTTTGTTCTTGTTTTTGTTTGTTGTACCTTTTGTCCTTAGCAGAGTCCTTTCTTGCAACAGTCCAGGTTCTATGCCCGACTTAGCGGTGGTGTGGCGCACTCTCTCTCCACAGCTTGACACTTCACATCCCCCGGGGGTCCAGATGCCTCTTACCCCTACTGCTCACGTTCACCTGAGACGAAACATCTTGCTTCTCGTCCCACATATACATCTCCACCATGACGTCCACCACTAATCGACAGTCCCTGTCTAGATCCCTCACCATCATGTCGTGGAACGTAAATGGGCTAGGACATAAAATAAAACGAGGCATAGTCCTTCAATACCTATGACGCCACTCTCCCGACATAGTACTATTACAAGAGACTCATCTGGTGGGCAACACATGCCAGGCACTCCAAAGAGGGGGATATAGACTGTTGGTACATGCGGGATTCTCATCTGGGTCCCGTGGCGTTGGACTCCTAGTCCGGAAAACCCTAGCACTCACAGACATAAAGACGTGGGCTGACCCTCTAGGTCGGTTTGCCTCGGTTGAGACCTCTTGGGAGGGGCGTCCCCTGAATCTTATATCCGTATACCTCCCGCCGACTTTGGGCTGGGACTCCCTTCGGGACTTGGGGGTCCGCCTGGCGACCTTCTCCATGGGCACACTCCTCATAGGGGGCGACTTCAACATGACGACAGAAAGCCCACACGCCGTTCACACAAATCCTGCACGGACCCTTCCGAGTTTGCTCACGCCATGGGTCTAGAAGATATATGGAGATCCCTCCACTCCACTATTCCCTACTTCACACACCACTCCAACGCACACAACAGCATGTCCCGTATTGATTACTTCTTTTGCCCGACAGCAGACATTGGATTCTTTAACCATCCCAAAGGTCTTCCCCGTGGTATCTCCGACCACTCTCCCATCAGCGTAGAACTGACGTATTATCATCAAACCACCGAGGCCCCATAGTCATTAATCCCTGGATCTTGCAAGTTCCAGATATCAAAGAAGACCTGATTGAACATACCGACTTCTACTTTACTGAAAACGTAGGCTCGGTTCAATCGGCGATAACTCTATGGGAAGCGTATCTGGCGGTCATTAAAGGAAGGTCACTCGCTACAATACGACATAGCGGTTTGCCTGTTGCACTGGTTTCCGCACACACCCAAAAACCGAATTACGAGCAAATTTATAGACATGGGCCTCATCATAGCTAAAAGGGAAATCACACGGACTTGGAAGGCGAGGATAGGCCCTACCCATAGGAGATGGATCAATGAGTTCTTGAGGTGGGCCGCATGCGATAGTACGCACTGATATCAGATGGCTCGCCGTACACAGGATGATAGAACATTGGAAACGGCAGCGGCTTGGGAGGCATTGGTTCAAGCCCTTAGGGACAGCACGCTGCAGGAGGAGGAGATTAGCCTAGGTGGACAAGAACACGGCTCCCCCAACACACCAGGGACACTGCACAGCTAGAACAACACTAGGTGGCATCTCCTGATCACACCCATTGACGTGATGTAGATAGGAATTCATGGGAAGGTGGTGCACGTTTGGGAGGGGGGGAGGGAGGGGAGTTGGGGTTAGTTAGTTAGTGAATAGAGATCCCAATAGGAGGAGGAGAAGAAAAGCAGACGGGCACTTTGACAAGAGAGTGGATTACACCTGATTTTTATTGCCAGGCATTCCGAATTCTTCCTCTTAACGCCGCCCGACCCCCGGGTTTTGGGCCTCCAGGCTGTGTACAATACTGATTAGAGGTGGAAGAATGTACGAGCTAATAGGTGTTAATGCTGTGCTGTGAATGTTGTTTACAATGTCTGCTATAAAAACAATTTAAAAAAAAAAAATTAAAGGAATGTCACTATCGCTCAAACTGGGTTACCTCCGGCAACACAATGAGCGGATCCTACAAGCCGAGTCGGAGCTCCTCCAGATGGAGTTGGCCCACAACGCGACCCCGTCGACGGAGTCGGCTCGCCAACTCCGCGCGGAACAGCTTAACTATCGGGCTCTGGCGCAAGACAAGGCGCAGGCTCGGCTGCCCAACACACGCCATCGAATATATGAACACGGCGATCGAGCCGGGAAAATGCTGGCCTGGCTGGAACGTCGCGAGCAGGGGACGAGATGGGTTTCCTCTGTCACACGTCCAGATGGATCATTGACCTCTGACCCACAGAAGGTGGCGGAGACCTTCGCAGACCACCTGGCACACATCTACACGGCCGGGGCGATCTATACCTCGGAGGAATCTAGGCAACTCCTCGCGGAGATGCAGCTACCGACGCTCTCGGAGACAGACCGAGACATGCTCGACGCTGACATTAAAGCGGACGAGCTCACGCCGGCGATTTTTTCCATCAAATCAGGTAAAGCCATGGGTCCAAAACGGGGTCCCGAATGAATTTTTGAAAACTATGTCCCCAGGAGTTGTCCCCCACCTTAAAAAGATGTTCGAGGAAGGACGAGACGTTGGTTCCCTTCCACTCGATCAGAGGCTGGCATCTGTGGTCGTCATTCTCAAACCAAATAAGCCACCCAATGAATGTAGCTCCTATAGGCCGAATTCCTTGATTAGTACAGAGGCCAAGGTTCTTGCTAAATTACTGGCCAACCGTCTCCTTGATATACTTCCCTCCCTAATTCACGCCTACCAATCGGGGTTTCTTCCAGGGCGAAACACAGCCCTAAATTTGCGCTGAGTCAACAATGTCCTGAGCAGACAGCCGTATGTCCAGGAAGACGCAGCTATCTTGTCCTTCGATGCCACGATGGCGTTTGACTCAATAGAGTGGTCCTATCTATTTGAGGTCCTGCTTAGATTTGGCTCCGGACCCAAGTTTGTCCAATTGGTGCGTCTCTTATATACGGACCTCCTGGGCCAAGTACGGGTCAATAACCATACGTCCAGAAGATTTAAACTCCACAGAGCAACCCGTCAGGGATGCCCCCTGTCGCCGTTATTGTTTGCCCTGACCCTGGAACCTCTTGCCCACTGGATCCGCACTGACGCCTCCATCATAGGCCTCCGCTGGAACGACAAAGTGACCGACAAAATTTCCCTCTACGCAGACGATATCCTAATTTATGTAGCTTCCCCTAAATCTTCTATCAATAGTTTGTTCCACGTCTTGGCTAACTTCGGGAAATACTCAGGATACTCAATCAATTGGACTAAATCAGCTTTATACATGCTACGTGGCCCCCCCCCCCCCTTGCTGCCCCGCGGGTTCTCCGTTCCGGTGGCCCAAGAGGGCTTCAAATATTTAGGTATATTCGTCACTCCAGATCCCACTCTATTTCGCGAACGGAATCTACTCGCCCCGTTGCGTAGACTACACAGCGACGTGGCACACTGGCGATCCCTACCACTCTCCCTCGAAGGTAGAGCAGCACTGTTCAAAATGTTGGCACTCCCGCGCTTTCTGTATGCCCTCCAAAACTGCCCCTTACCGATTCCCGACTCCTACTTTAGGTCAGTGGAGAGCGATCTCCGCCTTCTCCTGTGGGATGGAGAGGCTGCCCGTATTGCCCTACAAAAGCTGACAATGAGCTGGTATGACGGAGGCATTGCACTCCCCAACTTGCGCCTTTATTACTGTTCATCGCAACTGGTGGCTACTAACCACTGGATACACGGCTCACCCAATGATCCAACCTTCCATCTTGACAAATACCAAACTAAACGGGAGGGATATTTCGGGGCCCTATACAGTAGGCCCGAAAAAAATAGGTACATTGGCCCCATGGCACACACAGTTGCAGTATGGCATCAAGCCACTACACGCCTAGGATGGTCAAACAGACTCACTAAAGCCACCCCGCTGTGGGCATCACAACAACGTGGTTCCCTCTGATTTCAGCTGGGCTTCGACAAGTGGGACACAATCGGCATCTCAACAATAGGAGACTTAATACACAGGGGCAAACTGTTATCCTTTGCAGACTTACAGACCAAATACGCACTCACACGGACTGAGGCCTTCCGCTACCTCCAGATCAAACATGCCCTCCTCTCCGCCATCCCTGATCTCTCCTCCTTGCCGGAACATTCCCCCCTAGAGGATAGATTGCTTTCAGAACCCCTCCCGACAAAGGCCATTTCCTCCACATACCGTAAGCTTTGCAATAACCTCCCAAATACATTTCAGTCCCTACGAGACAAATGGCATACGGACCTAGGCGACCTGGGAGAAGACGAGTGGCGGGCGGCCTTGATGTTCCCCGGGGAGGTGGCGATTAATCACCGACTCAGACTGATCCAACTGAAGATCCTACACAGGACCTACATGCCTGCGACTCTGTTAGCCAGGATCAGGAGGAGGGAGGATGATAGGTGCCTAAGGGGATGCGAACAAACTGGTACCATCTACCATATATTATGGGAATGTCGAGAAATACAGCGCTTTTGGGAGGTGGTTGTCCGTAAAATGAGAGACTCACTGGGAAAACCCGTTCCTCTGTCGCCAAAAGAAATTGTTCTCAACATCTGGGGTGCCACGGACCTGAACGATCTAGAGTCACAGTGGGCTGCTTTGAGTTTCCTAATTGCTAAGCGTTCAATTGCAATGAAATGGGGTGCTGCCGATAGACCTCTGGTGGTGGGCTGGATGGCTGAACTGGACAGGTGTATGTTGGCTGAAAAAACTGTCTACAAACTTCGTGGCTGTCCTGCGAAGTGGGACAAAAAGTGGGGCCACTGAAACATCTATCGCTGTGAACTTTGTGAATCCCCCACGGTGGAACTGGCCATGAGCCGGACTAGACTGCTGGACAGAATTGTGCAATGATTCACTATGTTGTAAATGTATCTTGACTTTGCTTGACCATATCGATTGGTCTTAAATTTTGACACTGCAATGATTTCAATAAAAATTTATGTTAAAAAAAAAAGAATGGTAGTAAAATATTATGTCTTAACACATCATAAAATTTACAGAAGAGAAAAACATGAATAATACTCTGAGGTGAGATGTCATCACAGGGACAGGGAGGTAAATCGTGCGTCCAGTTATTTACTGTAGGGAAACTAACCAATCTATGGAAAGTACCAAATCTAAAGTGAGACAATAAAAATCTTTCGTAATTATCTAGCACATAGATTAGGTAGGGCTGAATATTAAAAGTCGTTAATATCATTTGATGTTGCAGAACAGAAGGTTTTGAGACCTCTGATGCAACTCTTAGAGAATCCAGGAAAGCTAAACCCTCCTTCTTCAAGTCTTTATGCGAGATAGCTGAGATATAAGTAGGGTTTAAAAAATAATCAACTTTTCCAATGTCTTTTAAAAAGTTACAGACATAGCTCAGCCACGGTATCCTCAATATCTGTCAAAATATCTCTATTAAGCTGTGTTGCATCTTGTGTCCACAGTCTGTGCCATATTAGTACAGGCTCCAGCTTAATTAGATCAGATATGAAAGCAAGACCCAGTTCTGCATGACAATTGTAATTGGAGGTGCTCTTGGGAACCGCAAGGATAAACTTTAAGAAGGAATTTTCCACTACCTGGATAGGCGTGGAGTCGGCAAAACCCCATACCCCACTGCCGTAAGTAGCACCAGCCACACATTTAGCTTTATAGATCTTAATTAGCTCCACCAGTGGTCTAGTGCCTAATTTCTTTGAGAAGGTCTTGAGAGCGGCCGTCGATTAAATCATCGCAAGTTTTTTAGCTGACACAGCCTGCGGCCACGACTCACTCTGAGTGAAGAGTACCCCAAGGTAAGAAAATTGCTTGGTAGATTCAAGTTTCTGTCCTGCTATAAATATGGCCGTTTTAGGTTTACAGTACCTGCCGCAATACATGGTAAAAGTTTTGGTGGTATTAACTTTTAGACCCAGCTCATTCATGAAGTGGAAAAAGCTATCTACCACACGCTGTAATCCCACTTGAGTACGTGACATAAGAACAGCGTCGTCAGCGTACAAAAGCGCTGGGATTGGGCGGCTGGCTACGTATGGGGGATCCAAACTATTATTGCACAGAGCTTTTTCCAATCCGTTTATGTACAAATTAAAAAGGAAAGGGGCCAGAACACAGCCCTGTCTGACCCCACTCCTAACTGGAATTTTGTCGGTGCGTTCCCCCTTTAGGCCAAAGCGAACGCGGGCTGAGGCGTCGCTATAAAAACGTTTAAGATAATAAATAATATTATCTTCAACCCCTAGTTGTCCCAGTAGGATCCATAGTTTGGAGTGGATCACGCAGTCAAATGCGGCCGAGAGGTCAACAAAGGCCAAGAACAGATTGCCCCTCTTGGCCCTTGTGTACTTCCCGACCAGCATGAGTAGGTTTAAACCCTGTTCCACTGTCCCTAAACCAGAGCGGAAGCCATACTGGAGATCAGATAAGATAGATTTTTCTTCTGCCCACACCAGAAGCCGGTCCAAAATTATTCGACCCGCTATTTTGGTAAAAGAATCTAAGAGGGAAATGGGTCTATAACAACCCGGATCTTGTCTGTCCCCCTTTTTATAAATAGGAACTATTACACATTCCACCCAAGTGGGCAGAAAGTCTGCAACACAGCTGGCATTAAGCACCTGGACCAAAAGAGGGCCCCACAAAGAAGGGGTAGTCTTAAAAATATCTATGGGGACACCATCTGGGTCCGGGGCCTTACCACCCTGGCTTACACACAGGGCTTTTTCAACTTCCTCCAGGGTAAAACATAAATTTCTAGAGGTGAGATATTCAGAGGGAGATATCACAGATCCCACTTGTCCCTCGCCCTCATACACTCTAGAAAAGTGCCTAATCCAATCAGATTCAGGAATTGCTATTTTCAATTTTGGACCAACCTCTTCCCTAAGAAAGGGAGTTCGAATGAGTTTCCAAAAGGCCGCACTATCATTCCTAGTGGAAGCAAGATGCAGAGCTTCCCAGGCTTCGGTTCTCAGCATAATCTTCCTATCTTTTATTGCTATTTTATATTCCTTCCTAAGTCTGCCGACCTCCCCGACACACCTAGGTTTCTTATGCAATTCCTTCTTTAGGAGAGCATAAGCCCTAGTACACTTAGAATCGAACCAACCTCCCTCCTGCTTATGGTTTTTAAATTGTCTCACAAGGGAGGACTTAATTTCATTCGATATGGTCGAAAAAGAAGCAAGAAGCATGTCAGGCGGAGAATCTACCCTTAAACAAGTCATTATTTCATGTAGACATTTACCAACCACTAATTTAATTATTTCTGCCTGGTTCACCATGGCCCATTTTACGTGTATCCATTAACGCTACCAATAGCTAGATTCACGTCCACGCTGTCCCTTTCTTTATGATTTATCAGAGTGGACGTTGTCGGCATCTGGATGGCCACACAGAGCGGGAAGTGGTCACTTAATGCAATGTCAGAGATGTTAAAGGAATAGATTCTACCACCACATTTGTTAGAAACAATAGCACAATCGATGGTTGTAGTGCAACCCCTTCCGTTAAATGTTGAGGATGGGACAGATGGTAAAGTACAAAATTCATTTGCAAATCCTAAATCAAATTTAGCTAACAAACTATTAAATTGTTCCCCTAAAATGGAGTGATTAAAATGTAGATGGCCCAAGCCGTCTTCCTGTGTCATACCACACCTATTATCCTTCACCATACTACACAGAGTGCAATTAAAATCCCCAAACAAGAGTATCATCAATTTATGTCTATACATTTTTTCCTGTAAAAAAAGTGCTTTGGTCAGTTTACTTAAAACTATAGGTACATCACCAGAAGGAATATTGTTATATAGATTAACAAGAGCAATCGGAGTATCAAAAGCCAAGACAAGCACTGAAAATTGAAAATAAATGTCTGTAATAGGCTCAATTACTCTTACAAGATCCAATTTGTTAGACAAGTAAATACTCAGACCACCCTTTGCTCTTCCTTGTAAAACAGGGACAGCTGGAGTGTGAAAGGTCCTAAAACCGTTTAAATGGACCGAATCAAGACTCCAGGTTTCTTGAAAACAGAGCATATCTTGTGTCTGAAAAAAATCTCACCAGATTGGATTGGTGATTTTAGATCTAATACGGCAATATTCCAAGAGGAAATTTTACACACCGATGGCACTAACTGGGGGATAACAGAGGCGGCAGAGGCGGACCCGGTTGGTAAAGAAGAGACCCTATGGTCGCTTCCCACCTCTAATCCCCCATCCAAAGTCACGGGGCCCCCTATGTGTCCCGGAGTCCCAGACATAGTCGGGACTATACTAAGCACTTTCCCCCCATCTGCCATTATAGTTTCCCTGTTACCAAAATAGGGGATAGGGTCAACTGCTACATCTAAAGGATTAAGAGTAGTGGTGTCTACCTGTAGTCAGTCATTGTTTTCTAAGCCACTAAGAGTGTCAAATGGATTAAATGTTGGGACACCATATCTTCTACCGAATGGTCCATCAAGGTTTACAAGTGGACAGGGGGGAGCTAAGCACCTAATTGGTCAAGATGGACAGTAAAAGTAACCAAGGGGAAGAATGTTAACAAAGTCTGGTTCAAGTGTCCCAGTACAACCTCTCTCGATTAAAGTACTTACCAGTTGTGGTGACCGGAATGATGGAATTACACAGTCACCCCTCAGTGTTTTATCTAAGGTGCCCAACCAGCTCACTCTTCTGGCCATCTTAAATTCTGAAAACAAATACTTTTTAAACCCAAACTTGATGAACAGAGTGCCTGAATTAAGCAGACCACTCTTACCCAGTCCAAAGATCAGGGCTTGATCCATCACCGTTTTTTAGCTCACTGCACCATCCCAGCTCAGAACTTGGCTATATGCAAATTAGTCTGTTCCTGTCCCAGTGCATGATGGGAACAGGGCAAACCAAACTAAGACAGTAAAGTTACTACTAGTAGTGCCTTTATGATCGGATTTGATGTTTTCACACTTGGGGGAGACCGCCGCTATCGGGGTGGAGATCTCCAGGTGGTAAACAATACTGAAAAATTCAAAAGTTTGATAAACTTTTTTAGTTTATTTGTAAATTAAATATCCATTTGATTCAATGTTACATAACTGTTCATCACCACCCCCTTTTCTGAATCATTTTGTCCACCATAAGCGTGGAAGGGTATACTCAGATGTGAGTCCCTTGCTCATTGCACCATCAGGATTCAAGCAAGCCGGGCCGACGACACCTGAAATGGCAGAAACCGGTCCCCGGAAGCTTGTTTCCTTCCCAGTATAAGAATTGGCTTGGTAGTTTGGTCTGCCCTGTTCCCATGATGCACTGGGCCAGGGACATACTAATTTGCATATAGCCAGGTTCTGAGCTGGGATGGGGCAGTGAGCTAAATAACAGTGATGGATCAAGCCCTGATCTTTGGACTGGGTAAGAGTGGTCTGCTTAATTCAGACACTCTGTTCATCACCACCCCCTTTTCTGAATCGTGTTTGGCCACTATAGGTGTGGCAGGGTATACTCAGACATGAGTCCCTTGCTCACTGCTCCATCAGGATTCAAGCAAGCCGGGCCGACGAGGCTGAAATGCCAGAAACCGGTCCCCGGTAGCTTGTATCCTTTCTGGTGAAGAATTGGCTTGGTAGTTTGGTCTGCCCTGTTCCCATGATGCACTGGGCCAGGGACAGACTAATTTGCATATAGCCAGGTTCTGAGCTGGGATGGGGCAGTGAGCTAAATAACGGTGATGGATCAAGCCCTGATCTTTGGACTGGGTAAGAGTGGTCTGCTTAATTCAGACACTCTGTTCATCACCACCCCCTTTTCTGAATCGTGTTTGGCCACTATAGGTGTGGTAGGGTATACTCAGACATGAGTCCCTTGCTCACTGCTCCATCAGGATTCAAGCAAGCCGGGCCGACGAGGCTGAAATGCCAGAAACCGGTCCCCGGTAGCTTGTATCCTTTCTGGTGAAGAATTGGCTTGGTAGTTTGGTCTGCCCTGTTCCCATGATGCACTGGGCCAGGGACAGACTAATTTGCATATAGCCAGGTTCTGAGCTGGGATGGGGCAGTGAGCTAAATAACGGTGATGGATCAAGCCCTGATCTTTGGACTGGGTAAGAGTGGTCTGCTTAATTCAGACACTCTGTTCATCACCACCCCCTTTTCTGAACCATACACTGATATGTCAGACCAGCCCGCCAGGCACTGCCTGATTGCCTTTGGCCAGTCCGGCCATTGTAATCAGAGCTTCGTTTGGCACCTTGCTTGCTAACAAGGACCTCTGTTGGCCTCTCCTCAATGCCCTAGGGGTTATGGGCAGTGTAGTCCAGGCAGCAAAGCAAAGTCCACTACAGTGCCCCGTGCAGCTGGAGTAATCAGAGCTTGATTTTGCACCTAGCTTAACTAACAAGGACCTACTTTCTCCTTCCTTCCATGCCCTAGGTGTTTTGAGCAGTGTAGTCCAGGCAGCAAAGCAAATTCCAGTTGAGGGTCCCACACAGAGGGAATACAGTACTTGGGATAGAGCCAGAATCATGAATAAGAACCGTAGGGCCTAATCTGGAAAAGCATAAGCTGGGGCCCAACGTTTTTTTCCAGAAGCGTGCAGTCGAAGTTAACAATGGTTTGGGGTGCTGAATACCAAGGCTGCGTAGTCTTGATTCCACCTCATGTCTCTTTAATGCACCACCAACACTCTGACTCTTTATCTCACTCTTGCTGGTTCTTTTTCATCCCTGCGTTTTTCTTCCCCCTCCCCATCTTTGTATTTCACCTTCTTTCCCCTTTTGTGGTTTTCTCTCGCTTGTTCTGGATCAAAGTCTGTTGAGTAAAAATAAGTGCTAATCCGCATAATGAGCACCTGGTACCACTAGCTCAAATCAGGCACTGAAGGCCCTCCATCCTTCCTCTGCTCCACACACAAGGTGTAAAGGGCAGAGTAGTTCAGGCAGCAAAGCAAAGTTCAGTACAGCCTCATACCATAGAGAGAAATGGAGGATGATATGATTGACGTCCTCCTTCTGAAGGTTGGACCCTCACACACGTTATATTTCTCCCAGATCTTCTCTTGAGGGAAAGCGGCCAACAGGTCTAGTAAGACATATTATACTGCAAAGCTCCACACAGAGTAGTAGATCTGTAAACATTTTATGCTAATTTTCACATAATCATCTTATTTTGTGTAGTAATGTACATTTAATGTGTACTACTATTAGGTTTGGCCTTCAAAAACTCACTGCATGGAATATTCCATCTGAATTTTTGTGGGTGGTTACTCGTAGCATGGAGAATCACATTCCCAGGTGTACTCTTTTTGATTATGATTGTGAAGGGATTTATCTATTTTATAGGGCTAGAACCACGAACACACTGAATGTTGATAAAAAAAAGGCCTCATACCTTTTATTACTACCTATACCACTGAATCTAATAAAGTGAGAAACATCCTTTAGAAACATTGTGGGATCCTGGAATAGGATGCTTCCTTGTCAGGTGCAATAAGGCCTAATCCTGCTATAACTCATAGAAAGAGTGCTTCTCTCAAAAATTGGTGCATATTTGCCTGAGTTCAAAACAAATTTCTTGGCAGTCCCCCATGGAGGGGTTCTTTACACGTGGCTCATGTAAAGAATGACAATGTAGTGTTCCTGTAAAAGACTAACATTTGTGGGCCATTTAACAACAACGCACTATACACAAATGTATCACCTGAAAACTGAATTTGAGATATATGTAATTGTATGTCCCTGTGAAAAATTGTATATCTGGAGCACTATTGTCCCAGTAAAGAAAGGTATTTTAGAGCATGTGCGTGCAATAACAAATAAGGACATGAGCCACACAACAGCACAACACTTTAACCAGTGCCATGATGGAAACTGGAAAGCATTAAGATTCTATAGTATAGACCGTATTCTTGAAACCCAAGGGAGGTGCGGAGACAGAATCCTAGGATTGCGTAGAATCATACCTGTCAACCCACACAGTGCCACCGTGTGACAGAAGATATCGGCTCCCATCACACGGTCTCCTGGTGAGGAGCTGATATCACAGGGTAGCAGAGGAAAAGAGCTGAAAACTAGTGTAAATAGTGGTTTTCCTGCTCGTTTTCCGAGGCTTTGACCTGCTGACGTTCATTAAAGGGTGTGAAAACATTCAGGACATTGGCACCAGCCTCAGCAAGCTTTTTTTTGTTTTGTTTTTTGGGGGGAGGTTCAAAAGTGCCTTGTAGGTACTTCTGGGCATGAGGCCCCGCTCCTTCAAAGTGCAGCCCCCTCCTCACACTGTCCTTCAAGTGGGCAGCAGGTAAGTAGAATGGAATGCTATACATGAAAAATATTCTTAGCGTGATCTCAATTTAGTAGGATGGCAAACTTTCGGCTACTTTAGCAGTGATTGTTCAACGAATAGATGTGGATGTACACATTTTTTTAAATGACAGTTGAAAATATGATTATGTTTGGTTCTTTATTATTTTCTGAGGATAACAGATGTGATGGAGCAAGGATTCGCACATAAAGCGACTTGCTCGTATTCAAGAACCTCGTATAACAGTATTAAAAAGTGACCAACATGTTTGTCACACTAATTTGCATATTTTCCCTTTACACGGGGTGTCCGAGAGAAGCTTGCTTATGTGTTTACTAATGTTAATACGCTTGCAGCCTAAAATGACAGCTGCTACGCGGGAATTTAGACTGCGCATGCGTCGGTCATAGCCATGTGACGTGACGTACTCGCAGCTTTGGAGGGAAACTGTTCGCATCTGCGCACTAGAATTACGATGGCTGCTTTGTGTTCTCACATGCAACAAACTTTCATTGCTGCTTTTGCCAAGCTGTTCGTTCTGCTTAAACTTAATGCTATAGTATATTATAAAGTAATGGGAGTAGTGTAGAGACTCATGGTATACAGTGAAGTCATTTATTCTGTGTTCTAAGATTGTTTCCTTTTACCTTTCATGTATCGAAAACTTTGGGCCTGAGAGACGGGAATACTCCACTTTGAAAGTCCTTTGCACACGGCACGCTATAAGATGAGGGCTGAAATCATCCGACATTGAATCCCAGCCAGATGGCAACTCCAGCCAAGATGCGCTTGGGAAGACAACCCTCACCTAGTCGAAGAAGCAGAACTGTACTGAAAATATAACTTTGTATACAATGTTAAATTTACCATTGTTATGTATAAAGCATATTTCACGAGAACCTGAAATTCAAGGGGCGTATACGAAATTCAAATGAGGAGCCTGAGAAAGTTCAAAATTTAGATGGTGTGATGACCTGTCCTTTTCCTCTGTCCAATCGAAATTGGGGATCCTTACACTTGCAACATTGGGGGGTGGTACACTGACCTGGAAAATAGTATAACTAGCCTAGGTTTAGCTAGAGAAATTGTCCGACTTGTCTGAATAGCTGACCTGTCACTGACCCAACGCACTCAATAGCTGATCGAGAACAGAGGTGCTGCGAAGCACTCTGTCAGAAGACTTGCTGACCCAATCGTGGTTTTGGGACCTGAAGTGCTGGCGAAGCACTTTGCTGGGGAATTCGATAACTCAATCGGGGTTCTGATTGATAGCTGCAGAGAGGGTGTAGCGCAGGCGTTGCAACTGAACTGCGGGTGCTGGTCTCAACTTTGGTGGTCCGGTTCTGATCCAAATCTGGCTTTCCTGTCCTGTCTCTGACCTACACTTGCTGGCCTACTGGCGTTTGCAACTTTCGGGGTTTCTATTTTTAACTGACCCGTGGCCAGGGTTGGTCTCCACACCATTCTAGGTAAATATAAATCTGGGAGGGAAACAGATTTGCGTCCTTTTCTTATCTTTCCCTTAATCTTGCTGAAGTTATAATCGCATATGTTCCTTTTCTTTCCCTCTCCTTTGTGACAAAATACCAAGTCGTGAACTTGTCATTATTGGCGTGTTCCATTTCTTCCCCCCTCCTCTTTAGACTTGGGTGTTAAGTACAGTTTTTTCTTTTGAAATAATAGATGATCCTTTTCTTTACCCCTCCCTTAGGCAAATTGAAGTGATTGTCCTGAATTATTAGCGTGTTCCAATTTTCTTACCTTCCCTCTAGTTACATGGTAAATTCAGATACGTCATAATAAATTGGTGTTTCCTCTTTTTACCTACCCTTTTTGAAAGTGCTTCAACTGTGACTTATAGCATGTCCATTATTTTTCCCGTCCTTTAGAAAATACCTTTTCCAGTCTAGCTTCTATAAGTTCATTTCAGTATGTTCCTTGTTTTTATCTTCCCTTAAGGTTTCTAAATGATTGCCATCATATATCTTTTACATAGCTATACGCTTTTCATGATTCTGTTTATTGATAGCTTGCTTGTTGTAAACCTTTGGCTCATGATTTCTGAAGAAAATTAGATAAAGGTTTTCAAAACTTCCTGAGTCTGTGGTCATTACATGAGTGCAAATGTCATTGTATTATTGACTGCCTTTCTTTACAACTAACTCCCTGATCCATGGTGATCATAGATAACAGTGACAAGGAGTGTAAGTCAAGGTATAGGACCTAGGAAATATAAAAATTCTGATAGTCAACGCCCATGTTACCTGTTCTAAGTGATTGTGATAAAATTGTATATGGGCCCAGGTGGACACAAAGGACTGTTATCCAGGCATTAATAATGTCGCGTCTAGACTACGGTAACGTCCTATTTCTTGGAACCACGAATAGAACACTAAACCAATTACAAGTGGTACAAAATTCCGCTGCAAGAATACTCCTGAATCTCCCAGGGAGAACAAGGATGACAGAACATCTCAAAAACTTACACTGGCTGCGGATCTCCAGCAGAGTAAAGTTTAAAGCTCTATGCTATATGCACAGAATAAATGCAGGAATAGCTCCTAAGTACCTATGTAAAATGGTTAGTAATTACTTTCCCTCAAGAAATCTACGCTCAGCAGGGCAAGCTAAATTTATCGTGCCCAGGGTAAAAAGAGCTCGACTAGGTGGCCGCTCCTTCTCATACCTAGCACCAGTACTTTGGAATTCACTCCCTATCCATCTCAGACTGGAACCTTGCTACCTTCGATTCCGCAAAGGAGTGAAAGCCTGGCTATTTGATCTATAACGGCCACAAGACGTCTTCTACAAATGCTGATCCAGGGCGCCGGGAAACCCTCAGGGTAGCTGTCGCGCCATAGAAATGCAATAAATAATAATAAGTATTTCTGTAAAGGTATAGATGGGTGACCTGCGCGCTCTATCAGATGTATTGTTGTTTTACTTTCTTGGAATGTTTTATTTATGTAATTTGTCATTCTTATGCTCTCTGTGGAACGAGTTAATTAAACACTTCTCTGCAGCCAAAAGTGTCAACAGCGTTTAGACACCTATGCGATTTATGGGGTTATCTTCAAAGGAAAAAGAAGGGGCATAGCCCAGGTGTTGTGCATTCTGGAAGTCCACAGGTTTCCAGAAGCAGATCTAAGGACCCTAGAGTCAAAAAGGAATGAATTAGCCGATGTGGAGAGATTTCAGACAGGAGCAACCGATGTGGCTGTAATGGTCAGGTCATCAGAGACAGTGCCCTAGTTTGAATGCACAGACTGGGACCATGGTGATGTAAGTTTAACCGGGTCTAGGAGACAAAATAGACCCAAGAAGGGGATTCAGTGCGTCTAGTAACAGGGGCCAGAATGAAGCCGGCGAAGCCCATGAAACAGGAATGAATCCAGAAGGAATCAGGAATAAAACTATTTGAAGTAGATGAGTCTGACTCAGGGCTTATTCTTCACATCCTCACTCCCATAGATATTCCAGGGAGCTCACAAGTAAGATCTGCCCATCACTATGACCATCAGAGTAATAGCTGGACATAAATGTAGCAATATTCTGCACAAATATGGGGTCGAGTGGGATATTTTGTCTGGAATGTATTTTAAAAGATGTCAAAACACACTTCAATGAATCGGGTCCGAGAACTAGAGGCGGAGTGCAACACGGGGGGAGATGTGGATGCGGTAGGGCAACTGCTACAGTTGCAGCAATCATACACCTCTCTACTGCTAGATGAGGCTCGTCAACTGTGGTTGGCTACACAAAGTAGAATATACCAATGGGGAGATAAATCCAGCACGATGCTCTATAGGCTCTGCCAGGGAGCCTTCCAGGCACAGTCCCTACCGGGACTTCGGGACGAGGCTGGGGATCCAGTGATGGCCCCAGAGGCCCTGGCTACTAGCTTTGCGCATTATTATGGGGCCCAATACACCTCCCGGGAGTCTCTTCCAGAGGCTGATGTCAATAAATTCCTTGTGGACATTCCGCCCCGGGCGCTTTCAGATGAAGGACGTGCTCGGCTTGAACTCCCGCTGTCGGCTGAGGAGCTGGGCGCGGCACTAGGGGAACTGAACACTGGTAAGGCCCCCGGGCCCAATGGCTTCCCATGTGAATTCATGAAAACATTTCATCTCCAGCTGGGGATGCGCTATAGGAGGGCACTAGAGGCGGCCAGAGAGTGCGTTCACCTTCAGGCGGATTGGCGACACGCTGAGGTCGTGGTCTTCTGTAAACCTGGGAGGCCTCCTGAACGCCACGAATCGAATAGGCCGATATCGCTCCTCAATGTTGAGGCAAAAATTCTGGCAAAAGCCCTGGCCAATCGTCTCCTCCCATATATTTCTGACTTAGTTCACCCAGACCAGGGCGACGAGACACAATATCAGACGTGCGCAGTTGGTGGTGGAGGCAGCGCGGGCTGCCAAGATTCCGGCGGCACTTCTCCTAGCCGATATTGATAGAGCCTTTGATTCGCTGAGCTGGGTCTACCTCCGTGCGCTCCTGTCTCGCCTGAACCTTGGACCCCATTTCCTTTCGTACCTACAGCTGCTGTATACGGATCTGACGGCATCTGTGAGAGTGGCGGGAGCAATCTCCAGCCCCTTCCCTATAGGCCGAGGCACCCTACAGGGTTGCCCCCTTTCACCCTATTTATTCGCCCTGGCCATGGAGCCAACTGGCGGCATGGGTGCGGATGGATGCGCAGATGCGGGGCGTTGAGTGGGAGGCGGGGCCGTCTGACAGAATCGCGCTCTACACCGATGACGTCCTTTTCTTCCTCACTGACCTAAATAGATCAGGGCCCAGGGTCCTCGAAATAATGCGAATATTCGGCGAGGTGTCAGGTCTTCACTTAAACATACGGAAATCTACGCTGTGGGTGCTGGGTGAGCGGGGTGGCCTAGGAGCCTGGGCGTCAGCATTACAAGAGGCGGCTGGGGGCATTAAATACCTGGGCGTATTCCTGATGGATGTCCCTGGAGTCTCTTGGGCATGCAATGTGTTGCCTGTTTGGGACAAAGTGCGTTCAGATATGAAAACATGGTCCAGGATGCCTCTGAATATCTATGGCCGCTCGGCCATATTCAAGATGGTGGCTCTCCCGCGTCTCTCTATCAGCTGCAAAATCATCCGTATCCTATTTCGCCACAGTGGTTTAGACAGGTGAACTCGGCGTTGAGCCAGTTCCTTTGGGCCGGTGGGGTGGCGAGAGTGGCGCTCCGTACTTGCTTCCTCGCCACTTACTGTGGGGGCTTGGCCACGTCGGACGTTCTGTCTTACTACCAAGCGTCTCACCTCTTGGTCCTAAATGAATGGTGGTATGGGGACCGGGGTGACCCGGCCTATGCCCTTGAGAGATACCTGATGGACCCAGCCACGCTGCACACCATTCTGTATTCGGCGGCCATCAGAAAGAGGCTCCCGGTAGTTACCCAGGTGATCTTCCGGGTGTGGCGTGGAGCTCTACGCCGAATGGGGTGGTGGAACACATTGATGAGGGAAACCCCGTTGTGGCACAATGGGAGGCTTCCGGCACTGGCGTCCTTGCGGGGATTCAGCGGCTGGGACGCGATTGGAATATTGGCGTTAGGCCACGTCATGAAAGGCACGACCCTTAAATCGTTCCAAGCACTGAGAGAGGAATATGATATGCCCAGAACCCAGTTCTTTAAATACCTGCAGTTCCGACATGCCTTGTCCCCCGCCCTAGTTGGTTTGGAATCCTTGCCTGAGTTCAGCCCCCTGGAAGCAAAGGTGTTCATGGGGGAATTGGAAAATAGGAAAATATCTAATATATACCAAACACTAGTCACACACTGTTCCTCTTCCCTAGATAAGTTACGGTCCATATGGGAGGGAGACGTAGGGGACTTGGAGGAGGAGGACTGGAGAGAAGCCCTGGAGGCCCCAAGGGGGGCGGCAGTTGCAGTGCGCCTGCGTTTTATCCAATTCAAGTACTTGCATAGGGCCTATTATACTAGGGACCGACTGTGGCGGGCTGGTCTGATTGCCTCCCCTGATTGCTTGCGGTGTGGTCGTGCAGTGGGCACCTTCGTGCACACGGTGTGGGCGTGCGATAAATTGTTGAGGTTCTGGACCGGTGTGTGGGATTGCCTGTCTGAAGTGTTGGGCTGGGACCTCCCCCGCTCACCGAAGCTGGGCCTTCTCCATGTTATGGAACAAGTGGGAGGGAATATATATAAACGCCATCTGCTGCTCCTGGGCCTTACAGCGGCTAAAAGAGATATAGCTCGGGCCTGGAAAGACCCCAGGGCCCCCTTGGTAGGGGTGTGGAAGAGGGGCTTAGACTTTTACATGGGGCTGGAGCGCCCGGTTTTCGAGGCCAGGGGTTGCCCCCGAAAACATTTTAAAATATGGAAAAGATGGGCGGACTACAGAGGACTGTGGCTGGAACCGCCAGCGCCACCAGATGCTGATGCAGAACACTTGCTTGCTGACTCTGGGTGAGATGACACACACATCGATGATGTTTTAATTATGTTCTTTACTTTTGGACCACGAAGACACTGTGCGAGGGTGGGGGTAGGTTCCGGGCGGGGGGATACAGGGGAGGGAGTTGGGGGGAAGGGAGTTCGGGGAAGGTTTTTGCATCAAAATGTTGAATGAATAACTGGTATGTGATGAATATTTATCTGCACACTGGCCCTCTGGCTTCTGGAGAGCAGTGCCTTCTTTGTAATTCTTCAACAACAAGAAAATCCAATACAATTTTGTTCTGAAAAAAAAACACACTTCAATACTAAAAAAAGGATCTTTCTTTGCCTATATTTTAACGGAAGCAAAAACAAAATCAGTATATAGTGTATGATATTAAATAAGAACTTGTGGGAGACATGTAGAATGTAAATATCTACTTCAATATTATTGTTTAATAAAACCTGACAAATTGACTACAGTAGGAATCAAACACATTATAGGGATCTGTGTTTAAAAAGGCACAGTAAAAGACAGCGACCTATATCTTGCACATCTGTACAAAAGTAGGTCCATTGGAAGCAGTTAGTTATCTACCAATACATGCTGTTACAGTGATACAGCAACTTATAAAAATATCCGTACTGTGGCACATTCAGTATAAATATGTGAATCCACTGGAAGATTTTGCAGTGCGTACTGCTACAATTGATAGGACAAAGATTAATAACTGTAAATGAAACAAAGAGGAAGCTCTGCAGATTTCCATGATCGTTTGAAATATTTATTTTATTGTTAGTTTGGTATCGTGAGTGTTGCCAAAACAGCAGTGGTAGTTGCCTATGGTATGGGAGCAACTAAGAACAACACTTATTGATTGGCAAAACAAAAATCTTGCTGAGTTGGCATCTGCAGCAAATCATTGTGAGGAGGGTAAACAAATTAAGACAGAATCTCCTGAATCTAAGATGATAACATTACAAATGCAATCCTTCCAAAAAATGCTAGAAGAAGGGGTCAGGGAGAAACAGAGCGATGGGTGAGTAAGGGTGGCAGAGAGTGTAGGGTGGTGGAGAAAGTGAGGAAGTCAAATGTAGGGAAAGGGAGAGTTTGCTTTGCCTCCTCTGCCTTCTGTTTCAATTGTGGTCAACCAGGTCACTGGAAGAAAGATTGCCCAAACCCACCCTCAGGCCCACGCGATCAACCAGAACAGTCTGGGTTCCCTTCTTCCCCACTGAATCAATATCCAGGCAACTGTTCTGTAGATTGATTCCTGTAGATAAAAAAGGCCATATGTATGATGTGTCACTAACTAAAAGCCGACTTCATGCCTTATTGTTACTGGCAGAAATTAAACATTGCTAAAAACCTACGAATTTCCTAGTCTTCCTCTCTCAAGCAAAACATCTGTTCCAGTGGCCATTTCTACGACGCGGGCTACTAACCATATTACTGATCATGAATCCCTTTTCTTAGGTTAAATCACAGATCAGCATGTCTTCCTTCTTAGCCCCATCTCTCCCACAAATGTGCTGGAGAAACATCTTCCATGTAAACTGAACCGTTCTGTATTCGGTACCAGCGAGAGTGTCCATTTGAGTGTGTCTATTAAAAATGAAAATGCTCTTTAACTATGATAGGTGAAAATTATAGTTCCTCGACACTCATGATAGTGTGACAACCCAACTTCAAATCACGTCTCATATTTTGAATTTGGATATTCTGTCCTCGTCTCAACTGCTACATGAGGCAAAATCATGTTGAACTTGAGAAAGAAACTTTCTTGCATACCCCAGTACCCGCTGCATCCAGAGACAGAAGCAGATATCTGTCTGGTTGTTGCTGCTCTGGTAAAACAAACTGTTTTGATACCCACTATAAGCACCTTCAAGACCCCCATCCTGCATCTCAGAAAGCCTGGTAAAGAAACCTACCAATCAGTCAAAGACCTATGTATCATAAAATCTGCTGTGTTACCAAGTTTTCCTGCTGCACCACTCATAGCTACCATTTTGTCATACACTCTGGTAAACGCCTCATGATTCACTGTTCTCAATTTATGTTCAACTTTCTTCTCCACTCCTATACATCCAAGAAGACAATTCTCACCTTCTGTTTCCTTGGATCCCAAGTAACGTTGACAAATCTTCCTTGTCAGAGCTGCCTTCCATCTTCTCACAGGCACGTAAGAAAGATTTGGACACTCTGGTAGTTAAGAGTGTACACTGGCTCAGTATATTGATCACTTATTGGTTTCCTTTAACTCTGTACAAATGCAAAGATTAATCCCTCTATCTTCGCACTGAATTAGCTAAGTGTATGAAGCTTCTAAATAAACACTTCTATTTTGTCTAACCAGTGTTTGATATTTAGGTCACAATATCACAACAGGACAAAAGACATCTGTCTGATGATTGCATCAAAGCCATTCGTAAGCTACCCTGACCTAGTACCTTCTCCCATGTATGTACTGTTTTAGGGATGGCGTGTTACAGCAGGCTGTGGGTTTTGGGAAAATGTAGTATTGTTTAACCTTTGCAAAAAATATCTTTTAGGGAGATATCCCCAAACCATTGCACTGGTCCAATGAGAAGGAACAGGCATTTGTGTCTTTAATACATGCTTTGTCTTCTGCACCAACTTTGGGCCTACCAAACTGTACAAATCGTTTACATTGTACTATCATGAAAAAGAGGGTTTTGCCCTGGGAGTTTTGGTGCAAGAACAAGGGGATTAAACAAAACCAATTACTTATTATTTCTCTCCTCTTGATGCTGTGGCAATAGAGCTACCTGCAAGTTTACATGCTGTTATAACAGCAGCATACCTTGTCGAAGTGTCTGAAAATATTGTACTTGAATCACCTCTAAATATTGCTGTACTGGCGCAGTCATAAACCACCAAACCGAGCTCCTTTCTAATTCTAAAGTTTCAAATTTTCCTCGAGTTCCCTCGATTGAGACCCACATTATAGTATTCACCCCACCACTCACCTGGCCAAATTCCATGCTGAACTCATTGATACATGTTTACCGAACTGTAATCTTGTATATTATGTTGATCCTTCTAGCCTCCAAAATTAAAACAGAACTGCAGTTTTTGGTTATTCTATATCATGATATATGATATATGATTTGGATATATTTGGATGATTTGGATATTCTATATCATGATAAATAAAAGGGTTGATCCACTGTTTACCCCAAGTGCACTCTGCTCCAATGCAAACTGATTGCTGGTATGTATACTTGTATTCTAGCTACTCAGAAAATTATCATCTATCTAACTCAAGGTACGCATTCTGGGTAGTCCATGATTTTGGACTCCTACTGATGCAGCAAGTGTTCCTCACTTCAGCAGGTACCCTGATCAAAAATGGATCCTAAGTCAAACGTTTGCTTGATGCCCTCCAATTGCCCGTGAAAGTTGCTGTTGAGTGTGCTGCACATCAAGCCACACAAAATGAAGCGTTTGAATGTAATGTTTTGCAACCCATGCCACTAAAAAGGTTACTGTTGTACATGGTTCTGAGGTAATATTGTATATGTCTCTGAATATGCAACTCATCTTGACCACCATACAAGATTTTGATGATTTGCAGGCTCAGGCCCGGGAAGGGGAGCATGGTCCAAGTACAAATATCAGAGGAATCCTGATGGATTATGGCAACAAAACAAAATTATAGAGCTGCTGCATTCAAAGTATTGCTCCCAAGTATAACCCACAGTATGTGTTGGTCATGATGGTATAATGTAATGCTGGAAAACAGTGTCTAAAATATGCCAAGAGACTGAATTTGAGTGGCCTGCTGCCTTACCCTTAGAATTTTGGTTAATTTGAGACACCCTAAGCGTAAAGAATAAGTTGAGTCCCTATGAAATTTTAATGGGCAACCTAATATTTTTTTGTGCTACTCATCCTGCGTCTCCAATTTCACATGATTTGCTTTATACTATGATGTAGATCAAGAATAATACAAACAACTGATTCACTGTCTTAACAACTTCTGTTCTCAGGTCAAGTGTCCCTGCCCATCAATGGTACAGAAGGACATATGAGTCACATGCAACAAATATAGATGCCACTGGGAGATTTTGCTAATCCCATATTTTACAGTCTACCAAATGTGATGCTACAGTGATACAAAAGAATTTGGACTGTCTTTTAAATGAAAGTAAAAAACTAAAACATTGATATGAGGCCTTTCTGCATGATGGCATAGATGAATATTTGAATAATACGTGTAAAATAAATGTACATTGAGCCAAGAGAAGAGTGTCTTGGTGTACCTTATGGGAAAATGTACAATTGAACTAGGGCTCCCACAAAATGTCCCATAAGAGACACAAAACGAGGCCCACTGCCAACTTTACAGATTGTATATGTAATATGTGAGTAGTAAAAACAATTACAATGAATGGGAGAGTTTGTTAACGTTTAATACAATCTTCAAATGTGTTATTCTATCACAGTCACATTAGTCATGTTAAAGTAAGCCATTGTGTAATGTCAACCGGAACATGTACAGTCAAAATATATAGCTCCTATTGGAGAACTTCTTGATATGTGTAAATGTACCTGAATATCCTCAACCTATGAAATTACAGAGATAAGTCTATTTTTGGGTGTCATTAAAAAGTTAACAGTACAAAGAGGGACATCTTGAGTTATGATAAGGTACATTTGCATTCTGTGTATGCAGTGAAATAGGAAATATTTGGGGTTTGATTGGCGATTGTGATCTGAATGTTTTCAAAATTCAATTTTGAGGTTATAGTGATGTAGCTGATTCTGGGGACCCAACTTTTTTTCAAGCTCTACAATGGGGAGACAGTTTCATTTGACATTATGGGGCAAAGTGAGTGATAAATGTACAGTGAACATGTGAGATAATGTTACTAATGTATTTGAAACTGGCAAAAACATATGGTTACAGCAATTCATTCCTTTAAGAAAAATGTATGACGCGGATGAACAGCAGTTAAAAAGTAAGATTAACTATCTTGCTGAGTAGTGTTGAAAAAGCTGTTAGAAACAGCATTTTAGAATTAACTCAGAGCTGTACTTCAGCAAACAGCCCACTCTGATGTTAAAAGAAAAAATGGTGAGCTTTCCTGAGTAATGTTTGGTATTGGAACTGCCACGCCTTTCGCTCAGATTTAAAAGTAACTTCTATTTTGAAAGTATACTGGTAGAGTTTTTTATTTACAAGTTTTTTTAAATGTTGGTATCAAATATAAAACAATTCAAGTTTTTTCTTATTTTCCCAACTTTGTACTAGGCATGTTAAATTCCATAGAGGTGAATATCCTTAAAACTCTGCCTATCAGCCTACGTTATAAAGCAAGATCTTTTTTAGCTGTAATTGTGTCATACGGGTTCATCTTGTTTTAATATCCTTTCTTCAAAAACCTAACTCACACAAAAACCAAGCAAAATTCACCCAATTTCTTTCTCAAAACCCGTTGCCAAATGTCATCGTGGTGCGATTTCAAATACTCAGGTATTTAAAAAAGGTCTTGAATTCTGTCAATATTCTACATCAAAGAAGCTGTTTTTTAAGACAAAATAATTCTTTTTAACATAATGCCTTTTTAAAAAAAAATCATACTCCAGTCAACTGAAGAACAACCCTCCTTGTTTACCCCCACCCTATCTGCCCCCTTGATTTTTAGGTCTGGTTTGACAATACCAGCTGTCGCCAGACCTTATGTGATCAACGGAAAAGGGGCATTCTTTCTCACTTCTGAGAGAAGCTCTTTAGTTCCACCCATATGTTCATTCCCTTGACGACCTCATTCAATTGGACTGAGGTTGTATGCTTCGGGAAACATCACTTACAACGCAACCTTTACCACGCAATGCTTTTACATCGCAACTTTTACAACGCAAACCATTACAACGCATTGCGCTGGGGGGCGCTCTAGGATAGGGAATATATTTAATTTACTATCCAACACCTTCCCTACTATCCACGGAGACTGGAGTTGGAATAGTAAATTAAATAATTCACTATCCAGCGCCCCAAAGCACTATGCGTTGTAATGGTATGCGTTGTAAAACTCACGTTGTAAAAGCATGCGATGTAAAAGCATGCGTTGTAATGTCGTACATCCGTATGCTTCTGCTGAAGAACAGTGCTTGTTTTACACTTTTTCTCCTTTCTGGTAAAGCTTATGCTCAATATAGCAGGCCTCAGTTGGTTATACTGCCAATTCAATGATCCAACCTACTGGCCTGATCTCTTTATTATTTAATGTTATGATAAAGGAGGTTGATCTAGTGTACTCATTTAGAAAATTATGATTTAAAGTCAATAAGCATTCAAGGGTATACTGTTATTACAGTATATTAAAGCATGTAGCATGGTATATTATTACATGGAATCTCACAGATTTCCCTTTTGGGCGAGGGATTTTGCTTTGGTTACCCTCATTTGAAAAATCCTGGGAGTAGAAGAGTTAAAATGTTATAATTATTAATTCATTATTAAATCTTTATTCGATCTTCAAAAGATCATAAAAGCACATGATAAAAAATATAATACAATGAAATATATACATAAATTCAGTGTCACAATGTACTGGTCTCAGTGCAATACAATAAGTAAAAGTTAAAACCATAACAATGTATCAAATATGGATAGTATAAAACATGATTAAAACAACTAAGATACCATATTACATCCTCTCCATTGTATTTCTACTGTGGATGGCCAGCTTAAGAAAGCAAGAAACAGTAAAACAGAGAGCTGGACTATTCAACATTTGAAGATAGGTTAGTACAATCCTGTGTTTCTGAAAGGAAATTCTGTAGCAAAGACTGTTCTGCCTTGCCGTTACAGTGACATGGGGGGCGATCCTTACTCTATGCACCTTCCAAATAGACGCCAAACCGAACCCAACTTAAATCTAAATAGGAGTGATCTCTCCCATTAGGTTAAGTCTAACGTCAGATATAAAGCAATGTCGACCAAAGAGAACTGAGAATAGTAATGTATAACACTATGCTTACTAGCAATCTCCTGTAACCGCAGAGGGAAAATGTGTTCTGCAAAGCTCTGCTTAACCAATTTAATGGTGGGTTTACTAATCGAACTGGAGGCACTGAACAGTTCTGGAAGGCCAATATCAACTATTGTTTTGCATACGTAACTCAACCAAGGTATAGAGAGTTCCCCATCCATGTTCAAACAGTCAGCAATAATTGACCCCTTAAAACAAGCCTCCTTGTTACTCCAGACATTATCCCAGAGTTTTAGGGGGGCAATCTAATGTTATCTTGAATATACTCTAGATTCAATACAGAGTGCAGAGTAAAATTTGGGCTGGAAGAAGGGAGGTTAAGCAGTCTCCTGCATATTCTATTTTCTTCCACCTGAATTGGGGTGGCGTTGTGAAATCCCCAAACCTCAGCTCCATAAGTAGTGGTTGGAACACATTGCATCTTATACATTTTGAGAAAATGTAGTCCTGACATCCCTCCCAGCTAAGTTAAAAAAGTGTACACGCTGCCCTCCCAAGTTTTGGCTGCGCATTGTTTACTTGGGACTGCCATGAATTACTAGCATCAAACACCAGCCTAAATAACAAAAGCTTGTAATTGCTGATAGCTGTTTTCCACCTAGATTTAGCATAGACAAGGCTTTCTTACCAGGGCCACATGCCATGATATGAGATTTCTCATAATCATTTTTCATATCTAACAAATTCATGAAAGACACGAATGATTCAACCAAACTGAGAAGGGCATGAGGTGTTCTAGCCATCGACACCGCATAATCTGCATATAACAAAGCTGAAACAGCTAGGTTTGCAATTGTTGTCACATCCTTAGTTGAATCTGATAAAAACACATCGAAATCATTAATATACAGGATAAAAAACAGTGGTGCCAACACGTACCCTTGACGCACGCCCCTGGCTAGGGAAAGGTATCCGAAAGTTCTCCTGATTGGCCATATCGTACCTTAGCACTCCGATTTTCATGAAGACTGTTCAGAAAATGTTTCTTTTTCTTCTTTAACACAAGAGAGAGTGAGAAAATAGCCGATCAGTTGCAATCTCCCAATTACAGTCTTAGAACATATGAGCAACGGCTGCCATGTGAATTCTCCTTGGAAATTCAGGCCTTTTTAATAAAAATAAAAAAAGAAGTACAAGAGTTGTAACAGGATGTGATAATCTCCCACTGCTTTTTCTTTGGTAAATGCACAGTTATTGGAGTAGACGCCTCGCTCACTTATCTTGACATGCTTCATCATAGGTGTCTATCCACACCCGGGTAAGATGGTACAACCGGGCAGACTCAACCATAGATGTAATGTGAGTTCTTATATAAAGCAAGTACCGGTGATGCAGGGAACCAGATTAGTGATAATTAAAAATACCTTCAGGTATACCCAAACAATATGTTCTATCCGGAGGGTACCTGGGGCATAAAAAAACTGTGAATATGTTGGGGTTTACTGAATATAATTGTTCAGTTGTATCCCTCTTAAAGTACCAACATGTTTCGGCCCTAGTGGGTCTGGGGCCTTTATCAGGGCTATTTATCTACTACTTAGTGTCCCTGCTTCTATGGGGTGCACACACTCCATGCACTAACGTGAGGCCTAATGCGCTAACCTGTCTTCACAGTGTCCTCAGTAGATTTTCTAGCAGAGGGAGAAAATTGGAAGAATTGGGAAAATTGGAAGAAGTAATAATCTTACTTGTGTTAAGGCAGACTTTTTATAAACAGTTTTTATTGCAATAGGTATGGTATACACAGCTGGTGATTGCCTACAACCCTGGGGCCGGCAGCGTATAATAGCCACGGAAACACAGAATAGGACACAGCCCGCATGCCGACATCCCAGAGGCTCGGCGGCAAGTACAGGTCAAGACGTGATGATAAGACCAGGGATGCGATCGTAAGGCAGTATAATCAACTGTTCAGTATTGTCTATTATAAAATCAACAGCAACCACATAAGTGAAACATGAAAATAAAATAAAAATTAAATGAGAAAAAAGCAGAGTCAAATAATAGTCACACTTGTAGTATCAAATAGGAAGGGACATCACAGTAAGGACGCAGCAATAATTAATGTCGAATCCTTCCCACAGGTCCAGCACGTGACATAGCCAATTCAGCAGACGGAGAATCACACAGTTCGCCTCTGTATACATTCCAGTGCCCCCACTTCCTGTCCCACACCTTAGGGCAACCCCGTATCTTGTATACAGTCTTCTCCGCTATCATGCATCGATCCATCTCAGCCACCCATCCCACCACTAAGGGTCTATCTCGGGAACCCCACTTCATTGCAATGGAGCGTTTGGCTAGCAGAAAACCCAGAGTCGCCCATTGTAGTTCTTGAACATTAAGGTCGTTGGCACCCCAGACAGAAAGGACACATGGTCTCGGCAGTGGTGGCAATGGTTTACCCAAAGAGTCGCTCATTTTCGTGAGAACGCGGCCCCAGAACTCCTGTATTCTTGGACAGTCCCACAGTATGTGAAAGAAGGTGCCAGGTAAGTTACAGCCTCGCAGGCACAAGGGGTCAGGGCGCCGTCCAATTTTCGCCAAAGTAAGAGCAGAGATGTAAGCCCTATGCAACACCTTCAGCTGTATCAGGCGAAACCTATGGCAGATAGCCGCTTGTCTAAAGGACATGAGGGCCGAACGCCACTCTTCCCCATCGAAGGGGCCCAGGTCAGCTTCCCATTTGACTCGCAGTGACGGGAAAGAGTTGGGAAGGTTATTACACAGTTTTCGATAAGTGTAGGAGATAGCCTTCTCAGGGAGCGGTTCTGATAACAACCTGTCTTCTAGGGGAGAAATAAGAGGAATCGAAGAGAGGTCTGGAATGGCGGACCGAATGGCATGAGAAATTTGCAGATAACGAAAGAATTCAGTGGATGCCAAGGAGTACTTGGTCTGGAGAGCCTTAAAAGACAGAATAGAACCTTTGTGAACCAGATCCCCCACCTCAGAAATCCCTATCATGTCCCAGTTGCCGAATCCCTGGGAAAAGCAGAGGGATCCCAAGCGTTGTGACGACCACAAGGGGGTAGCTTTAGTGAGCGTGTCAGCCCACCCTAGATTCTTATTGGCTTTGTGCCACAGTGCAACTGTGTGGGCCATAGGGCCGACGTATCTATGTTTAGCGGGCTTGCTATAGAGGGCTCCCAGGTAGCCCTCCCGTCCAGTTTGGATTCTATCAAGGAGGAAGGCCGGATTAAGGGGTGAGCCGTGTATCCAATGGTTGACGGCCACCAACTGTGACGCCCAATAGTAGAGGCGGAGGTTGGGCAGGGCAATGCCTCCGTCGTACCAGCCTTGAAAAAGTTTAGACAGGGCAATCCGAGCGGCACCACCGTCCCACAGTAGAAGACTAAGCTCTCCCTCCACCATGCGAAAATAAGAGTCTGGGATCAAGAAGGGACAGTTTTGCAGGGCATAGAGAAAGTGCGGAAGAGCTAGCATTTTAAACAGAGCCGCTCTGCCCGGAAGAGACAGCGGGAGGGATCGCCAATGTGCAACGTCGCTGCGGAGTCTGCGTAGGGGGCTAGTAAATTTCGGTCATGAAAAACCTTCGGGTCAGGTGTGATATAAATACCAAGATATTGAAAGCCATCAGTGGCTATCGCGATGGAGAACCCCTGGGGCAGTCGAGGAGGGGGGCCATGCAACATATATAGCGTGGATTTAGTCCAGTTAATGGAATAACCTGAATATTTACCAAAATTAGTGAGGACCTGAAACAGGCTGTTGATGGAAGACCGCGGTGAGGACACATAAATCAAGATGTTGTCGGCATAAAGGGAGATTTTGTCCACCACTTCATCCTTCCACTGGAGACCCCTGATGGAGACGTCTGTGCGGACCCAGTGCGCGAGGGGCTCGAGGGTAAGAGCGAAGAGTAACGGGGATAGAGGGCAGCCCTGTCTGGTGCCCCTATGGAGACGAAACCGGCGCGAAGTGTGGTCGTTGACCCTAACCTGGGCAAAGAGGTCTGTGTATAAAAGCTGTACCTAGCTGATAAATTGGGGCCCGAAGCCAAAGCGGGTTAGGACCTCGAAGAGGTAGGGCCATTCGATCGAATCAAACGCCATTGTAGCGTCAAGGGATAAAATGGCCGCATCCTGTTGGATAACTGATTGACGACTCATGACATTATTGACTCAACGCAGGTTCAATGCTGTGTTGCGGCCTGGAAGAAAACCAGATTGATCATCATGGATGAGGGAGGGGAGCACTAGAAGTAGACGAGTAGCCAACATCTTAGCCAGGACCTTCGCCTCTGCGCTAATCAAGGAGATAGGTCGATAAGATCCGCAACAATCGGGCGGTTTATTCGGTTTGAGGAGTACAACAATGGAGGCCAGCCGCTGAGCCATTGGGAGGACACCATCGTCTCGACTTCGTAGAAACATATTTCTTAGATGTGGGGTAATCTCTCCGGCCATGCCTTTGAGGAATTCGATTGGGACTCCATCTGGGCCCATAGCTTTGCCGGAGTTAACGGCAAATAGTGCCGACGTAAGTTCTTCCACTGTAACGTCAGCGTCCAATGCTGCCCTATCTTCTTCAGAAATAAGTGGGAGACGCATCTCCGCCAGGAGTTGTCTAGATTCTTCTGGTGTGTAGGAGGGACCCGCAGTATACACCTTCTCCAAGTGGTCCGCAAAAGCCTCCGCAATATCTTGCGGGTCATTAACTGTGATCCCATCCGGCCTAAGGATGGAGGGCACCCACCTAGAGCCCTGATCTCGGCGCTCAAGCCAAGCGAGCATTTTTCCAGCAGTATCTCCGAATTCATAAACCCGGTGGCGCGAGTGTAGCAGGCGGGCTCGCGCCCTCTCCTGGGCCAGCGCTTGGTAGGCCAGTTGTTGTGTACGGAGGTAAGCAGCGGTGTCGACAGTGGGAGCGGTGTTGTGTGCCATTTCGAGATGGACGAGGTCCGATTCTGCCCGGAGGATCTGTTCATTATGTTTACGTAAGTAGCCCGTTTTCAGTGTCAGCGCCTCGCCCTTTACGACCGCCAAGTATGCCTCCCAGAGTATCACCGCGGAGTCAACGGAGCCGACATTTTCAGCGAAGTAAAATTCGGTACGTTCAAAGAGAGCGTCTTTAATATCAGGTATCTGCATAAGCCAGGGGCTAATAACTATAGGGCCCCGGGTATATGGACGATGGTAGGTCAGGTCTACACTTAGGGGCGAGTGATCGGAGATGCCTCGTGGAAGACCTCGTGGTCGGAGGAAGAAGCCGAGATCAGCTCTGGGGCAGAACAAATAATCAATGCGGGACATGCTTTTGTGTGCGTTTGAATAATGTGTAAAATATGCTGTAGTCGGGTTCTGGTGGCGCCACATGTCTACCAACCCCATGGCCTGAGCAAAGTCGGATAAGTCGGAGCGCGACCGATGAGAGCTGCGCTTAGGGCTGCGATCTAGGTCATCGCACATCGTGTGGTTGAAATCACCGCCGATCAGTAATGTACCAACGGGGAGGCCAAATATGCGAGTGCCTAGTTCTTTAAGGGAGTCCTGTACGAGTGTAGGTGGAATATAGACGGAGACCAGATTCAGCGGGCGGCCCTCCCATGTAGCTTCGACAGTCGCAATGCGGCCCAGGGGGTCAGCCCACGTCTTGGAATCAGTAAGTGCCAGGCTTTTTTTAATCAGGATCCCCGTGCCGCGGGATCCCGAAGTGAAGCCCGCGTGAACTAATAATGTATAGCCCCCTCGTTGGAGAGCCCTGCAAGTGTTACCCACCAGGTGTGTTTCCTGTAGGAAGACAATATCGGGGGAGTGGCGACGAAGGTATTGGAGGACCACACTTCTCTTAATCTTATGACCCAGCCCGTTAACATTCCAGGACAGGATCGTGAGGGTTCGAGAGCGGGGGTGCATCTTCATTATGAACTAAGGGGATCATCAGGAAGGAGAAGTGAATGTAGGGCTGACGGAAATACCAGTGCGGGAAGGCAACGCAACATTGAGGAAGAGGAAGCTCATAAGGCCCTAGTGGACCAGGTAGCCCACGGGGCGAACTGCTAGTCAGCTTAAGACCTATAGTGGATCTAGAGACCTGACCAATGTGACAGAAGAGGACTCTGCAAATCAACAAAAAAAAAACACAAGGAAAACAATGACAATGCGATAACATCAGTAGAAACCCAGACCCACCCACCCCCCCATCCATCCCCCCTCCCTGCTTCCCTGCCCGCGGACTTGAAACTATCCACACCCCAACTAGGCAGAGTGCCTGTCGCCCTCCCAACCATGTTAGGGGTGCTCGGTGAGCCGGTGCCACCCCCGCCTGACACTAGTAGTGATGCGACCATAAAATACAGGAAGAAGTTAAACGGTATACAAATCCCAGTGCCAAATTCACATATAAAATAGAGTACCTGGTAAGTAGTTAGTGCGGCCTCACCTTGGGCCGAAGAACACACCATCCGGAAGCAGGAGCTGACATGGCGTGGAGAACTGTAACGTCAAAGCGGTCCCTACCATTAAGTCCCCTTAAGAGGAGCATGCCCGCCGATCAGCACCCCAAAGGCCGTGCATAGCCGGCTCCCCAAGGTGTAGTGACACTATTCCCCCACATCATTTGTACCGGTAAAGAGGTCCTGGCTTCCTGGCATCTGTTCAGTACTTGCGTGATCGTCTTGGTCGTCACGGGCATCCCGTCGGCTCGGAGATCTCCCAGCACGGCGCCAGCCCTCCAGCCAGTCCCATACTTCCTCCGGCGAGAAGAAGAACCACGCCTTGCCGTCGTGTTCCACCCGCAATTTTGGCGGGAAAAGCATGGAATACTTGATTTGCTTGTCCCGTAGAGCTTTCTTGACTTCCAGGAAGCTACGGCGCCTAGCCTGGACCTTCATGGTATAGTCCGGGAACAATGTAATGCGGGCATTCTCCAGGAGAAGAGACGGTCCTGCCCGGGCTGTCTGCAGGATGGCGTCACGGTCGCGGAAATTGAAGACCCTCGCAATTATAGGTCGTGGGGGTGCCCCTGGCTTGGGTCTGCCTCCTGGGACCCTGTGCGCTCGCTCAATGGAGAAGAAGGTCGAAAGCTTCTTTGGGCGGAGGTGGGTGGTGATCAGGTTTTCGACAAAGAGGTCTGCTGCTGGCTCCTCCATCCGTTCCGGCACGCCCAAAATTCGAATGTTGTTACGTCGCGCCCTTCCTTCATAACCATCCAGGAGCTCGCTCATTTGTTGCTGTTGTGTCTGGAGCTGTTCCACCTGTCGTTGGAGGGTAGAAGTATCGTCAATCAGGGCCGCAGTTTTAACTTCCACATCCTTGACCTTGGAGTCCATTTTCCGCAGGTCAGCCCTCAGCAGCGTCACCTCTATATTGACCGAGTCAATCCGCATCTCCAGGGATGACCTCACCCCAGCAATCGCCTGCATAACGTCCTCCAGGGTAAGGGTCTTCGCTCCTGGCGAGGGGGACGTAAGACTCGGGGTCTATGGGGAGGGTGCAGGTTTCTCGCCTCCCCTAGCGCCCCAGGAGTTCTTGTTGAGCTGCCTCTGGTTGGAGGGTCTGGTCGCCTTTAACGACGCCATGGGAAATAAAGATGTCAAGGATGCAGCGTGCAGGTCCAAGGGGAGTCAGAGTGTGGCAGGAGATATGGCCAATGAAGGAAGAGGGGCGGCACACACTCGGCTCGTTAGTCCAAGTAGAGCGGGTAGATCAGTGCCCAAAGAATGGTAGGCCCCAGAGCTTCCAGCGGGCAGCGGCTACGGGTAGAGCTCAGGAGTGGCGCGGAGGCACGGAGGAGATCCGGGCAGGCACCAGGAAACGCTGCAGGGCTATGATGGCTCGGGGCCACCCAGTCCGAAGAAGGCACCACATCAAAGGGCGGATCTGGGCCAGCAATGGCGCAGGAGCTTCTCGAGGGCACCCAGGAGGGTCAGGTTGCGTCTAGGGCTGCAGGTGGAAGGCAGCCAAACAAGTCGCCCAGCCTACAATTGCCAGTGTGTGTTAAGGCAGACTTGTTTCATCGTGATTCATCATCCCTATACACTGGACGGTGTTGTCCTAATCTTAACAAATACTTAGTGTTACAATTTCTAGTGGGTGAGTTCCCTAAAAAGTCTGTGTTGAAAATTGTGATCCCGTGAAAATTAATATTTGTGAGTTGGGTGATCTGTCTGGGTACTGTTTTGGTTATCTTTTGTTAATACCTGCACCTGCGTAGATTGTGCAGACTACACCAGGTCCAGATGTCAATCCTAGAAGTAGTGCTTTGAAATTCTATCCATTTGCGATGTGATTTGCCATTTAATTTGACATGCATCAGTTCATAACCTCTCTTGCTTACCTACTATTTGTCAAGCGACATGCGGATCAGGCATTTGGTGCTGCCTTATAGTCACACAGTGCAGGAGGAAGAGAGTTTTATGCAAAATTCATCGCTTGTATTTCCACCAATGTACAATTGGTATGCATAGTATCGTTGGTTATGCATTCACAGCCTGTCTAAACATAACCTGATAATTATTTAATGCATGAACTATTGTAATCACTGTTTTCTCGAGGCTACCATACTCAGAGCCAAATCGGCACATACTGTATTCATTTTTAAGGGCATATGGTGGTTCTGTTTCCAAATTTTTACCGCTTGGTGCTCTCTGGCCCCCTAGAGTATGTTACCCAAACGTGCGCAAAATATATTAGGGATATACAGCCTGATTCATCAAGCCGAATTGCGCTCGCGAGCGCAATTTTTGCATTTGGGATTCATCATCCCAAATGCAAAAATCGGTAATTGCTAATTCGCTAAATTGAGAGGAATTACATTTAAGGAATCTCTATTTGAGATTCCTTAAATGCAATTCATCAACCATTTTTAAATTGCTAATTCGTAATTTCGGGCCGCCAGACCTCTCGGTAAATAGCAAAAACTTAGAAAAATGCTTTTAAAAGCATTTTTCTAAGTTGCATGTTGCACACACACATGTCCTTTGGACATGTGTGTGCGCAACACCAGTTTCAATTTGCATTTAAGGGGTGCTACAGGGTGTCCTTTGGACACCCCTGGCACCCTTTAAATCGCTATCTTATTTGCGAGTAGCAAATTGCTAATCGCAAATAAGGAATACTCCCCATTCATTCCTATGGGCCTTTTGGCCCATAGGAATGAATGGGGAGTTATTCCTTATTTGCGATTAGCAATTTGCTACTCGCAAATAAGGAATGTGTAGGAATCGCTATTTATTTAGCAATTCCTACATGAATACCGTTTTGCGAGTCCTTAATAGCGATTCGCTATGAATCGCTATTAGGGGCTCGCAAAACGGCCCGTTGATGAATAAGGCTGATAGACAGTTAATGCGGTTTTCTGGTGATGGATTCGCAAGCTACCGTGTAAACTTGCAAAACCGGTGCTGCAACCAATCTACGTGGTGTAATCTCGCTCACCTTCCCAGCACGCCCCTCTCATTCTGTGGTGGCGGTGTCAATAGAGACAACCGTCGCAACTATTTCACACACAACCATTCACTCAACTTACTTCGTCAAAGGGCTAGCTCTGCCGGTATACCTCTCTTGCCCCACTCCGTTTGGCGCTGTGTGCTAAGGCTGGCGGGGCGGGTCTGTTTGTGCCCGTGGTTCTGCTCATGTGACACGCGTAATCAAAAGGTGCAAGTGCCCATTACCGCGCGAATGCTGGGAAAGTTAGCTTTTTAGGGCGTATGTGTAGTTTATATGCACAGTGGTGTTTGTTTCATTTGAATTTCTTTCAGTGTTTGCCCATAATTGATTTCTTGGGCAATGTTTATTTTCCGTACCGCTATTCTCAATTATATCCTGCCCATTAGTCATGATTTATGAACATGTAATCTGCGGTTGTTATCCGCTTTTAATAAAATAGCTATGCTTTGAATTTAGTAAAAAACGAATGAGCATTAAATGTGTCCATATATCTGTTTATTTCAGTTGGAATACGTGCATTTTTGAGGTGGTAAGAAGATAAGTGACATACAACACTAATGTGTATGTCGTGTTTCACTGGTTACGTGGGAAAATTTGAAATTTCAATTGTAGGCTGCTTATGCAATGTATTAACCAAATGTTGTAGCTCATTCACCACCATTGTGATCTATAATTGATTTAGGTTTTATTATTGGGCAGTCGACCCCCCATACAGTTCCTGATGTAGTCAAAGGATGTTGGTCCTGAGGGTTACCATGATGCCAATTAGATCATTGACTGCGTCTCTGCTGAACCATTTTCGCATTTCATGATCTCTCACTGTCAAATCTTAAGTCAGGGTTGTCCAGGGTATTATCTTCGTTCAACCTACTCATAGAGCTTGAGAGGCGATAAATTCACCTCTGTTCCAGTGTTAATAACTGTTTGTCACTGACTGTTGTTGGTAGTTTTTCTATCACCGTCCAGGTGAAATCATTCTCATTGGGGCCGGATGTCTGGAAATGGCACATCATTTTAGTGATTGTATTCCCGCATTGGAATGTGCAGCGATGTTAATTTATCCGCTCTTTTATTTTGCGTGTTGTCATGCTGAAGTACCTCAGCTGGCACTTGCACGTGATAACGTATACCACATTACTGCTATTACAATTTGAATGTTTTTTCTGTTCCCAAGGGGTTCTCAGACCCAGGTTGATCTCCTTGCTAGCTTTTGTCAAGGGGCAGGTTCCACAACATGTGTATTGTGCGGTTCTCAACATTTGTTGCTCGTTGGCGGGTGTGTACCACTAAGTCCCTCGGGGATGTCCCTCTTTTGAAAGCAAACATGGATCTTTCTGTCCTTAGTGATCCAGAGCTTAGGGTCTTCCAATGGCGCAGTATTATCCTTTTCACTGCATTGGATTCCGTGCCATAGGTGGTTATGCAAAGTAACTTGGCGTTTTGAGGTTTTGCGTACGTTTCCCTAGGAATATTTTTTGCTCTCTTGAACGCCCTTTTTACCAGTTTATTGGGGTAGGACTTTTCTTGGAGTTTTTTCGATAGTACCTCAGCATATCCTTCGTATGATTTTTTTCTCCGAACAATTCCTGCGAAGTCTCAAGAATTGGCCCACCGGTAGGTTGTCTCTTGGGGCTTTGGGGTGAAAGCTGTCATAACGGAGGATATTATTTACATCAGTTGGTGTTGGTTTGTAGAAAACCTCTGTTTTGAGTATCTATTTCTCAGACCAGATCTTCAAGTCCAGAAAGGTGATGGACTGCCTGCTTGTAGTCAAAGTGAAGTTGAGGTATTCATCTCTGGTATTTATCCAGGTAAAAAATTCTGCCGCTTCTGTTTTCGAGCCTCTCCAGATAAAGAAAATGTCGTCTATGAACCTCTTCCACACCAAAACTTTGGTGTCAAAGGAGTTGTTGTTTTCATAGATTTGGTTCATCTGGAAATCATGGACGTATAGACAGGCGAGGCTAGGGGCAATTGGACTGCCCATCAAAGTTCTGTGGATCTGTAAATAATTTTCTCCTTCAAATTCAAAAAGTTTTTCGTTAAAGCCATTCTGGCGCAGTCTAGGACAACCTATGGGTAACATACTCTAGGGGTCAGAGAGCACCAGGCGGTACAAATTTGGAAACCGAACCACTGTATGCCCTTAAATTGAATACAGTATGTGCCAATTTGGCTCTGAGTACGGTAGACTTGAGAAAACAGTTTATTTATTTATTTATTTTTTTACTTTGTTTAAAACCATAAAACCTATACAATTAGTAAACTGCACAGATGTGTGCGTATCTACACAGTATAGATGTTACCATTGACAGGCGTAACAAGTTATATTAGACAGTATCTGTTGTAACATCCTGCAGGAGACTGGCAACACACCAAAATATATACACAGTGCTAACCCGGATCACTGGAGGGAGAAACAAGACAGCAATGGCTACAGGGAACTACCAACACATTTCCGGGATGGTATACATATTTAAATCATGGTTAAATAACATACAATGGTATAATTATGGTTCATTAGAGGTAGAAATTGGATGTGCAAGGAGATATGTTTGAGAGGATCCCATATGTCCCTGGGTCTCGAGGCCAATGGTAATAGCTCCGCATAGCTAGTCATTTGATCCTGCCAGAATAGCATATCCTTAACCCAGTCCTTGAATTTAGGATCTCTGCCCCTTCCCCATCTACAGGCTATTCTTCGCTTAGCCAGTAGCAACCCTTGGGAAACAAACCTTCGGTGCCCCACCTCAATAGGCTCTGTATAACTGAGAAGAGCAGTTAATGATGACATCTTAACAAGGGGCGATGTTATCTGTTGCAATGCCACAAAGACTTGTGTTCAATATTCTGTGACACTGGGGCAGGTCCAAGCAAGATGTAGAAAACCTGCCCGTCACATCCCACATCTGTCGCAACAGTTGGGATCACGCAGTCCAAGTCTATGCAATTTGACGGGTGTATAATATATGCGGTGCAAGAATTTATAGTGTATAATGTGTAAGCGACAGCTTGAGGACACCATTTCTGTCTGTCTGCAGCAGTAAAGCCATTGTTTTTCCGTAACTGTCTGCCCCAGGTCCAATTCCCATTTCGCCCGCGAAGCACAACACCCCTGGTTTTGGTTGGAGTATATGTTGTGGTATAATGTGGACACTACATGTGAAGCCGTCTCCATTAGGAACAGCGTGTGTAGGGAGCTAGTGTTTGCAGTTCATGCAGATATGACGGTGTGTGTTCATTAATGCCTTGTCGCAGCCGAACAGATAAAAAAACATCCATGGGAGAGGGTGTGGATGCAGCGAACATCTGCTGTGATGTGCGGAATTTCCCGTTCCGATTAAAGTCTCCCCACGTACGTATGCCAAACTTGACTTTAGTACATTTAAAAAAAAACTCTTGTAGGACCGGCATCTGAGGGTGAATCGTTAGAGGGAGTATGGGTGAGTATACCATAGGCATTTACAGGCGCATGGCTATACGTTGCCAGGATTTCACTGTGCATGTGACTGCTGTAGGGTCAGCCTCACGAGATTAGGGCGTGCTCAATATGACTCCCTTCAAGGTACGGGATCTGCCAGCCAATGCTCCACCACCTCTTGCGGCATGTACTTAAGTGGGTGAAACCAGAAGTGGGCGTAGTGTGCTTGCGCACAAATATAATACAATTCCAGATCCGGAATATCAAACCCTTCATGAAAATAGGGCCTGGCGAGCACCTCCCATTTCAATCTGGCTTGTGTGCCTCCCCATACCAACCGAATCATCTCAGTACATAGCATCTTAAAAAAATGTCTACAGGGGTCAAATGGGATGTTCATGAACAGGTACTGTAGCTTGGGGAGAATAGCCATCTTTATGAGAGAAGCGCGGCAGCCATGGATAGGGGAAGGGCAATCCATCTAGTAATATGTGCTAGAGTTCTGCCATAGTTTAAATGCATTAATTCTTCCCAATCCAAGGTGACATGTATTCCCAGATATTTCACCACCGTAGTACACCATTCTATAGGGAAGACAGGGTCAAACTGCGCCGTAGAAGAGGTGAGAGGAAAGAGCTGGAATTTCGCCCAATTGATATGGATCCCCGACAATTTCCGGAGCAGACAAACTCATGTAACATAGGGTTTAATTTCTGCTGAGGGTCTCTAATATACAGGGTGATATCATCTGCGTAGAGGGAGATGAGAATTGAACGCATTTGACACTGCAGGGCTTTATCAGGGTGATGCTGTCTGATTTTGGCTGCAAGGGGCTCAATCGCAAGAGCGAAAAGGAGCGGGAAAATTGGGCATCCCTGCCGCGTGCCTCGCGTGATGGGAAATGACGAAGAGACCAGACCATTAATCAGAAATTTAGCCACTGGTGAGTTATATAGGTGTACCCATGCCAGGTATCCCTTGGGAATACCCATACACTGCAATATGTTGAATAAATAGTCCCATTCAACTGAGTCAAAGGCCTTTTTGGCGTCTAGAAAGGCCGCCGCAAGAGCCAGGTTAGAGTCTACATTATGTAAGATGGAGAATAATGTGCGAAGATTACGGGATGTCGCTCTCCCCGGAATGAAGCCCGCCTGATCAGTTTCTCCATCAGGAGGCTCAGCCTATTAGCTAGCATTTTGGCAAGTATTTTTATGTCATTATTGATTAAGGATAGCGGCCGGTAGGAATTACAAGAGTCTGCAGGTTTGTTTGGTTTTAAAAGGGAGGTAATGAGGGCCTCCCTCATTGAGCTCGGGAAGATACCTGTTTCATGAGCTTCTTCATAGACTGCTTTCAGTATAGGGATCAAGTGATTTGCTTAAGTTTTGTAAAAGTCTATTGGGAGGCCGTCCGACCCTGGGGCCTTACCAGACTTCATTTGCATGATAGTGTGGATCTCCTCTGCTTCGAAAAGCGCTGCAAGGAATTCCCTCTGCGAATCTCCTAGCCAGCCAAGGGAAACGGCCACTACAACGCGGCCGTTTCCATGCATAACCATAACCATGCATGCATTACAACGCATGCGTGGTTACAACTAATAGCCTTTATCACGCATACCTTTACTACGAGAAACGTAGTAAAAAAACGGGGGGTTTGGGGGGGTGGTCTCCCCCCAAGAAAACAAAAAAAACATGGGTTTAAAAAAAAGGAGCTTGGGGGGTCTACCCCCCCCAAAAAAAAAGAAACGCACCTGATTCCGTCGTTTTCTGGAAAAGAAGAAAAAAGATGTGGAGGCAATCAGCGACGTAAGAGGAAATGGAAAGAAACTTCCGCTTCCTCTAAACCACGTGAAATGCAAATTGGAAGTGCTTGCAGTGGAGAGGACGTGTAGAGATAAGGAGGAATGAGGAGGTGGTGTTGTGCAGGGGTAAATTAGAAGGGTTAATTTTTAGGGTTAATTAGTACTGATAGGAGATATCCTTTAACATGAAAATGCCATTAACATGGATAGTTTAACAACGAAAATCGTTGTAAAAGTGTGCGTGTTAAAGGCATTTTCGTGGTAAAGGATAAGCGTAGAGAAGGCATTCGTGTTGTAACGCATGCGTGGTTAAGGCATGCGTTGCAACGGAATGCGTTGTAACGTCATACAACTGCCAGCCAATACATACATCCCTTAAATAATCAGACAGGTCAAGTGGATTTTGTCTGCGGGTGCTATATAAAGTTACATAATAGGTAGTGAAAGCATCCAGTATATCCCCGCTATCCCTATGCCTCACGCCAGTGTAATCTTTAAATTCTGCAATATAATTGGAAAAGCGAAGCTTACGAATCCCTTCTGCCAGTGCTCTCCGTGGCCGCTCCCCTTCGCCATACTGACGCTCAGTGAAGTATTTCCCCCTGAAGCGAGTTTCTCTTTCAGCAGTGTCTTTGTTTTCTGAGAGGGTATCTCTAGAGGCTGCCTAAAGTGTGCCATTAATGTAATTCCCCATGTCTCTTTCCAGTGTTTTAAGCTCCCCCTCCAGGCGTCGCAGGTATCTTCAGATGTCTTGCAACACTCCAGAACTCTTGGCCATACAAAAAACACGCACCGTGACTTTAAAGGGCTCCCATACTGTGCTAACGTGTGTGACCGAACCAATATTCCTTTGAAAAAAATCAGTGATTTGCTCTCCCAGTTCGGACTTAAAGACCGCATCTAGGAGCGTCTCCGGGATGAGTCTCCAGCTCTTGGGAGTAAAGTAGAGTGACGGAGGGGACAGAGTCAAGCACACCGGCGCGTTGTCGGAATATGTCCCGGCCAAGTGTTCCGAGTCCATTCGCCCACCCACCTCCCATTCAACATAACTAGTCATGCGACTGTTAAAGTCCCAAATTATATGGTGAACGACCTCGGGGGGGTATATTAGGGGGCACATTAGGTTCTCTCTTCCCACCAGATGATGGAAGAGATCCATCTTGGGCTAAAATGGAGGAAGAAAGTGGCCCAGCATAGTTTGTTGTCAGTCCTGCATACAATGACAGTTCCTCTCTCTCCACCTCCCCGCCACACAATCTACTTATCTGTGGGTAGCATCATGGCAATATCAATCAAGCATTGTGCGAGGTAGATATTCCGTCAGGCAGATGGTCCTGGACAAGAGGAACAGTCACCCCGATCAGCTGGGTCTTTAAAAATACCAGGCGCCTGTAGAAGTCCATGGTAGCTCCGGGGGACACAAACCATCCATCTAAGTTTGATGCCGGTAACGTGGACCTGGACAGGGCCCCCTGTGACAGGCGAGGAGAGGTGTGTCGTTTGAGTCGCTTAAGAATGTCTTCCACTTGTTGGGCGTAATTGAAGAAATATTGTCGCCCATGGTGGGTAACACGTAGGCGAGCCGGATACAGCAACACATAATCAATGTGTGCCTTGCGCAGTTTCAGCTTCACTTGAATTAATTTCCGCCTTGCCTCTTGGACTGTCGGAGTGAAGTCAGGGTATACAGTAAAGTCTTTACCCTCGAAGTTCAGTTGTCTTTTCTCTCGGGCAAGCTTCAGAGCCACATCGCGGTCTCGGAAATTGAGGAAACAAGCAATAATCGGGCGAGGATGACTTCCTGGGGGAGGCCTGGGACCCAAGGAGCGATGCGCCCTTTCGATGGGAAGGTGCTTCGAGAATGCTTCATCGCCAAAAGTCCCGCACAGTATGCGTTCAGCGAAATCCTCAATCTTACCAATGTTGGTACTTTCTGGAATTCCAATAACATGCACGTTATTACGCCTACTGCATGCTTCTAAATCCACATTCTTTGCGGCGATCACCTTGAGGACTTTATCCATTTGGGCGATGTGCTTTTGCATTTGGGTCATGGTGTCTTCTCCATCTGAAATGTGTTTTTCCGCCTCCACGATCCTTTCTTCATACATGTCCAGCTTCTGTACCAAAGAATCCAGTCGAGCGTTCATGGTGTCTATTTTGGACTCTATGGAGGTAAGGCTGTGCTTCATTGCGAGCAGGAGGGCTTTGACCTCATCCTCCAGGGAAGCTTCTGGATCTTGCATCCGCTCTGCTCCGGTATTATCTGGCTCATCGGCGCTGGAGCGCATGTTAGTTTTCCTGGCCTCAAAGGGCAACTTTGATTGCTTGCTGTCTGTTTTCCCCATATCGAATCTAGCGCAATGTAACTGTGATCAGGTCAAAGCTCCGGGGGAGACTGGCCAAAAAGTCTGGTGAATCTGTGTGTTGCAAAAGGCGGGGAGGACCAGACACACCTACGTGACAGACAGGCCTTCAGCTTGAATATTTGATAGAGATCCTCTGGCACGCCAGGGCTTCACCTCTGTGGGTGGATTAAGATAGGGCAGAGCGTGGATAGAATTTGCTTAAACAGGCCTTCAGTCCTCCGGACAGTTAAAATGTGTGCATGTAGCAAGCACTAAAGCCAGGGCAGTTGCTACAGCTGTGGGCTATAGTATCTTCTATAGCTGGTTCCAACCTCCATGCGCACCCAGAGGTTTGCAGCAAATAGAATGTTGGGATAGACGGAACAATCACAACGTAGCGCGATCTGGAAGTACCGACCTTCCCTATATATCCGATACTGTCCATACTTGACGCACGCTTCATAGCAAAGCAAGGGGGAAGTGGCAGTCCATATAACACACCCCAACAGCTAGAAACCAAAGAGGGTAGAATGCAGTAGGCCTGTGTGTCTTAGCCAATGTCCACACCAGTGCACAGCCAGTACATAGGAGAGCAATAGCAGTGGAGCTGTGGCAAGGAGTCCTGCGCTGTAGAGGCGCACTGGAGAAGCATGCAGAACTGTGTGTGGTCGGACTCCCTGCAACACAAGTCCGAAAATACGTCAATTGCATTAGGCCATGCAGTAGCGCTGCCAAGTCCTTATGGATCAGATCCGCGCGGGAGGGCTGCAGTACAACGGGAGGCAGAGGTGGCACCTGACGCAGCACTGTGGGGGCCTCAGTAGCAGATCAAGTCAGGCCGCCACCATACACCAAGGCACTCTCTCTGCAACGCCAGGGGGCGATGAGAGCACAATGCAGCCTGAGACTCGATCAGCAGTCTCACCTGGTGAATGTTGTCTGCAGTCGCAGCGCGCTCTCCTCGGAGCAGCCCAGCACACACGTGCGCGCCAGGGGCTCAATTAGGCAAAGACTGTTGACTCGCACTCCAGCAGTATGGACCAGTGCCTCAGCGCCAACAAGTCTGCACGCGCCGGCACGGCCGCCAGCTTCCAGGGCCCACTATTTTGGCATTGGGGGGTAGCGGAGGATATCATGAGTGCTCGGAGTGACAGTAGAGACAGTTTAGTCATCTGCGAGCAGGATAAAATGTAGGATGATGCAGCTGGGCGCTAAGAGCCCCACTACAGTGCGGCCATATTGGTCATGCACCACCTAGCGCCCCCAGCCTTAAGAAAACAGTGATTACAATAGTTCACACATTAAATAATCATCAGGTCATGTTTAGAAAGGCTGTGAATGTATAACCAACGATACTATGCATACCAATTTTACTTGGTGGAACTACAAGCAATGAATTTTCCATAAAACTCTCTTCCTCCCGCAGTGTGTGGCTCTTAGAACTGGGGGTCTCTAGTTGGCTGAGGTAGGTACCTTAGCCCTAATAGGGACCCTTGCTTCTAGTCAGGGTAAGGAGGGAAACACCCTTAGATAACCCCTGCTCACCCCCTGGTAGCTTGGCACGAGCAGCCAGGCTTATCTCCAAGGCAATGTGTAAAGTATTTGCAACCACACTCCCAGTAACACAGTGATAACATCACAAATGGATACCACACTGGTTTCATAAAAATATCGGTATCTTTATAAAGAGGAATACGATGAGACCACACGATAGAAATCCAACATATGCGTATTCGTAATATTTCACTTGGCCAGTTATTAGGCCAGCAATCACTTGAAGGTTCTCGCGGTGTTAATGAGCAATTCACGATCCCTAATGCAGTCCTAATGCAATGCTATGCAGTTCGTAATGCAGTTCATAATGTGGTAATAAGACAGTCCTTAATGCAAGAATCAGGCAGTTCGTAATGCAATAATAATGCGGTTCGTAATGCAAGAATCAGGCAGTTCGTAATGCAATAACAATGCGGTTCGTAATGCAAGAATCAGGCAGTTCATAACGCAATCACAATGCAGTTTGTAATGCAAGAATCAGGCAGTTTGTAATGCAATACTAATGCATTTCGCAATGCAAGAATTAGGCAGTTCGTATTGCAATAATAATGCGTTCACAATGCAAGAATCAGTCAGTTCGCAATGCAATAATAATGTGGTTCGTAATCTGCGGGGTCATCTCGGGCCCCCACTAGGCCCCAACTCCAGAGACAACGGTCATAGCTCAAAGGGGCAGCCTGGTACTGCTGGGCAGATACGGGCAGCTCGGGGACTCAGTGCGACCAGGCAGAGGCACACAAGATAGTTTAAGACAAGAAACCAGCCACTTTTAAAAACGTGGTTCTAAGCACACAATGTAAAAACCATCTTCACAAAAAGATGTGTTATTAAATTCTGAGCTCAGGCACACTACACTCCATCCCTCAATCTTATGCCTAAGGGAAGATATGCTGGAAACATGGGACACAGCATTCCCCATTCTGTCCTATGGGCAAGATGGCCTTGCAACAGTGAAAAACTAATTTTGCAGTATTTCACTGTTAGGACAAGGTACACACCTCAGTACATGTCCTACCTTTCACATACACTGCACCCTGCTGAGGGGGGTCCCTTGGGCCTACTATAGGGGAGTCTGATGTGCATAAAAAGGGAAGGTAAGGCCTGGCAAGTGGACACACTTGCCAGGACAACAAGGCAGTTAACAAACTGCGCGCAAGCACTGCAGTGGCAGACCTGAGATCTCTTCTCAGGGATACTTGTGTGGATGGCACAATTAGTGCTGCAGGCCCACTAGTAGAATTTGCATTACCAGCCCTAGCACACATGGTTCGCTTTACTAGGGACTTTACTAGTAAGGTAAACATACCAATTATGGACAACCAATTACCATAACACTTTATACAGGGAGCACATGCACTTTGACACTGATCAGCAGTGGCAAAGTGCCCAAAGCATCTAAGCAAGCAAAACTAAATCCATCACAGCATCAAAAATAGAGGAGGTAGAGGCAAAAAGTCAGGGGTAATCATGCCAAGAAATGCCAGGTCTAACAGTGACTAGAAGGCAACACCAACCGCCTGATCCGCATGGCGCTTGAATAAAACAAACAGTAGGTAAGCAAGAGAGGTTATGAACTGATGCATGTCAAATTGAATGGCAAATCACATCACCAATGGATAGAATTTCGGATTGAGATCTGGACCTAGTGCAGTCTGCACATCTATGCAGGTGTAGGTATTAACAAAAGATAACCAAAACAGTACCCAGACAGATCACCCATCTCACAAATATTAATTTTCATGGGATCACAATTGTCAACACAGAGTTTTTAGGGAACTCACCCACTAGAAATTATAACACTAAGTATTTGTTAAGATTAGGACAACACGGCCCAGTGTATAGGTATAGGGATGAATGAATCACGATGGAACAAGTCGGCCTTAACACAAGTAAGATTTGTACTTCTTTCAATTTTCTCCTCCTGCTAGAAAATCTACTGAGGACACTGTGAAGACAGGTATGTGCATTAAGCCTCACGTTAGTGCATGGAGTGTGTGCACCCTATAGAAGCAGGGACACTAAGTAGTAGTGTGTGGAGATTTCATTCTTTCATTGTAGAACTCAGTGATGACATAGAATGACATCACTGAGAGATTCTGTGAAGAGAGTCAGTTGATGAAGCTGGAGGTTGCTGTACACTTGTGAAGATCAATCAATCAATCAATCAATCACGGCATTTGTAAAGCGCGCTACTCACCTGGGAGGGTCTCAAGGCGCTGGGGGAGAGGGGTATGTTACTGCTCGAACAGCCAGGTCTTGAGCTGCTTCCTGAAGGAGAGATGGTCTTGGGTTCGCCGAAGGTGGGTGGGAGGGAGTTCCAAGTCTTGGCTGCCAGGTAGGAGAAGGATCTTCCTCCGGCGGTGGCTCTGCGGATGCGTGGTACGGTGGCGAGGGCGTTGCTGGTCGATCGTAGCTGGCGGGTGGGCGTGTAGAAGGTCATGCGGTCATTGAGGTACTTGGGGCCCAGGTCGTGGAGAGCCTTGTGTGCGTGGGTGAGGAGTCTGAACGTGATCCTCTTGTTGACGGGGAGCCAGTGCAGGTCTCTCAGGTGTCTGGTGATGTGGCTGTGTCGGGGGATGTCCAGGATGAGTCGTGCGGAGGCGTTCTGGATGCGTTGGAGTCTTTTTTGAAGTTTGGCTGTGGTTCCGGCGTAGAGGGTGTTCCCGTAGTCCAGTCGGCTGGTGACGAGTGCCTGGGTGACCGTCTTCCTGGTCTTGGTGGGGATCCATCTGAAGATCTTGCGGAGCATGCGCAGGGTGTTGAAGCACGAAGATGAGACGGCGTTGACTTGTCTGGTCATTGACAGGGAGGAGTCCAGGATGAAGCCCTGGACTCTTATGATAGATGTACTTCTATGAATAAAGGCTTTTATTCATTAACCACTGCCTCTGTGGTTACTACATTTTATGGCGACAAGGACTTCTATCTGCGCAGGGGGCAGATAATTGAGTGACCTCCACCCCTGGAAAAGCAAAGAATCTTTCCTAAATAAACATTGCCACAGTGTGTCATCAATTTAAGCAACAATTTAGTAAAAATAAAAGCGGAATTTTGAATAATTCTTACCTGTGGCATCCACTGTGAGGATCCTGTCGACTGATTCAAGTTTGTCCAGTGTAGCTCCCTGTACTGGTGGAGATGAAAGAAAAACTTAATATTACAAAGTGAAAGCTCTGCAGAGAAAACAAGGAATAATAATTATTTTAGGTAATTATTTTAGATAATTATTTTAAATAATTATTTTAGATAGTTATTTTAGATAATTATTTTAGACTGTTATTTTAGATTATTATTTTAGTTTATTATTACAATTTATTTTTTTAATTAATTTTGGTAGCTTGTTGTTTAAATTTTAATTTCAGATATGTCAGATCAAAGCATGGCTGCCCCACCTTAATTTTTACCACTCCCTGGAGAACCCATTATTCCCTGGAAGAGGTGGAAAAATATTTTTTACACATATATTTTAGCGATAGGTGGTGATAAATATGGTCCGTTAAGAAGACAAGCGATCTTGTTACACCACCTAGGGACAAAGGGAAGGAGAATTTACGACGATCTTCCTGAGATTTCTTTAGGAATTGGTAATGGACAACCTGTAAATGTATATGAAATGTCCATACAAATGCTTGAAAAACATTTTACCCCTAAACTTTGTGTAGTTTTTGAGAGACATACATTTTTTTTGTCATGCACAAGCCCATGATGAAGACATTATGACTTATGTGGTTACGCTGCGTGGTTTAGCAGTAACATGTGAGTTCCAAAATTTAGCAGAATCTTTGATTCGTGATTGTGAGATGTACCAAAGACAAGAAAGTCAAAGAAAGACTGTTATCCTTGGATCCTACGCTAGACGAAGCAATGCAGATTGCCAGGAGTTTAGAACACACTGCTGTTTGGATGAAAGAAATTGATATTGGAAAATTGAACATTAAATCTTCAGAGAAAGAAGTAGTGGCTCTAGATGTAGATGAAGTGGGACTAAAGAAAGCTTCGAAAGCAGAAGTCCTGTACACACTTAATTCTACAAATGAAAAGAATTCTAATGCACCTAATGCACCAAATGTGGTTGCAAGAAGATAAATTACATGTTATAGGTGTGGATGTCCTGGGCACATTGCCTCTAGTCTCTCATGCGGTGCTAGGAATGTAACATGTAGATCATGCGGAAGGAAGGGTTATTTGGGTAAGATGTGTAGATTTAAAGGTCAGACCTCCAGTGTAAAGACCATAGAAAATTTAGGAGAGATAAAAGAAGAATTCATGCTTTCTATTGACGAATGTGGTATGTCAAAACATAAAGTGTTTATTCATGTGAACATAGATATACAAATGGAAAGTACAGAGAAACTAGAGAAACCCTATTGTGAAATTGTTTTTGGGAATATCGGAATTAAAGTATTAGCAGATTCAGGTAGTTTATTCACATTGATATCTAAGGAAGTATACCTGAAGGAGTTGAAGAAAAATTTGAAGGATCTACAACAGTCCGATATAAGTGCTGTGGGGTATGGTGGGAAAAGGATAAACATTGTGGGGATGGAATGGATGGACATGATTTTTAAAAATAATAGTGTTCATGGTAGAGTATATGTGACTGATGATGGGTCAAACCTTTTAGGGTGGCGCCATCAAAAAGACCTGAACATCATTCTTAATCCTAATGCTAAGGAACCAGTGATGGTAGTAGAATCTGCACAGATATGCGATTTACCTGTTTTAAAAGATAATTTAGATTGGGGGGAAAGTTTAATGGCTTCATTTCCCCATGTATTCACTGATAATTTGGGTATGTTAAAACATTTTACTCACCAGATTATCTTGAAAAAGAATGCTCGCCCAGTTGTGCATCAAGTTAGGCCCATACCTTTGTTAATGAGAGAACCATTACAGAAGGAGCTTGATAAATTGCTAGAATGTAAGATTATTGATCCAATCAAATCATCGGAATGGCTTGCTCCGATTGTCGTCGCACCCAAGGAGGGAAATAAAATGTGCCTATGCATAGACTTAAGAGATTTAAATCAGAACATATGGGTTGATAGGCAACCACTACCAAATATAACGGAGATGTTGAGCGTGATGGGTGGTGGAGAAGTTTTTAGTGTCCTAGACATGTCCGCTGCTTATCACCAAATAAATTTCCATCCAGAGTCGCGACCATTAACTTCCTTTGTCACACCGTTAGGGGCTTATCGCTATCGGCGTATGCCATTTGGGTTAGCTTCAGCCTCTGCGGTGTTTCAAAGAGTTATGCAAAATATATTTCAAGGGATGCATAGCATTTTATGCATTCAGGACGACATAATGATTGTGGGCAAGTCTTTTAAAGATCATGATGAGTTGATGAGTAAAGTTTTGGAAAGGATTGCTAACCATGGGTTGACAATAAAGAAAGAAAAGTGTCAACTAAGAAAAAGGCGAGTAAATTACCTAGGTCATGAGATATCTGCTAGCGGTAATAGACCATAGAAAAGTATTGTAAAAGCGATTATAGATGCTCCTCAACCATCAGATAAAGACTTGTTAAAATAATTTCTTGGTCTAGCCTGTTCGAAGTTTGTACCTAACTTCTCGAGTACCGTGGAACCTATGAGAATGTTATTTAAAAAAGGAGTGTCATTTGAATGGAATGCTTTATGTGAGGCAGCATTTGAAAAAATCAAAACGTCATTGGTTACTGCACCTACCTTGGCTCATTTCGATGTGTCAAGAAGAACTATATTGACGACTGATGCTAGTAATGTGGGGTTGGGTGCTGTTTTGACTCAAAGAACAGCTGATGATGAAAGCCTGATTGGGTTTGCGTCACGACGTTTGCAGGGAGCTGAGAGATCTTATTCAGCTATTGAGAAGGAGGCTTTGGGTTGCTGTTGGGCAATAAACCATTTTAAGTTTTATTTATGGGGTTTGTCTTTCGTTTTAAGGACTGACTACAAGCCTTTAGTGCACATTTTCAAAGGGGGAAAAGGTCTTGAAGGGAATGTTACTCCACGAATTTCTAGATGGTTAATATCAGTAATGGATTACAATTTTTCTATTGATTTTGTTAGGGGGAACAGGAATGTCGTAGCTGACTGCTTATCATGCATGCCGGTTGAGGAAGAAGAAGAGGATTTTTCCTTGGTATCTGAAGTAGAATCTCCATGCATTATCAATGATATAGACTTAGCCTTAAAGCAAGAAGAGTGGAATGAAGCCCTTAATAGTGATAGGGAGTACAGGGAAGTCAAGGACGTCATACGTGATGGTTGGAAAGATATGATGACTTTGAATGAAGAACTAAAGAAATATTTGAAGGTCAAAGATCAGTTGAGTATTCAAATGGATAAAGTCTTAAGATGTAATTGTGTAGTTACACCTAGGGTGTTGAGAGGTAAATTGGTTAAACTTGTACACGAAGGACACTTAGGGTGAAGCATGTGCAAAAGAAGATTGGGACAGAATTTTTGATGGCCTGAAATGGATAGGGCGGTAGAAGAGGTTGTAAAGGATTGCCAAGCGTGAAGTAACAGCGACAAATGTAGAGTGATCCAGCAACCACCACTGGGGTGTGTAAGTGTTCCTAATCGACCCTGGGAGAAATTAGCGTTGGATTTTTTGAGTCCAATTGATAGGTTAGGTATAAGGAGTAGATTTCTGATTCTTTTAGTTGATTACCATAGTAAATGGTTCTTAGTGAAATCTGTTGAACATATTACGTCAGAAGTGGTAATTGAATTTCTGAGGAATGCGTTTTTGGAAGAAGGAATACCAAAGTGTTTGGTTACGGACAATGGAGTTCAACTAGTTTCCACTGTGATGGCAAGATTTCTTGTAGGACTGGGTATCAAGCATGAAAGGGTGGCATTATTCAGACCACAGCCAAAAGGATTGGTTGAGCGAGTTAATCGCATCATAGTGGATAATATTCAATTATCTTTGAGTAATGGTTTAAAGTGGAAAGAGGAACTAGACAAAATTATCTGGGCTCACAGAGTGACTCCCCATTCTGTTACAAGTGTTTCACCTTTTGTGGCTTTCAAAGGAAGAGAACCAGCAACCAAAGAATCTCCTGTGTGGTTGCAAAAGAAAGATCAGGTCTGGGTGGATCAAGAACTAATTGCAGAAAGAGTTAAGGGATCTTAAGAAAGGAATAAAATTGATTATGACAGAAGAAAAGGGGTGAACGATGTTAAAATCATTATTGGTGACTGGGTGGTTACGAAGAAAATTGGATTTGTGAGAAAAGGTGAAAGCAGATTTTCCAGACCACAAAGAGTAATAAAAGTAATGAACTCAGTAGTATCTCCTGAGGATGGTAAGATGTGGAGCGTAGGTAATTTATGTAAAAATGTATGCCCCAAATTCTATTGAGTAATTTATGCAAAATTGATGTTTCAAATTGTATAGAGTGATTATGTTGTTTTTATTCATTGTAATTGTTTCTTGTTATGAATTGTAATATGTATAATTTTTAATGTGTTAATGTATTCCTTGTAAGGGGGAGATGTGTGGAGATTTCATTCTTTCATTGTAGAACTCAGTGATGCCATGGAATGACATCACTGAGAGATTCTGTGAAAAGAGTCAGTTGATGAAGCTGGAGGTTGCTGTACACTTGTGAAGATGTACTTCTATGAATAAAGGCTTTTATTCATTAACCACTGCCTCTGTGGTTACTACATAGATAAATAGCCCTGTCGAAGGCCCCAGACCCATGTGGGCTCCAAGCGAGGGCCGAGACATGTTGATACTTTAAGAGAGGTAATACTGAACAATTATATTCAGTAAACTCCAACATATTCACGTTTATATTCATGCCCCAGGTACCCTCCGAATAAAACATATTGTTTGCGTATACCTTAAGGTATTTGTAATTATCACTCATCTGGTTCCTTGCATGACCAGTACTTGCTTTATATAAGAACTCCCATTACATCTATGGTTGAGTCTGCCTGGATAGTACCATCTTACCCGGGTGTGGATAAAGGCATATGATGAAGCATGTCACGATAACTGAATGAGGCGTCTACTCCAATATCTTTGGTTATCCCATCTACCAAAGATAAAGCGGAGGGAGATTATCACATCCAGTTAGAACTTGTGTTCAGAAAATTAACCAAAGCAATAGCTACCCCCATTTTGATACATCAACCATAATTTAGTTCTGTTGACGCAATTAAAGGTGGTAGAAAGGTCCATAAAGGCTAGGTACAGCGGACAGAACCTGGCAACAGTGTACTTACTTACTATCAGATGTAAGTTCAGGCACTAATCCACTGTACCCAGCCCAGGATGAAAACCAAATTGATAAACAGATAAAATGTAGTTGTCATTCAAGGGTATACTGTTATTACAGTATATTAAAGCATGTAGTAATGTATTTTGTTACATGGAATCTCGCAGATTTCCCTTCTGGGCAAGGGTTTTTGGCTTTGGTTACCCCATCACAAAAATCCTGGGAGTAGAAGAGTTACAATGTGATAATCATTGTTAGGCCCTCTTAGGAGGACTATACTTTGTTTTGTGGACTCTAATTTTGTATATATTTGGTAATTTGATAACTAAATTTTAGAGATTTATTCAAGCACAAAAGCAACACCGCCAATTTATTTTAACCGAATGGTCTTTCTCTTTGAGAGAAAGACCATTTGTTTGAAACATGTCAGTGGTGTTGCTGTTGTGCTTAAATAAATCTCTACAGCTAAGTTCACCGGGTGCATTAATCATTTGTTGTGGAAGAGATATCATGGAAACTCTGACTGTTTCCCACAACAGCACCAGCTGTTTGGCCCACCGCCAAAAGAGTCCACATTATTTTTGAAAAACAAATATATATTTATATGGGTTTTATTTACCTTAAGTCTACTTACAATGCAGAGTAAAGGAATGCATGGTAAAGGTATCTGCGTGGTAAAAGCTTTCGTGTAATTGTTGTGTCCCAGTTCTTCAAATCTCATGCCCCTTGCGCTTGAAGGTGACAATCCATCTCTCCTGCGCGAGAGTACCCATTGTCCCCTCTCCCTTCCCATTGGTCCCTCAACATTCCACCCTCCCTCATGTCCCTCGCCAACCACCAACTGTCATTCCTGACATTCCTTTCCTTACCTACGCACCGCACTAGGTGTGGGGCTGTTGATAATAAACTTATGATTGATATTTACAATCCAGTCTCTTTCATCTACTTTCTACAAGTGGCGACGAGCGGAAACCACAGCCCCTCACCGCGGATTCCATGTATTCCAGCCTCATCTACGGTCAACTTCAGGAAAATTAGAAAGGCGTTGCACCAGTGTTACAGAAGAACTGGCTTCCTATCTGGATTTGCTTCAGCCTTCCAAGCATTGTGCTTTTCTGCTGATTAAGAGCGTCCGTTCGTGTTCTGGCTCCTGTCCACGGACGTGTGTCCACTTGATGTATCCTTTAATTATGCGACGCATTTAATTGACGAACTCAGTCCTTGCCACAGAGTGTTCTTCGGCTGCCGGCCACCCGGGTCAAAGGTACTGTGATTCCTGCACATCTGATCATCTTCCCGGGGCTTTCGGCTGTGTTGTATTCTTCCTCCATCGATTTCCTGTCAGCGTGTTTTCGCGCCTACAGACGCCTCTCTGTGTGCATCTTCTGCGCATGCCCACGTGCGTCCTACGTCACTGGAACGCAGCGTCAGGCGCCATCTTGGAGTTCAATTTTGGTCAACAATTTGGTGAGTTCGATTCCGACTCTGGCACGTTCACGGTGATGTGCACACCATCAAGAATGATTATTAAAAGTTTTTCTACACAAAACGCTTTCAACTGCAATTTCTGAAAGCAAAGATAAACGGTCTTAATGAAAAACTTTCGTAGATGCATTTGCAGTCGATATCTTCTTAACTACAGTGATGTGAAAAACTGTGCCTTCTGTAACTGAAAGTACTCTAGCTTGTAAAGAAAGTTAGAAGCTAAAGTATATGGTTTTAATATCATTACACACGTGTCCTTAGTTTTTCCGGTCAGACATCTTTTTTCACTTTTGTCTGCTACTGTGTGTATCATTGTAGTAGTGATAAGAGAGGAAGGACCCCAAAGTTAGTTGTAACAACAACTGCAACGCTGACCTTCACTTTTGCATGTAAAGCAGGAAGTTGTTTAATTCCTTCTTTGACTTTAATTCGTCATGTGTGCTCCGAGTTCTTTGAATCTTGCGCAGCCTCAAGCGTTTCTGCCCCTCAAAGGTGCTCCATGCATGCCATGGAAGGAGTGGAAAGAATATTTTACAAATTATATTGAAACTGTTGAAGATGAGGACTTCACAGCTGAAAAGAAAAAGAAAGTGTTTTTGTACTGTTTAGGTCCTGAGGGTGTGTAAACGTACAACAACAATGAAAAAAAAGTGAGAGAAGGCAACAATGTGTATCAACATGCCTTAGATGATCTTGATGCTCATTTCTCGCCTATTGTATGTGTTGCTGTTGACCGTTACACATTTTCTAGGAGAAAACAGGGTAAAGATGAGAGCATTGATGATTATGTTGCTGCCTTGAACAATTTAGCATTAACCTGCAGATTTGGACAACTACAAGAGGAATTTGTTCGTGATCAAATCATCATGCATGCTAGCAACCCAAATATCCAAGACAAACTCTGGGTGAATGGTGAATCTTCTTTAAAGGAAGTTGTCGCTTTGGTTAAAAAGGCAGAACTTACTGGCAGATGTGCCAAGGCAGTTTTAGATGAGCCAGTTTTAGTTAAAGCAATTAATTCTTCCAATGCTAACAAACTGAGACAAAAAGTCAACAATAGGGAAATTGCACATGATTATCACAAGAAAAGTGAACAATACAAATCTAAACACAGAAGTGAGAAGAGTCACAGTATGATAAACAATGATCACTCTGAACTCAAGTGTTTTCGATGTGGTTCTCCCACCCATTTAGCTGATTCCACAAAATGTCCTGCTAGACATCAGTAGTGCATGTCATGTGGTTTGACGGGTCACATTGCAAAAGCATGTAATAGAAGATCTTTCAAACAAAGCAAACATGTAAAACACATTCAAGAGGAGAGTGACTCTGCTGAGGAAAATTCTGAGTACTCAGATTCTGACAGCATCAATTACGTATTCTCCATTGAATATGACGTATTGGAACTCACACCCACAAAGAAAAAAAAAACCATGTGTGATGTAATATTGGGTGGTGTGATTGTGAACTTAATGGCTGATTCTGGTTCTCCTTTCACGATTATCAATGAGAATGTTTGGAAACAACAGTTCACAGACAAAATTGGTACTTCACTAGAAAAATCTAATGTCATTGCAAGAAGTTACACAGGCAACAACATTGAATTTTTAGGAACATGTGAATTAGAATTTGAATTAAAAAACAGGAAAGCATTTTGTAGACTCTTTGTGGCTAAGAAGGGACCTTCGGTACTTGGTTGGAGTGATCAAGCTGATCTTGGCATTATCCTCAACCCCAATAGTGCTGATCCTGTTTTGTCGGTTGACGAGTCATGTAAACATACCATCCACAAAGATTTTCCAGAAGTGTTCTCCGGTAAAGTAGGCCTCCTTAACAGTTTTCAACATAAGATTGAACTAAAAGACTCAGCCGTCTCATGCATTCACAAAGTTAGACATTTACCAGTTTTGGTAAGAAATGATGTTCAAGTCGAACTGAATAGACTTGTCAAAGATGGAATAATTAAAGAAGTTGAGTCTGCGGAGTGGGTTTCTCCCTTAGTGGTGGTCAAACGTCCCAATGGAAAAATCTGACTTTGCATCGATCTTAGGGATCTTAACAAAAATATTATTGTTGATCAGTACCCGCTACCACGTATTTGTGAAATGTTCAATGCCACCAATGATATGTGTGTATTTTCTATTATAGATTTAAAATCCGCGTATCACCAAATAGCCCTACACGCGGACAGCAAGAAATACACCACACTTATTACCCCATTTGGTTGTTACCGTTTCACCAGAGTACCGTTTGGTTTAGCCTCGGCCGCAGCGCTTTTCCAAAGGGTCATGACTTCTATCTTTGAAGGCGTTGATGGTATCAGGTTTTTCCAAGACGACATCCTGGTCATGGGCGGCAACCAATTGGAACATGACACACGCCTTAGGCAGGTTTTTAATAAACTGAAAATGCATGGACTAACTGTTGAGTTAGACAAATGTAAATTATCCCAGAACAAAGTGGTATATCTTGGGCACACTATTAGCCACGATGGTATCAAAACAAAACAAGGTTTAGTGGATGCCATTCTCAATGCTCTGTGTCCATCCAGCAAAGAAGATGTTAGAGCCTTTCTCGGATTAACTGAGTATTACTCAAAATTCATTAGAAATTTTTCGGAAAAAATTTACAGTTTAAGACAATTACTAAAAAATAGAACACAATTTGTATGGTCCCTGGAATGTCAGAACACCTTTGAAACAATCAAAAAGCAAATCAGTGATGCACCATTTCTCAAAAGATTTGATCCCAAAGCTGAAATCTTCGTAACCACTGATGCTAGCAACAAAGGACTGGGTGCTGTGCTAGCACAGAAGGATACTTCGAACCATGAATGGGTTGTGGCCTTTGCTTCAAGATCGTTCACCCCTGCTGAGGAGAAATACTCAGTAATCGAACGTGAGATGCTGGCCTGTTCATGGGCGCTCAATTACTTCAGAGCATACATTTGGGGATACAATGTACATCTTCGCACAGACCACAAATCCTTAATTAAAATCCTTTCTGCCTCAGGTTTGCAAAATGCTTCACCTTGGCTTAGTAAAATGTCTATCAAATTACTGGATTACAACTACACAGCAGAATATTGGCCTGGAATCAAGAACAAGGTTGCGGATTTCCTCAGCAGACTACCTCTTCCACACAATGAGAATATGGATACACTAGAGGATGATGAAAAAGTGGCTCTACTTTTCAACACGGATCTTGATGGAATCTCTGCGGGAGAATGGGAACAACACATGTCTCGCGATTCCACACTCCAAGACGTATGCAAATTCGTCAACACCACTTGGCCAGAGAAACGCCATCTTCACGACAATGCCAAAGTATTTTGGGAAATAAGAAAGGAACTCAGTTGGGAAAATGTAGTGTTGTACAGAATTGGCAAAGCCATAGCCCCCATCACTCTCAGAAACAAAATTCTAAATCTTTGCCACATTGGTCACCTTGGCATTTCAAAAACAAAGCAGAGAGTCAGAACCATTTACTGGTGGCCTGGTATTGACAAGCAAATTGAAATCCAGATAAGAAACTGTGTAGAATGCTGTGATTCAGATAAAACCCTTAAAACATCCAAAGTTTCTCTATCTCCTCTTAAACCCCCCTTAATGGCATGGGAGAAATTCGGCCTGGACATCGCTGGACCCATTGAAGGACATGATGGAGAGTTCAAGTATATTTTAGTGGTCATTGATCACTTCTCCAAGTGGCCTGAAATAGAAATTGTCTCAGAAATAGACAGCTCAACAGTCATCTCCTTCTTGGATAAGCTGTTCTTGAGTGAAGGATTACCCAAATATGTGCTCAATGGTCCGCAATTTTGCTCTGAGGCGTTTAAGTCATTCCTTGAGAGAAATTGCATCACCCACCACACCACCTCATTATACCATCCAGAAGGAAATGGCCTCACTGAACGCTTCAACCGTGTCTTGAAAGGGCACATACAGCTGTCAAGAAATGCTAACCTTAACTGGGAAGAAGAAGTGTTCAAACTCATCTGGGCCTTCAGGATATCTCCTTGTGTCAGCACCCGTAATGCACCATTTGTTCTCATGAGAAGCAGACAGCCCCTGAGTATAGACCTAGGTTGGATGCCTACTTCCAAACAAATAGAATGGTCACCAGATGTCATCAGAAATAACATAATCAAGGCGCAAAAATACTACAAAGAATGGTATGATTCCAAACATGGTGCCAAAGAACACTCATTTAAGGTGGGTGATCTTGTAAAAGTTTGCTTAGAAAAGAAAGTGAGAAAAGGAGAAAGCAGATTCACCGCTCCTCTTCACATTGATGAACTTTATAACAATGAGGCCAGACTCAGTGATGGGAAAGTGTGGCACATGAGTAGATTGCCCAGATATCATCATGGAGTCAATGTACCCAATCAACTTCAACATAATACTTATTGCAAAGATCTGTGGGTTGATGTTGATAGGACCAGTTTTGAACATGGTTGCATGCCCAGAAATGAGATTTCACACAATCTCCCACCTGTCACTGACTCTGCTGATTGTCACTCATCAGACCAGTCTGTTGATGTCAGTCCTCGCACTCAGATACTCAATCGGAGTTGTTACGGTGACTCACATTCTGACTCTGAAGTCATGTCTGACGGTCATAGCTTCAGTGGTAGGTTCGGTAGAACCAGTAATGAACCTCATTCTGACACTGAAAGTGTTCCTGATCCCCACTTGGCCACGGGAAGGTTTGGGAGAACCATCCGTATACCCAAACGCTATGAGGACTTTGTTTGTGACTAAAGGCGCATAGTTAAACATACATTAATGTTTATGTTATATCACAGTATGTGATTTATTTGTTAAAACTCGCAAGAGACGAAGATGTGTTGTATCCCAGTTCTGCAACTCTCGTGCCCCTTGCGCGTGAAGGTGACAATCCATCTCTCCTGCGCGAGAGTACCCATTGTCCCCTCTCCCTTCCCATTGGTCCCTCAACATTCCACCCTCCCTCATGTCCCTCGCCAACCACCAACTGTCATTCCTGAGATTCCTTTCCTTACCTACACACCGCACTAGGTGTGGGGCTGTTGATAATAAACTTATGATTGATATTTACAATCCAGTCTCTTTCATCTACTTTCTACAGTAATGTCATACATTCCCTTGTGTGACAGGTTATGCTCAACATAGGAGGCCAGAGTTGGTTTTGATAACCACCAAACTTTAAAGACACAGGTTCGATAAATTCATTGAGAAAAGTTATGTCAGGCCACAGGTCTGGTCTGTTACAAAAGGTCATGACAACGGAAGTAGCCTTGAACTATTTATTATAAAAAACAAATGTTAAAGTTAGCAGGCCTTAACAGTGGATTATAACCACACCCTGTTAAATCACATAGACAGGTATTTTGTTACATGGGATCTCACTGGTTGCTTAGTAGGTAGGCGTTTGGAGCAAATCAACTTCTTTGACATAATCTGGGAGTAAAAGATTTCCACTGTAATTGGTCCTTCCTAGATCCTCTTAGTATGACCAAAAGGGTTTGTCTGCCAAGCACAAGCAATAAATATAAATTAACAAAAAATACATATATTTATAAAAATACACACAAATAGATGCTTTGGATCAGCCCTCTTCTGCCATTATGTTGCTACACTGTCATTCTCACTGTGCTTCCATGCATGACAGCATACAGCAGCATGGGGCAATAGATTAGGCTACTTTGACCACTTACTCCATTGTTGGCTTTTGCCTCATCACACATGCACCTCTAGCTGAAAATGAGAGGGCTTCACTGTAACGGCTGGTAAGCCAACCTTTGGTTTCCCCTTTACCTTTTTCTAACTGTACCCATCACTTCCTTCCTTTGTCTTTTATAAAAATTTTTGGAGTGCACTCCAGCTCTCCAAGCAATGCAACTGGACCCCTGCTTGCAGCTCATTTAATCTGTAGTGCATCGCATCTGGTAAAGCCACTACTCTGCTGGTATGGAATTGCCCATATTGTACCACTGTTTAATTGTATCACTCTAAGATGGCCAACACTTTGCCTCTAAACTTAACGTCCATGTTGGAACTTTAGAACATCTGTACAATGTGTACAACAGGCTGGCAAAACATAACGTTTAGGCTGCATGTTTCTTTTCTAGTTTTAGTCTTCTTAATTATCTGGCAGATTTTATAAGTGTTTTATTGCTTATGGTAAATGGGCGAATATAATAAATAGTGAGTGAATGAATGAATGAAAGGATGAGTGCCTGGGCACATTTATAATGCCGTATTTAGTGCCTAAACTCACCAGTGACTGAAGAGGTCCTTCAATGATAAGCCAGACTGTTGGAATTGCCAATACATGCTCCCCAAAATTGGCCTCTAGGCAGCAAATTATAATAAAAGAATTTTAAAAAATGGAATAAAACTAACCCCGTCAAATTACATGACCCAAAACAATGGAACCTTGCCAAATAGAGCGCTACACAAACACCGCTTATGTAAGACAGCAGAAAGAACACGGTCTTGTTGCTCTAGCTAAGGCAAAGAGAAACTGAACCTGTCTAGCTCGTGAAACGAGACCAAGGTAAATAGACCGAGAAAAGGAATGTCGTACTCGGCACTGGGACCGCTGACAAGAGTGGCGTCCATTGTATAAAGATAACATTTGCTGCTGAGCATTGCGAAGCAGCCCCAATAAATTGGAGTAATAGTGCCATGTTGATAATTGTTTTTATAGACAGCCATATACTTATATTTATAAGTTAGTAGACATCATAAAAATAAAATTTAGTTTATTTATATTTGGTAATAAAATTAAACTGACGCCACAAACTGGCTGTCAATTTATATAAACATTTTAATAAAATGCTTGCTTATGAAATTCATGTTTAAAAGAAATCAATACAAACGCAGTATTTAAAAAAAAAACGTATTTCCTGGCTTGGAGATGGCCGCCACAGACTCTATTCGTAAGCGGGGGTAAGGCCGCCTTCTGTGAATGTCTATTTTCCACGTCTGAATCCCGTTTCACCCAGTGGGCATCTACCGCGGTTTGTTTTCAGCACAGCTGAGAGGAGCAGGCCGCCTCCAAGAGGCGTGGTCAAGGAGTTCCCCGCCCACCGGCGGCGATTGGCTACTGCCCCCGGCCGTGTTGACAGTAGAACACTGCCTGACAGCCGCCAACGAACACCGGGGCAGAAGCTTGTGCGGGAACAGTAGCGCTACAGCCCCAGGGGCACCCTTGAAGGCACGCGGTGGAGACCGTGGTGCGCGAGACCTCGGCACGCGACATGTCGGCAGGCGACGGCGGGTAGTTGCGCACCTGACTTTCAGACTTTTCCTGGAAGGTGGGAGAATGGCGTGGGTGAGGTTCTTCCGGAGGCCCGGGGGGAGTAACCTGGGCAAGACGTACCAGCCCGGGAGCATCCTGTCCCTCGCGCCCACCAAGGGGCTCCTGAACGAGCCGGGCCAGAACAGCTGCTTCCTGAACAGTGCCGTACAGGTGAGACCGGGAGGAGGGCGAGCTCAGCCCCGGGAGAACCAGGGCTTCGGGGAGGAGGAGTTTGGGGAGCTGTTATAGAGGGAAACAGTGCCCACTTAGTTGGAAGATTGCTGCCCTGGGAGAGGTGCCTGCCTGCGGCTTGTTGACTCTGCCAGGAGTCTCTCTAGCCCGCGACAGGCCTTACACTGACACCCCCCCCCCCATCCCCTGCCGGTAGCACCAGCCCGGTTCCCTGTTGTGGACAGTGTTCGGGGCTTGCATTTGCATTGCACGCCTATAGTACTTAATTTTAGCAGGTGCCTCATTCTGACTTTTTTAAGCCAACGATGCCGCTTCTTCTTTAGGGGGTGCGACTCTCCAACGGCAGTACGACCTGGCAGAGTTTTGCTGCCATTCCTATTCCTGCACAGCAGGCCCGCACTTCCGCGAGGCACCTGTTGACAGAAGGGGTTCCTGTGATGCTGTCGGTCGCCGTAGTATTTGATTCACTACATGTTTTTAAAATCTAAAATACAGTGTTCCATTACGACTTGTTCACCTACGCTTTGTAAACGCGCTTCCCTCCTCCAGGCCCCTCTCCCACCTTGTTAGACAGGTTCTCCGAGGCCACTTCTTCCGGCTTGAGGAATGTGCAGCCTGCTTAATAGTGTAGTTGTACTCGTAAGGGCCTTTGAGCGCTATCCATTTCTTGCCCTCGTGCTGTTTTCACAACTTCTCGAGCTTTTAACTTTGTTGCTCTGGCGTCATCACCTTTTTGTGGGGACCGTGCAGTGCACCCCTTTTAATTGCAAGCGGCACATATGAACATCTAAGTTTATCACTTTAACAGTGCACTGGTGCAAAACTAAGCAACAACAACTGTGGTTCTTTTTCAGTTTGGGTGACAGTAGAGAAAAAATAATTTAACTAATAAGGCATATTACAGTAACATTTTATACCGGAAATAACGATGGTAAATTAAGTCTGTTTATGCGATAGAGAAAATGCCACAGATACATTGCTGTGTTCCCTAATGTTCAAGCAGGCTGTGCCCATTAGACTTGTGGGCTAGTCATGTTGCTTAACCATAACTGCTGTGTTTGGGTTCTATGTCATCAAGGCAAACATACTGTAACATAACATCGGTCATGGTGCTTAACCATAACTGCTGTGTTTGGGTTCTATGTCATCAAGGCAAACATACTGTAACATAACATCCTAGAAAAATCAAACACTCTTAAGGAATACTAGATTAAGAAAAGTACGTACATTTTAAACGGGAACGTGGCTTTAAAAAATATTTTAGGCAAAGGGAACCTGCAGACTGGAAATGTTTAATAATATGGAAATGACGAATATGACTGAAAGTAGAGGTGTTTTTAGAAGGCGACTGAACGATAATGGGTATGGGGTAGCTTGCCCGTAATGCCTGATCGTACTGTTTCTTAAGACTTGCCCAATATTAGTTCCTACTACTGGGTTTTATATCGACAAACGTAACAGTAGGTATCAGGTGCTATGCCATGCATCTACGCCTTACAGTATTTTTGCCTAATAATGATTAAATGCAACATGGTTATCTTTGCTCGCTTCATCTTACCTGATTTGTTGATTCCAATTGTTTACCTTTCACACTTTTTTAAGTATGTGACAACATCTTTTTAATTATTAAAAGGAAATTGAAACAGCCGTGGTGTCGTCGGGGTTTGCAATAACCTCAGAAGTTATTTTAATTTTCAGTCGAAATTAAGAACATAACACGATTTAACTTCATTTACAATGCATAAGATAGTATGCGATGCAGGTTTCGAAATACATTTTCATGGTTCAAACAGAATTTTTTTATTTTTTTTTGCAAGCCACATGTAGGCATTTATTTAAGGTATCTGCTGATGAATCTATTGTCGTTATTGTACACGTTGATCGTGCTCAACCTTTTACTGTAACCTTGGAAAATAGTTTGAAGTTTCCACAAAGAAAGTGGATTTTGTAGTGCTGTGTTCCACTATGCTAATTGAACTGATTTTTTCAGCGTTTGTTTACATGTTGCATCACTAATTTGCTTTCCTTACTGTGACAACATTTACGTGCCAAAAGAGCGTTGTAATTTAAACAAATATTTGATATTGCAAATAACATTTGGATGTGGTGTTACATTTATAAATATGCCTCTAAATGAAATTCATGTCTATTAGTAGGATTTATTAGTGGCATGCATTTCTCAGAGAAAACACTTAGGGTGATTCGCTTTTGACTGAATGCAAAGGTCAAAAATAATTAAAAGAAAAGCATCAACATTCGAACGCGGCTGTCACCAGGCATATTTTTTCCCAACTTGTCTATTTTTGTGTTCTACCTCCAGTCCCACTAAAGTAGGTTACTAGTGCTGCTCTGTGAGTCTAGGGGATGATACCTTAAAAGTAAGGTTCAAATTAATCTGTGTTTTAAATGGTTTGAAGTTACTTTTTAACTTTGTCAGAATTATTTAGTTTTTAAAAACATTTGATCAAAGTGCTTACCAATACTTATTTATTTAATATTCTGTTCCATTGAACCATTTTGCATTAGAGCAACACACTACCTAAGATGTATTGAAGCCCCTGGAATGCCAATGCACATTGTTATGTTTACTTTTTGTGTTTCCCGATGAAGGTTTAGAGTTTGAGCTTTCAGATGACTAGTATATGTCCAGATAATTTGTCCATTTTGTGACTTCACCTGCCCACAGACACAGCATGCAGAAAGCTATTGTTGAATAAAGTCGCCAATCTATACTTTTTTATCCTAGTAGTCTTAGCATATCCGTTTTTTTGTTTATTTCCTAAAGGTTGGCAGTGCCCTAATGCTGCATCCTTCACGCAAGCATCATATTTTTTTTAGCATTGATGTCTCTTTACATATTTCTCCTCTTACAGAGCAATGTTTTCCTGCTCTCCATAGAACTAAATGGAAATTGCACAGGTGTTTTGGGGTTGTTAGAATTTTTGTCTATAAAAATTTGCTAAGAGAAAGAAGGGAGCGAGAGAGAGAGAAACTCTGTTTATTTAGACCGTAGTCTTTAAACACAGAGATCTTATAAAATACAACACTGTACATACTTATTAAAACAAACGTATACACAAATAACGTTTTAAAATGACACCATTACTTTTCAGACCGCTCTGCTTAGTACCTCTATAGTAGAACAGTAGCTGTCATCGCCCCCTTGCAACCTCTAAATTTCAAATTTTCCATAAAATCAATAAATAAGATAAAGACCTCATAAAACCTTAGTACAACAGAAGTAACAAAAACTCCTAAAGTTAAAAGTTCTTTACATTTATCAATCTTCATTAGTAACGATAGATTAGACAATTTCTTTGGTCTTAAGCCTATAGCTAATAAGTAGGGGGCGTTTATAGTTAATTTCATCCCTAACATTGCTTAAGTTTTTCCCTAGCAAAACAATTTACCCCTCTCATATAATTTCCTTGTGCAATTGCAGTATCCAGGTTTTCCATTTCTATCAATAATGTAATGGCTTGATCTCGAGACCATATTCCATATTTTATAAATAATGGCCGTAGAAATAGTTTTCTCCCTTCTACCGTCATAAGGCAATCTACCACTATATGCAATATATCGCACTTTGTCCTCAGCCCGCATTTGCATAGCCCATCGGGGTATAACATTTCTGCTTTTAATCTTCCTTCCATTAACCATGGGTTGGTGCCAATTCGTAATTTCAAGATTTCATATCTAAGTCCATGGTTAGGCAAGGTTTCTAAATACGGATACCATGCGTCTTTTTCCCACGCTTTTACCATGCATTGGACCGACATTTTCTTTCTTAAGTTTTCTAGGTCCTGGTTCCTTGATTGCTCCATACCTTGTGCTTTAAGTAGACTCTTTAAAAAAGGCAAAGTCTAAAGGATTCTGGTTTACTCTCACATTTAGACTCCCAGTAATCTCCTTAATTTTCCTTCTTGCTTCTATTGCCCATTTAAGGCTGCTATGCATTATTTCCTCACTGCACCAATATGATACCTTCTGCGCGCCCCCTTGGGATTGGCGTTTCCAAAATCTTGCCAGGGACATTTGGACCTGGATATTCCATGCTATTGTTCCTATCTCTATTCTGATTGCTTGTATCATGGCTGCCTTTGGTAGGGACAGTAGCATTTTTTAGGGCCTTGCCTTCCTCCCGATCCCACCCTCCCTTACCACTAAGATGTTAAACTTCTGCTCTATACAATACTTGGGGCGGGATCATAGCTTCATAAGCTTTTAGCCAAGGTTTATGTGACATGTCCCCATAATCTTTATTACATTTTTTCAGGCCACAGATAGAGGATGATGCTTTCGCTTTTCGGGTGTCCAAATGTATCCCCCATTTTAATGAGCTTTCGAACCATAAACCTAGGTATTTGTATTCCTTTACAGATTCTAGTTTCATTTGACCTAGGTACCAGCTAAAGCTTTTAGACTTTTTATCAAAAGTCAGGATCTTCGTTTTGTCCATGTTAACCACTAAAAGTTTGGCCTTACAGTATTCACTAAAAGCATTAAATTTTCTCTGTAGCCCTATCTCCGTCTGATCGATGATCACAAGATCATCTGCATAAGCAGGCTTGCTACCTTCCTGCCACTCATTCTGGGGCTCGCGCTTCTTTCCACTTCCAGGGCCGCTGGTAGGTCAGCTAAAAAAATTGAAAAGAGGAGAGGGGCCAGGACACAGCCCTGTCTTAGCCCGTTCCCTATGGGTATTTTCTTTGTCAATGCCCCTTGAGTGTCTTTGATCACTTGGGCCCAATTACCCCTATGCAATTCTTCTAGTATTGCAAGTAGGCCCGGTGGGATCTCATATTTAATCAAGCACTCCATAACCTCTTACGATCCACCAAATCAAAGGCCGCCCGGAAGTCGACAAAACAGCAGAACATTTTCCCCTTTTGTTATATCGACTTCCGGGCGAGTGCCCAAAGAGCGTAGCAGTGGTCCACTGTAGAGTGCCCTTCTTTAAAACCCCCCTGTTCTACTGGGACAATTGACTTCGCTTCTACCCAATTTTTTAGTTTTCCTAACATTATTTTTGCAAATATTTTCTCCCCGATGTCTAGAAGATTGATTAATCTGTAATTTTTTGGGGTGTGCATATCACCTTTCTTGTGTATGGGCCTTATTATTACCCCTTTCCAGCTATCTCGGAACCTCCCAGTGTCCAAAACTACTCGAAACATTTTGGCAAAAAATTCAGCCCACCAATCTGTCTGGGTTTTGATTATCAGGGCTGGCAGGTTATCTGGGCCTGCCGCTTTTGTTAAATTCAGACTCTTTATCGTAGTTTTAACTTCTGGGACCGGAAAATCAAGTTTTATATCTGCTACCAGACCACTCCAGTCTGTGTGCTGATTCTCTTCCCGGTTACTCCCAGGGCTATATAGGTCCTGCAACTAATCCTCCCAGGCTGCTTCTGCCACTACACAATTCATTGTGGGTAACTGGTGATCCTCAGCTAAGTGAATTAGTCTCCAGAACTGCCGTAAGTTTCTTGTCTCAATTGCCTCAAGTAATCTTGACCAACAAGCTTCTTTATATTCTCTTTTTGCCCTTCTAATTAACGTAGTATATTCTCTTTTCAGACTTACAATGTCATTACCACTACCCTGCCTGCCCTTTAAAAGTTGGCGACGCGTCATTCTTCTCACTTCTCTTTTCTTTTCTAGGCATTCCTTTGTAAACCATCTTCCTTGTAACTCCGGCTTTGAATGGATCTTTTTAGTCTTTTGTTGATCAATTCTCAGCACCTCACTAAGGGTTTGAACCACATTCTCGATTTTTCCCACGTACCAATCTAACCCCTGCCCACTTGCTGTGTCTAAATCTAGATTCTGTTGTAACTTTACTAGTCTAGCCATATATTCTTCCGTGAGCCTTGTTGTACGTCGCCTGGTGTATTCCATCTGTTGTTCCATGACTTGGGTACGGGTCATTTGCTGTGCATTAGGGATTTCTAGAGATACAATATTATGGTCACTCCCTTCTCTATTTTGAATCCTAAACCCTGTGATTAGTTGGAAAATCCAGGGGGTTGTGAACACGTAATTAATTGAACAGTTTTGGGTACCTTGTTTAAACGTTTTTTTAGCTGGGCAATCTAAGGGAGATCTCCCATTTAGGCAGAAGAGATTTTTGGTTCCCAGAAAGTTTGCCAACTTGGTGTCCTTAGCAGTTGTTATACATTCTGGGAAAGTAGCTTGTATTATCTTGTAGGTCTCTAATATTTCTTGAAACAATCCGTCCAACCTCCTGGGATGTAATTTATGGTTAAAATCGCCCATTAACATGATCAAATCCCTGCCGTACTTTTCGCAGATTGTATCCATATCTTCTTTAAAATGCCCCATTTCTGCTATATATTCCTCCGAGGAATCCCATTGCATATATACATTTATAAGTATTATCATATTCATCTTTACAAAATCAGATAGCATTATTTTACAAGCAAGCAGCCATTTACATTTTACAGATATTGCTGTCACCTTCTTTGTTACTTTTGTTGACACCAGAGTCATTATTCCCCCAACTGACTGGCCAAATCTATGTTTCTTTGCTGAGCGGTTTTGCTGGGAGAAGTTATCGAATGTGGGGGTCTTGCCACATAGCCAAGTCTCCTGGATGCCCATAATCTCTGTATTTTCTCCTAATTCCCTTAAATTATTTTGTTTGGCTTCATCACCTAAAGAAGGGGAAATTGGGTCCAGGAGTTGATGCCGCCTTTCAGAAGTAATCTAAAGAGCTAGCCTGGCGCAAGTTTCCTCAGGAAGGCACTACATCGAGAAAGATGTTTGAGTATTGTGGCTTCACTAAGATTTAGCCCATATATTGATAACAATTGATCAAATTTACAGCATTTTCACAAGAAAAAGCAACCTGGATAATTCCAGTATTTGAATAGATTTTCCAAGATGTATGCCTTTAAGGGAAAAATCATTTGGAATTTACAGTAGGCCTCAAAACTGAGGTTTAACCAGAGATGCCCTACTGAAAACTGTTGATGTAACAGAACGATCAGCTGCTGAAATAGTGGATGTAGTGTGACAGCAGAAATGGTGCATTGTACAAATTGAGTTTAAACCCTTTCATCTGACACCCACTCCCAACACAGACACACACCTAAGCTATTCGTTAGATTTTGCAGGCCATATTTTCTGTCTAGATTTCTAGAGCATGGTGATGGTTATTTTGGGCATACTGGTAGCAGAGCTGATCACATTCTTCGATGCAACAGAGAGGGTTTGAAAGAACATGTACCCTTGTGGAATCCTGTACAGCTTCAGGGCCCTTGGCAAAGAGAAGAGCCAACCGCAATCTGTGTTCTGTCCCCGAAGCACGTTAGTTATTACACTAGTGTTTCTAGTCTATGACCATTTTAATTCTCTTAGCTTAATAAATGTATTTTCAACCGTGTCATTGAGCTGTGGCAGGGGACTTTCTCTTCTATTTTCTCATGAAACATTTACATGGATTGCCTCTTGAGACTCAGTCCATGTTCTTTGATGGATTACCCTATACATTTTAAACCACCTTTATAATGTTGTATTACTGTGATTACAACTCCGTAGCACCACATTGCGCTTCCCTAGCTCCACATTGCACTGCCTAGCACCACCTTCATTGTTTTATTTTTATGGTAGGCCACTTTAACTGGTGCATTGTCTATGATTTGACTGCCTGTAATATGACTTTGCTGTCCCTGAGTTTGCTCGAACTATAAAGTAATTCTTTATCCTCAATGTGTGCTGTACTTGAACACCCTTTGTTTGGCTCCTAGAGTGAGAGACATGATGACCTTTAATTAATTAATTAATTAATTGTGGGTTTATATAGCGCTAGAATCAACTCCCGGAGGAGTATCTCCGCGCTTCGACCGCTGGGGAACCCGTCCTGGCTCACCCTGAGAGATGGTCCCTAATGGGTATCTCTAAGGTGCGACCAAGCATCCCCGGCGGTCTGGGGGGCCGTTGTGAAGATGAGGCAAGCTAATGCCCAGAGTTGCCGAGTGTGGTCCCTGACTAGAGTAGGCACCGAGGTGAGAATTATCGAGCCCGCTGACCCTGGTCCACGACCCTGCCGCATCGGGAATCGAACCCTGGTCCCGGGCCGTCCTCTGCTTACGGGTCTGCCGCCTCTAACCAGTGAGCCACACCACTCCACTCGTTACTTACTCGTTATATTATGTTTTATTTCTTACTGAGATGATGGTGGTTTAGTTATGGTTTCCATGGATGCTGCAGCGGGCGTTTTGAGTCTGGTTACCCGAAGGGCTGACAGCGCATACAAAACGCCTCCGCACGTCTCATCCTCAACATCCCTCGTCACAGCCACATATCCACCCACCTAAGAAACCTCCACTGGCTCCCCGTCAACAAGAGGATCACGTTCAGACTGCTCACCCACGCACACAAAGCGCTCCACAACATGGGCCCGACTACCTCAACAGCTGACTCTCGTTCTACACTCCCACCCGCCAGCTTCGCTCCAGCAGCCTCGCCACCGTCCCACGAATTCGCAGAACCACCTCCGGAGGAAGATCATACTCCTACCTGGCAGCGAAGACCTGGAACTCCCTCCCCACTCACCTACGACTGACCCAGGACCATCTCCGCTTCAGGAAGCACCTCAAGACCTGGCTCTTCGAGCAGTAGCAGCACCCCCCCCCCCCCATAGCGCCTTGAGACCCTCACGGGTGAGTAGCGCGCTTTATAAATGCATTGATTGATTGATTGATTGATTGATTTTTCATAAATAGATTGTACAGTGTTCTCGTCACCGATGTCATGAAACCCACGCTTCTGAAGTTGCTAGTTAACAGCTTAGCCTGCAGCATCTAAAACGTGCTCTGTGTCTTTCATACGTGGGCACGTAAACTCCGGAGTTAATGCAGCCACAGGTTTTGAAGTATAGACAACTTTGCATAAGGGCAGTGTTTCATTGGCTCAAACACCACCGCCTTTCATAAAAATGTTGCCTATAATCATTCACAGGTATGTATGAATCCGCATCCGCTTGTAGCATTTTCAGTAGTGTTGATACCAACTCTGTTATCTGAAATTAAAGGTTCAATTTCCCTTTCTTAGCCATTAAGTAATGCGAGACATTTATTTTATTTTGTATACTACAAATCAACATCACGTCCAAAACAGTTCATGAAATGTAAGGGACTGCCAGGCTCTTAGTAGCCTTGAAGATGTAAGAAAGGCATCTCTGCATGGATGCAAATCGTTTAATGGAATTCGTTCGTCACTTTTCAGTGGGAGGCAGGCGAGTGCATGCATTTCTTTCTTTTCATTTCAGCTATTGTCCCAAGGGCTTTTCCAAGAAATGCCACTGCATATACGGAAAAAGACCAGAACACCTAATCAGAGAGGAGAGTTAATGCTTTGTAAAAGCTAACTAGGATAATCTCTTCTCACAAGTTTATATTAGTAGCTTTTGTTTAGAGAATTATTCTCCCCCCTGCCTCCTTCTTCTTCTTCTTTTTTTTTTTTAACCACACTTCTGAAATTAAGGACTACAAGTAAATTACTGTTTCGCTCGTTGCTGCTAGCATGCATCTATCAGACATCCTCATGATGCAGAATGCTGATTCCTTTCCAGTAATGGTCTAGTAGGCATTACACTGGATCGTGTTGGTTATTAGTTGTGGTACTGAGATACAGTCAAACTGCGCTGTGGGAATGAGAGAGTTGAGCAGGGCTCCAATCACTATTGGTGAGACAGTGGTTGGGGTGTATGGCACTATGTGACAAAGCAACTTCACTTGGAAAAAATGAAAGACAATTTGGGTAATTTTTTTTCTTTAGTTTTTTTGCTTAGATCTACAAGGTGAAACTTTGGTTTGATTTCATCGTGTTCGCCGAGTTTCTCAGCATGTGTTGTGCATTTATATAGATCTTCAGACTGCTCATGGGTGCTGCTATGCATTGGTGGAAGGCTATGGTTCGGGGGAAGCACTTGGTTTGTACAGTGTTGTATTTTTTTTCAGTTCATTCAATTTTTATTGATTTGTACGTAATAGATACATGCTGAGTTTATGCGTTGGGATGAAAAATGGAGGTGAGAGAAAGGTGTGAGAAGAATAGGAATGACGGGTATGAATGTGAGGTGAGGCGTGGAGAGGAGGGTGTGGGAATAGTAGGTTGTTCATTTATAAAGGGTCTCAAGGAGATTAATCGGCTCCATAATGAATGAAAGATTTGGATTTGGCAGATATTATGGAATTTGGGGTGATTTGGTATCTTCTGCATATTTATCCAATCTAGCCCAAATGTTCAGTCTGGGTTTGGTTAACGATAGGAAAGTGGATAGGTTATTGTCAGCACCTCTTAAGAATTGTGTCCAAGCCTACTATGTATGTATGGATAGTTGAGAAAAGTCCTTGGATGTGGAAATGATCTATTTAATTCTTATACTTAATAGATTTAGAAGGAGAATGTCTCTTTTTTTCAAGGAGCCAAGAGCTATAGAAACTAAGTCGAGAACCAGGTTAAGTTGAAGATATTGTACATGTAGGAGCTGGTATTGATCCAGAACACTTAAATAAAGTGACAATCGAATATTATGTGGTTCAGGGTACCTTGGTTCATCTTGCGGGACTAGCATTTGTCTGGACTCTTCTTAAACAACTTAAACTAGGAATCACTGAGTCAATCAGCCATATGTGCTTTCCAAAAATACATTTTAGTAAGGGATGGGCGATGTTTGATGTGGTGTAAGTTTTGACCAACAGGGTTGTGCAATTTAATAAAATATCTACTTGTTGCTTCATAAATCTACTTGTCCTGTAAAAAAAAATCCACTTGTCCCTTTGGTTCCACTAGTGCAGCAACAAATTATGGCAGTAGTCTCATTATATAAAAGCTCTGCTGCTAACCTTTCTAAATATGCCAGGGCTCATACTATAATAGGGTTTAAATTCTAGCCTTTTCCTTATTTTGCCATCTTTCCACAAATCTACATACTGTGGCTGGAGGTAGCGTTAAGCAATAGTTACAGAGTTAGAATGCCCTTTGAAAGATTGGTGGCAGAAGTAAAATGTCTTCCAGGATTGGTTGGAGGGAAAGTGAACTTGTAAATGCTCAACAGATGAGCAAATCTACACCTGCTTATTTGCTCGTGCTAAAAAGTAGTTCACAAATATATTCTAAGAGTACGATTTCCTGGCCTACTTCTTTAAATTGTTGTAAACTCATTAATCCACAAATCTGCACTAATGCAAGGGCATATAGCAAGGGTGCCATGGATCAGAGCAGTCGGACTTAACTCAAAGGTAAAATAAGTATAAAGCATTTATTAGTACCAAAACAGTTAATAAGTAAGGGAAATTACACAATGAAAACCCACTCCAATTTATAAAAGTAGTATATATTTTTATCTTTAAATGGATCCCAAAATGACTAGAATCTTATGAAGGAAACCAGAGTTATGATTTTTATTGAAAGGTTTTCATAAATTACTGCAACTTACTCAAAAATATTTTTTGATCACTGCTTTACACTTGTACCGATAGTCTAGGAGCCTCGCTTGCAAGTGTCCTTGCAATAGACAAAGTTTCCTGGCCATAGACAAAGTTTCAGGCTCACCATGATGGAGCATGGGTCCAATACAGAGTCGAGTTAGTTGAAGTCAAACTTTTACCTTTGCTCTTAGAAACGTTTCCGGTTCTTTTTCTTGACAACTGGCTTGTCTGTGAAGTTCCCTGCAGCTTGAGTCCGGTGTCAGAAAAATGGCGAACTCCAATGGTCTGGTGGGAGCCCTGGTTCTCAACAGAAGTTCGGGCTACTTGTAAAGTAGCTTGTATGAGCCTCTAGTTCAGTGGCAAAAAACATGATCCTTTAGCTTTAGGCTCAAGTTGCAGTTTTGTTGGGAGAAAGAGTACACTCATGCACTGGCCAGGTGTCCAGGACCTTGGGAGGGACCTCATTAGGGTTAGGAGGACTCAATCGCATGGGCTGCATCAGCGGAGCCCAGGGCAAGTCCAGCAGTAACTGGTCATCTGTAACTTTGCAGGTGGACTCCACTCACTGATCATTGATTCAAGTGGGAGCAAGTCCAGCCCATGGGGTATCTCTCTACACAAAGTCAACAGCAGGAGCAGCCCCTCTTTCTGAATTCCAGTCTTGGTTCAGCAGTTGCCGTTTTCTTGGTGCAGCCTTTCTTTCTAAGTTCCATACGCCCACCAGGTGCAGTTCATCTTATGTTCTTTCCAAGTCAAATAGTATTCTGAGGCTGATACCCAAGGGTGCTGCTTTCATGCCGAGTTTGTGTTTCGGGAGAATTCGCTATTTATTAGGGTAAAAATCCCCACAAGCATCCCTACCCATTGTTGCATCACATCCTTTGTAATTGGCACTCAACCCCACAGGGCACTGCTCTGCATCAGTCCAAGATTTAGAAACCTTTCCTCCCTTGTCGAGAGCTGTGGGGACACTCCTGAGGTATGCTCAGTATAATGAACTTCTTTTGGAACGATGGTTCTGCCGTGAGTTATCCCCCTTTGGAAGAGATGCCAGCTTGTCTACCTTCACTAAGGAGAGGGCAAGTTAAGGCACTAAATGTGACTTGCATTTGCCTGTAACAGGAGACTAGCCCTTTGAAACTTGGCCATCCGTGGCCACAGCCCTCTGGCCCTCCTGTCAGCAGGGGTGGTGGTGGTGGGGGGGGGGGGGTGTCAAGATAACACCTCCTCCCACCAACATGCCTTTTGTTCCCCTTTCCTGGGTGTCAGTCACAGCCCCAGGCAGTAGGTTGTCTAACTACTAGAACTTTGGGGCATGGAAGTGGTGATTTTCTACAGTCACATTTATATTATTACTTTAAATCCGCAGTAAGATGGGTTTAATGTAACAATTATTTGATACATTGAGGCGCTATATTTGGTGGTCCCGAATGGAAGTTAGCACTTGCAAGTGGGACTACCAGCCTTGCTGCAGTGGAAATGACAATGGTGTGTGTTCACTTTCAGGTCATGTAAAACATAAAAGGAACATGTCCTTTTTAATATTTATCACCCTGCCTTCAGGGCTACTAAGGTCTGGGTTTAAATTATAATTATTAAAAGGAAGTTTTAGACTTGGCAAAAGGGTTTATTTTGCATGGCATGTTGGCAGTTTAAAAACCGCCCTAGAGCCATGTTTTTCCTTTGCCACTGCAGCCCATTGCTTAGATTTAACTTACGAGTCCTGGGAACACTTTGTACCATGGACTTATAGGCAAGTCAAATATGGCAATAATGTATTGGCCAATTGCACGTACATTTTGATGGACCAGAGTACAGACACAGGGGTCTGGTCTGCAGGGCCCAGTGCACCTCATCTCAGAGTAAAACAAGCATTTACAATGCAATGGTTTCGCCTTTGGAAAAGTTAGAGCTATTGGCATTGTAAATGACAAATTTTGTATTTGTGTTGGTTTTGAAAACCGATAAATAAATGGCATTGTCATTTACATTGCCATTAGCTTAATCTCTCGCAAATGTGAGACCTATTGTAACCTACGGACGAGCTCAGCAGACAGCAATTACTACCACACACACACACCCAGAGCCACACACACACACACACACACCCAGAGCCACATACACACACACACACCCAGAGCCAGCCACACACACCCAGAGCCACACACACACACACACACACACACAAAGCCACACACACACCCACAAAGCCACACACACACCCACCCAGAGCCACACACACACACTTTGCTCTTCTGAAATGTTGGCATGTATGGTAGTGAGCTGTGTGTGGTGTGGTGTGTGTGTGGCGAGCGCCAGGCGAAACCCAGGCGAAACCTAAAAACCACAATCCTTCAGTGCAGGAAGTGATGACAGTGAAGCCCAGCCAATGGAAGCCCCGAGAAAGAACAGCGATCATACAGAGTGTAATTCAGGGTAGTAGTGAACCTGCTACGTTAAACTATGTTTTAGTGAGAGGCAGGCTATTACAAAAGCACCTTAAGGACGACCAACACCCATGCATTGGAAACGCAGAAAGGTGAGGAAGCTAAATAGTGCCAACCTAACACTGCTAATACATTAAGACACAAACATTGCATTCTAGACGTAAGCTTTTAATAGCGATAAAAATTAGAAATGTATTACATTTTCAGAAAACAATACCCCAGATAGATAATTCAAGCGCTTCAACTTGATCTCACGTTGTGACAACCCGGCAGTATGGACCCAATACCGGTACACATCAAGTGTGGCAACCACCGATTATGTGCCAGCCTTATTTACTGTAGGGGAAAGACACTTAAAGACAAGGGGAAAGACGGATGGGCAAAAACTTACCAACTTACCAACTAAGCATCAGTGCAGAGAATGGAACCACGAGTGGCATCAAGCAATAGCTCTACAAAATATAGTGATTATCTACATATGCTCGTAACCCTTACGTTAAAACCGTGATGTCAATTAATAAAATGAAGCTCTAAAAAAGTAACCTAAACAACTTGTACCTTCACGGTTGCATGTACAGCCATCAACGTACCCCCTCAAATAACAATAGAATAAAGATCCCAGCCCAGGAGAAGATAATACACACATCAGATTCACTCTTCAATACGGAACACTGTAGTGCTTCTCCAAGGAGAACTGTCACTAACGAAAGCGACAGACAGAAGATGCAATCACTGGGGAAAAGGTGAAGAGATGTCAAAAGGAGGGTGGCGTTGAGTATGGATGGACCTATATGCACCTGCAGGCATTCAGCCCGACCACAGGAGTGGGCAGCGGTGCTGAGAAGCCATTCACACGAAATGTCGCTGACCACAGTTTTGAAAGCGTAGCTACAAGTTTCTCGCCCATACAGTGAAAATAGCATGAAATTAACTAATTAGGGTTAACTACATAAAGCAACATTCTGCTCTTAGTTTGATGGTATCGGTGGCAGTAGCAGGGTACAGAATGAGATGTAGGGTGATTTAGTAAGTTTATCGAACTGCTTCATGTCCCCAAGGGCCCGATGCTCAAGTCCTGGGCTTATTTTTTTCTTCTTCAAAACATTAATTTCAGGTATGTTAGTTCAACCGAAGCAACTAAATCTGGACTACAACTATAATAGGCTGTAGATTCATAACCTGGGATTGGATCAGTTCACTCTTGTTAACATGGATTTATTTGGTAACTTGATAATCGGAAGACAGAAAGGTTGTCGTGGTTTGGCAAGCACGGTGCTCGTCTTAGCTGGTCACAGCAGGAGGTGTACTACGCATCATCTTAAAAGGTAAACATGAGGCAATTAAGCAGAGTGACTACTAGACTAACATTCTAGATGGAGGCATGAGAAAGCAGGCCCATGGCTGGGGAAGTGTGCAGATGACCACGTTAATAGTTTGGGAGTGACTTGGGAATCATCTCGAGAAAAACAAAATTCACTCAGTTGTGAGGTTTTACGACTCGACTAACAGCAACCAGCCACGTGAATTTTTAGCTAGAAAAAAATATACATGCTCTGCTTGTTAAAACTGTTGTTAGTAGGGTTTATCCCATACAGTGTCTAATGCTATGTATGTGGTATTAAATTATGTGTTCAGGCCCGTTAAGATTTGTGATTTAATGCTAATATTGTATATGCTTATTTTTGTGTGAAAATCAATGTTATATTTGCGAGTAGGTTTTTATCTAACATACAATAAAGCTGGGAAGAACTGAACTAAGGTAATAACTCTGCCTAGATGCAAGATAGGGCACTGTGGGAATAATGCGGCAGTCAATCTTGGCAATTACCAGGGAGTTTCATCAGCAGGAATTTACACACTGCCAAGACAGGTGTTTCCCTTAAGTTTCAAAATGATCACCGTGCCTTCTCTTCTATGGAAAAAAAAACTTTCCATAAATTAACAGGAGCAGGTCATTACAGGCTCCAGATCACCTTCCCAAAAGACCTTTCGTATTGACTCCGCAGAGTGAAAAAAAGGCATCGATTCCTCTAATTCCCCCGACTCTCCACACAGGAGTGACCCCTGCTAGAGACACTGAAGTGACCTCCGACAACGTTCACACCCGCACTCTTACCGCAATGATGTGCTTCTCAAAATCAAAGTCTGCCGCCACGCCGTCAGCATACACTGAGCCGCCATGTCTGACCTGTCACACAGAGCACACACGCCGGTCAAGCAGCACCTCCTCCGACGCAAAGCAATGACGCACTCCCAAAATCAGCCAATCACTACACTTACAACTGCCACGACATAAAGCAACGCCGAAGCCATTCACTCTCTGGAAACAAATAATAAAGCGGCCATTGCTAAAGCCGCCACTCTGCTGAGCAAAAACGTAGGCGAGCTGCTGCTTTCGTCAAACGGTAAAGTTATAAGGCTACTTGCAAATCTTATCCACAGTTGCATATACCGCTTATCTTAACAAATTGCGTGAATGTGGCCACAATTTTACAGCTTGAATTAATCCCAAACTGTTCCAGTCTCCTGCAGTGATTCATAAGATTATAATATTTATTTACAGTTTGTGATTAAAGTTGATATTATAACTGAATAACTTCAGATGTGTAGACTACCGACAGTTTTCTCCAATACGAAGGAGGGAGCTGAATTAGGGAAAAAGTCATTTTAGAGTTTGCGCAGCCAATGATCGGCCGTTGCCACTGAGCACTTACGGGCACACGGACAGCGGGAGGGGGGCGGTAACGGACAGCGGGAGGGGGGGCGGGAACGGGCACACGGACAGCGGGAGGGGGGCAGGAACGGGCACACGGATAGCAGGAGGGGGGCGGGAACGGACAGCGGGAAATCGCGCAACCCACCCCTGCAAACGACACTTCCAAAATGGCGAAACCAAAGCTTTAAAAAAATTTATAAATAAACCACTGCCCACCGCCGCATGACGATTGCAAAGGGGTGGGATGAGTAAAAATCGCGGGAACGCCCACGAATCTGCTCCGGCAATGACGGACAGATCTCTCTTCCAATGGCTTGCCTCCATTTATGGAGCTAGCCAATGGAAGAGAAGGCGGGACAAAGTGCCCATACTGTTAAAACATAAGATGTTGCCTGCGCGTACGATGCTGCGCAGTGGATCGCTAGGCGAAACCTAAAAAAACAGCAGTTCAGTCCAACAATGGGGGCAGGGTGATCATACAAAAAGAGTCCTTTCCTTACACAATCCATATCTAAAATGAATCACTGGCATAGGCTAACATTAATTATTAATGAGTAGTGTAATGTCTTAAGGACCATCCTCCCAATATCTTGGCATCTGTTTAGGGCAATTTCATTTTGGGTTCTTAATCCCTATTTTAAAAGATTTGACTCCGCCATTTGTAATTTTCATTTGGAGAGCTCTTAGATCTTTTCAGTTAATTAGCTACCCTTACAGTAGGGGGGGAGGCTGGTCATTAGCCGGTTTTAAAGCAGATCTTTGGGTGGCCTTTGCACAACCTGTGGTACTGTGGTCTTCTAATGCATAACTGAAATAAGATTCAACCTATATATTAATTGTCCATCAGCATAAATATTTATTTTCTTGCCTCCCTGGCTACACATAACGTAACTACATTAAATGTGCACAGTTAGAGCTGATTTCAGATGCAAGGCAGATTTGGAGCGAATGTTGTCAAAAGTAACAAATTACTCCCATCAATTAATACACACCGTTCGGGTCCCTTTCTTACCATCTGTTTTTAAAATCACAATTTGTGCTAGATGTTATAAAAAGGGACCTGTGACAGTCAGTCAGCTGTTCAGCAGGGTGTTTTTTTGGTACTTTTCCAGATCTACAGTCTGAGTTTAACCCACCTTAACACTACTTTTATAAATACTTTCAAATGAGAAACTATTTCATACGAAGTAAATATAGAAACATAAACTTAGAATGCCCCGAATTGCTTGCATTAATATATTCAGGCAAGACTTTTACGCAGCCATGAGCAGTCGTACACAAGATGATCTTTCAGTTCTGGCAGACAAATGTACGCTTATTTATTTTTGTTTGGTCCAGTTCCTTATTATTATCTGTTAACTTAAAGCGCCAGCAGTTCAAAACCACGTGCCTACTATATTATGCACCCGAAAGGATGCCGGAATCAAGACTAAAGGGGAATGAAACATGTCAAAAGTGTGGAGAAGAAGTGGCTGATGTTAGCCATGTGTTTGTGAGCTGTTCTTCACTGTGTGACTACTGGTCTGAAATTGTTCGCTTCTTATCAGAACTACTTCATTCCGACATCGAGGCTTCCATACATAATAACATGCTGGGAACAATACTGAGTGTTTTTAACGGTATTGCATCAATCGAATTCGTTGCTATTGTTGTAGAAATATCTTGTATATAGCTCTAGAATTGATTAGTCCCTCACCTCTATCACAGAACGGCTGGTGGATACTAATGTGACAGTTTTACAAAATAGAGCTAGCCATTCTTATGTCTAAGGGAAAAAAGGGACTTTAGAGACTATCTGAGACTTTGAAATAATTACTTGATGCACAGTTTTTTGTTATCTTTTTTTGTAAGTGTATAATCCATTTGATATATGAAATGTAATGTTTGCGATGCTCCTTTATTATTTTTCTTTGTTCACCAATCCTAAATCATGTAATTGTCAGCTGATTTGATATTTCCTATGCCCAAGCCTCCCAATTAAAAAAGAAAGAATCCTTATCTCTTCCTGCTACAATGCTGGAAGACTCAAATAGAGCCTGAAACAATCCAGCTGGTGAGAGGAGATTATGCCTGTATACATTCAAATATGAAGTTGGATTGTTGCAGAGAGATTGGAAGGGGATATTCTCAGAGCAGCAGCATTCTGGAAATATGAACATCCTGATGAAAGAGAAAAGACTGATAGAAGATAAGGGGCAAATATTTTTGAAAGAGGTAGTGTGCAAAAGCACTTTTTTCGTGTCCACGTCTCCCAGATTGTTTGCATGGCATGGTCCTGCCTCTGTTTATGTTATGGCTGTCTAATAGCATGCCACATTGATCTGAGCTCTGTGGTATGCCATATTTTTGTGCATTTCCAGGCCGATGAGCAAATACGATGTTTAGACTGAGGGACAAAGTGATCTACCAAGTAGATTACATTGTTTTGAAGTGATGGTGTCTCAGAAGCAGAACCTTTTGAGGTTTCAAATGTTGGATTGTTGACTATGTCCGTTAGAGCCTCTGAGATAGCTATCTTATGCCACATTCTGTGTCTCCTTTTTGGTGCCTTAGCTCGCTTTATGACTGAGGTCAGATTTCAGTTACAGAAAGGAGACCAGAGATTGGTCAGAGCTGGGAACTTGCGCCATCATAAGACCAGTGGTGGGGCTGGCGGAGGCCTGGGGGGGGGTTTGATGGGGAGCAGAAGACCAATTGAGCAAATGCTCTCTAGGGATAGAGATCCACTATGTGAGATTAAGTGAGGCAATCTCAGCTGCCAGGCTCGCGTGGCTGCTGTCATCCAGACCATTGTCATGTAAATTAAAGTCACCTCGAATAGTTATGTAAGAGCTGAGCATGGCTACAGCCATAGGTAGGTTCAGATTGTCCTTGAACATTTGAGAGAGGAGGACATTAAACTAGGGTGATGCATTTGAGTGACTGGGAGTGTGGTAGAAGACCTGTCAGGATGCCAGTGAGAGGGTGCTTGTAATTTGAAGCTACTTGAAGGCTTATGGTATCTCAATAGATAATAGATAAACCCTGTCCTATATTCCCCTTCCTATTTAGCAGTAGGATCTTGAAATCCAAGGAGGGCTTAACTAGTGGGATAGAGGTGTTGGTATTCCAGGGTCCTTTCACAGAGTTGGGCAGTTTTCTGAGTAAGTGCTATGTGCTTCTAATAGGAAAGAGTAGAGATGTTTAGCCCTCTTGGATGTAACAGCTTGCTAGGATATCTGCCATTGGCTGTGTGTTTCAGGATTTTGACTGTGCACTGGCTGAATGACTTGGAGTGTCTTGAGCGAAAGCATTAAGGTGAGTGGAGAAAGGTTCTTTCTATCCGGTAGGCCCTGCTTCGATTTCATGATGAGCCTGGGTAAAGACCAACGCAGAAAACTGTAGGTTAGATGTGGAGGAGGTCACACTTTTGTCTGATAGCTTGCTTCCAGTTTGAGGAGGTGATCAAGGCATAGTTCCTGTCTGCTACTACTTGCAGGCACATATTCCATTAGCTATTGATCCTGAATTGCAGTTACTGACTGCACTGTTGCTTCCTAATGCACCATTATTAAAGTGTATTAACTTGTTGAAAGGATTTTTTTTGTCAGTAAAGAATTTTTGTAACCGGCTAAATTTGTGCAATTATTACTCGTTCCTAGCATGCAGCACCATGGCACTTGATGTGAGTTCTACGTGGAGTTTGTTTAGGAAAAAGCACATTTCATGTCTCTGATCTATGGTAACTAAATGTTAGGCCATTGTGGTCACCTTGTAGTGGAAAGCAATCTGTAGACCTCTAATGTAATAGAGGAAAGAAGCCCTTGGGTTGAATGCCCAATCACTTGTCTTTGCTTATTGCAGCTAGTCCCTTTATTTATTTATTTATTTAATGCATTTTTATATAGCGCGGACCTTACCCAAAGGTGTCAGAGCGCTGTACAATAGAACCAGTTACGTTACATGAGAGAATTGGTACAAAATAAAACGTCACAAAAATAAACGGAAGAGGTGGAGTAAAACCATATAGGCAATAACACAAAATCAGACACAGCAATCGAGGGTGGGGAATGAACAAGAAGATATTACACATTTACAATGATGAACTAACTTCCTGGAGGGGTCTGAGAATGAGGGTATTAGTTCTGAAAGTGTCTTTGGAAGAGAAGAGATTTGAGGTCCGCTTTGAAAATCTGGATGGAGGTGGTGGCACGGAGCAATGGCGGAAGCGAGTTCCAGATTCTCACCGCATTACCTGAGAACGATTGAGCCATTGATCTTTCCTTTTTGAAGTTGGGGGGCTCAAGCAGAAACTTTTCACCATTCCGAGAAGGTCTCGAACCGCCTGACATTTTCTGTTTATTCGCCAGGTAACGAGGGGAGGAAGTGTGCAAGGAAAGGAAATGAGAGGAAAGGAGGTAAAGGGATGTGGTTGGCAAACCAGGAATCGGATTATTATTATTATTATTTATTTATTTATTTCATTTATATGGCGCGACAGCTACCCTGAGGGTTTCCCGGTGCCTTGGATCTGTTTTACTCAGAAAGCGGAGTGTGGACACTATTGATTAAACAACCACGCTTTAACTCCCTTCCGAAATTGGAGGTAGCCGGGTTCCATGCGTAGTTGGAGCGGAAGTGAATTCCACAGTGCTGGGGCCAAATGGGCAAATGAGCGACCGCCCAACCGTACCCGTTTGAACCTGGGAACAGTAAATTTGGCCTGATGCATGGATCCAAGGTTACGAGAGGGTAAATATTTCTGGGCCAGTTTACATAGATATGCTGGTGCTTCCCCTGGGCTAATCCTGAACATATAGCACAGTGCCTTGAATTTTACTCTGTTGGCGATCCTCAGCCAGTGTAACTTCTTGAGGTGTTCTGACATACTCGTGCGCCCTGGGAGATTGAGAAGCAGTCTCGCTGCGGCATTTTGAATGACTTGAAGCCGGTTCAAGGTATCTTTATTGACTCCTAGATAGAAGATATTTCCGTAGTCTAATCTCGAACCGACTAGTGCCTGTAGTACAATTCTCTGTGCCCCATCCGGTAGTTGCCACAGTATTTTCCTCAACCATTTGAGGATGACAAAACCGGTTGAGGCTGTTTGGGCACGCATAGACGGCATGTCATCAATTATTACCCCGAGGTTGCGAGCGGATTGTACCGCAACCGGGGAAGGACCCATTTCTGCCCGCCAGTCGGTAGGGCCCCAAAGGTCCTTTTGGTTGCCAAAAATGAGCAACTCAGTTTTGTCCCCATTTAACTTTTAACTTCTTTGAGTGTAGCCAGTCCGCCATTCTCAGAAGCCCAGATCGGAGGGGAGAAGTTCTGGATTTGTCAATAGATGTGAGGGAAAACACTAATTGCGTGTCATCCGCATATGAATAGATTGTGAGGCCCATTTCTTCTGCAATTATGGCTAGCGGAGTGACATAAATATTGAAGAGCAACGGACTCAAAATTGAGCCCTGGGGTACCCCGTAGGGGGAGTTCAGGATATCCGAAGTATTATCTTGGGAAAAGACCTGGAAAGTCCGATGTGATAGAAATTGGTCCAGCCACTTCAGCGCTTTTCCTCTGACCCCTATATCCTCTAGGGCCTGAATCAGGGTTATATGGGAGATGGTGTCAAAGGCGGCACTCAAATTTAAAAGAATGAGTGCCGCCGTGCCACCATTATCCAGTTCTTGAAGGATTACTTCCGTAACCCCATATAAGGTGGACTCCGTAGAGTGACCCTTTCTCAAGCCTGACTGAGAGTAATGTAGTAGATTATTGTCATTGACAAAGTCTGCTAACTGTTTATTTACATGTTTTTCCAGGACTTTTGAAAATATCGGCAGTAAGGATATTGGGCGGAAGTTAGAGAAAACCTTCGGGTCGCTATTAGCCTTTTTTAACAGGGGTACCACCATGGCATGCTTCCACTCGCCGGGTATCCCTGCTTCCTCTAATGAAGCATTTAACAGTGATCAGATTACCTCCAGGATGGATGGATCCAGCAGTTTCAAAACATGAGCTGGCATAGGGTGCTGAGGTGAGCCTGATTTTATGCTATTTAGTGCTTCCACAAAACTCTTGGTGTCCAAAGGTTGCCACACCGTAAGTACATTCTTAGGGGGGTATTCCCTATTATCCCTGCCGCTAGGGATAGAGGAAATTGATGGAGAGTCTGTAACATTACCAACGGAGTTGAAATTTGCGTAAATGGTAGATATTATTTTTTCATGGAAAAAATTGCCGATAGAATTGCATTGCATGGTGGACAGGGTCGGGGGTTCCGATTGGACTGCTGCTCCTGCTAGGTTCTTTAGAACTTTAAAAAGAGTACCTGGGTAATTTTGTGCCCCTAAGATGGTATTTTTGGTGTAATTTCCCTTAGCTATTTTACAGGACAGATGGTACGCATTGAGTGCTTGTTTATATGTTTCCTTTTTAATAGAATTATAGTCTCTTCTCCACTGCCTCTCCAATTTTTTACAATTACTTTTTTCTTCTTTCAATTTCTCCGTAAACCACGGGGCCGGGGGATTACATGATTTGCGTTTACTTAAAGTGAAAGGTACTATAGTTTGTGTGGCGCTAGATAGCCAACTGTTGATCTCCTTGTAATCTCTAATTTTAAGCTCCTTAGGATCAATACCGGGACTAGATCGAATTAACTGTTCATTGAGATCATTTATATGGAGTTTTTTCCAGTTTCTGAACCATACCTCAGATCTGGTTAGATCTTTGTTAGTGGAAACCCAGATGTTAAATGTAATGAGGAGGTGGTCAGACCATGGGATGGGGGTGCAGGTTCACACCTTATACGGTCAAAATTTGCAAAGATCGGGTCTAATAAATGACCAGCTATGTGTGTGGTGCCAGTGTTCCATAATTGGATGTTGAGGGCCTCAAGGTCAGAGAGAAAATTAAGAATCATAGGACAGCTGCGATCTTCTAAGTGCAGGTTGAGGTCCCCAATAATGGTGAACATAGAGGCTTCCATTAGAAGTGGCACGATGGATTCTGACAGGGCAGTCACCCAATCCCCAGCCGCACCTGGAGGACGATAGATCAGGATCCCTGAGAGTGTGGCTTGGGGAGTCAGGGCCAGTTTGAAGAGTCCCGCTTCACAATTAGCCAGGTTAACATCTTCCCACTTACAATGAAATGTTTTTTTAAAGATAATACCTATGCCGCTGCCTCCTTGATTCGATCGGTCTTTCCTGACTATGGTATAGCTTGGGGGTAGGGCTGAGGCAATATCCGGCCCTGAGCTGGCAGCTAGCCAGGTCTCTGTGAGGAATAGAGCATCCGGCTTCTGATCAATCAAAAGATTGAAGTGTCGTCTTTGTGTTTGGGCAGCGATCTACAGTTCGTACTAAGAAAGTTGAACTGACTGACATGACCTTTGTTCCTGTCAGGGCTTGTAGTCATACGGCCTCCGTGCTCCCCAGTTATTCCTAGCAGGAAGTGGGAAAAAGAGAACTTGCAATCCGAGCAGAAGGGTTGTTAGCCTTCCAGAAGCAATGTCTCACATTGAGTGTAGCATTTTACCCTGAGGCTGAGTAGGTCGTCCCGTGAATAACTGTATGCTGTATGGAATTGGGCAGGGGGGGTGGCCCCTGGTCCCGTCTGGCCGCGGATGGGCGCAGACGGGCTTGCCTTTGGCGCGCCGCTGGCGCGACGAACACATGACCAACGCTCCAGCAGGGTTGGTCCCGCCCCCCAGACCTCTAGCCCTTCACTGCCCCGCCTTCACTCCCTCCACATCAAGCGGGACAAACCCGTGGTGGGACGGGGAGCCGGCGGACAGAACAGCGGGTGTCAAACAAGGCGGAGGTGAGGTCAATATTTGTTAAAAATAGAAAGTGGCGCTCAATTAAAATAACTTTCACAACAGTTTTTTAAAAGGTACAGTGTGCAAAATAGCAATATATCGGTCATATTGAAATCTTTAGTGAAAAGTGTGGTCTTCAGGTCTTTCTATAATAAGAGATAGTTTGCCTCAGCTCTTAGTGCTTGGTGAAGTTTACCCAGAGTTGTACTTCAGTTTTTTTCATGGATTGCCTGCCTAGTTTTTTTTAATTGGAAGATGTAGGGAGATAGTTTCTAAAGACATTTGGACCCATGTTTCCAGAAGAATTGTGCATAGAATGATGAATTTAAAACTTTGCTCTACATGGAGGCACTGGAATACTTTCTAAGAGAATGTTGCACGGTTGCTTTTAACTATGATAAAGTACAGCTTCAGTGGTCTGATTTGCATCTTTTGGAATTATGCAGTCTGTTTCTTTAGAAGTTTCCATAGTTGACATAGCAGTAGTCCAGTTACTGACAGTTTAATATTCTTCCTAGATGGACACAATGATCCAGTTGGAGAATCTTAAGGACGTCCTGGGTATGTTTAGCTTGCAATTCCTTCTCCTTACCACAGCACGGATTTCTTAAGAGCTGGAAGCCAGAGGAAATTCTCCGGTATCTTGATATTTGACCTAATGTAGCATAGACGGGTAAGGCAATCAATGTGATGGGGCTAAGCAGTGCAATCTACTCCAGTCATCTCATTCTTTGTACCATTTTGAGATTGCAGGCTCTTGTATTCATGCAAAAGAACGTTCTCCAGACATGCTGTGGTGTTTCTTGTTTTCTGGGCACCGATTCTAGGCATAGCTGAGTGTTGTCAGCTTAAATTTGGTACTGAATTTTGTTTCTGTTACCGGAGTTTGGTGTCCGATGTGCTCATTGAAATTCTAGGTGGGGTAGCTGGATCCTTGCTGTTTTCTTCTTAATGCTGGAATTTGTAGTACCACTTTGGAACTGTAAGCACTGACCTTCCAGGATATCTCTGGTGTATTTTGAGTCTTACTAGAGGTTTTCATTTATTCATGAAGTTATAGCAGTCGCATTTGCTGAAAATACTACCAGGATTATGACTGCCAATTGGATTTTACCTAGCACAGTGAGAATGTCTTCTCTGATAGATGCCTGCTAATATTTCATTTCTCAGGCATGTAGTGGATTATGTTAATCATTTAGATGGACAGCAAAACACACAAGGTGATGGACGGAATGTTCCACAATGACAAAACATTCACCCCCAGTCACAGATCTTGGTTTAATCCATCGTTATTTCGTTCACCACCCCACCCCAGTTCAGACATGGCCATATGCAAATCAGTCTTGACCCTGTGCTTCATGGGAACAGTCCAGCCCGATCTGCCAAGCCATGTCTTCCCTGGACCGGAATAAAGCATCCTAGGACCGGGTTCTGCTATCAGCCGTCATCAGCCAGGATAGCTTGACTCCAGTGGCGTAGTGAGCACGGGACCCACGTCTGGGCATACCCTTCCCACATAGGGCGAACAGAAAAATGCACAAGGTGATGGGCGGAATATTGCACAATGACAAAACATTCACCCCCACTCACAGATCTGGTTTAATCCATCGTTATCTTTTAGATGGACTCCAGACATTGGCGGGTGACCTTTTTTCCTAGAAATTTGCTTGGGAAGGGAAGGTTTGAGATAAGCTGGATATGTTGTGGATCCATAGCATTGGCTGTCTTTTTTAAAATATGTAAAAAAAATTAGAAGAAGGGTCTTTGTAGCATTTTAAATGACCTGGCACTTGAGCTAAAGTGGAAAGAGGGTCTCAATCTGGGTGAACTCCTGCACTGGAGTTGTTAAGCATTTTTGATCCACATAGCCACTCGCATTGCGACTAGCAGCTTTAATCCATCGGTCTGTCTCCAGGACCTTATTTAGGCTCATCATGTATGACTGACGATAGGCCATCATCAGGGATCGCCTTGCTGTTTTTAATGTTGACAAGATCCCCTGGTTTTACAATCTGTAATGTATGTTTAGTGGGATCGGTTTATGCATTTCTTTTTTCCAAAAACCCTCAAAATATGACCTCAAAAGTAAAAGACATTATTAAATCTTCTTTTTTGCTTAGGTTAGTCCTCTGGCCAATCACTTACAATTTTATTTAGATTTCATCATGAATCCGCAGTATAAATTTTATCTTACAAGGTTTCGGTTAGGCACAGTGCACTTTTTGGTCGGTCGGATAAGCTTACGCCATGTCCTTGTGATAATTCATCCAAACAAAGCACCCTGCACTTTGTACTATTTTGTGCAATTTATGAAACAACAAGAGCAAGATTTTTGCTCCCACTATTGAGTGAACAAAGTCCCTGTACCTATAGAGAAGGGTTTAGATATCTGTATTCATTGATCTCTAAAGATATCTGTACCGCGGCTGTGAACTTTATAAGGGGTGCCCTTGAAATCAGAAAGCGATGCAGGTGAAGACTTTTATGAAATGACATGCATTGAAACTCTCATATTAAGTGTGATAAATATTTTTATAAGGCATGAACTGTCATCGTAAGCTGGTAATGTTTTTATTTTATGTCACGTTGAGCTCTTAACTTAATGTTTTAAAACCTCCTGAACATGGTATTCAATTAGGTTTAATATTATAATACTTTTATGAGTGTATCTCCCTTTTAAATTGCTATGTACTTGATTAAGTGCTTCTATGACTTGCTTAATGAATCGATTAAATAATTGTGATGATGATGAATTGCTGGGAGAAAGGCACCAGCATAATGACACCTATTTAGGTCTTATGTTTTAAAATGTTATATACATTCTTAACCATTGTAAGTGTGCATTTTATTCCATTCATCTCAATGAGTTGTTTTGAGCTGCCCATAGTAGAAAATAACGCAGATGATCTAGGTGACATAGTGGACCCTTAAGGAGTCAATGTGCAAGGACTCTCTTTTTGAGGTTTTTGTTCCTTTCAGTTGCAGCTGCCCGGGATGGGGGTGGTGGGAGGGTGGTGGGAGATTAATAAATTAGATGAATTAATCTTTGGCCACCGCCCCTTCTCCTTCGTCCTCACTCAGCACTGCAGCAGGAGCGGAAGCACCCAGGCTCATGGACTCTCCCAGCCAATCACGATGCTGCATGAGCAGCGTTGTGATTGGTCTGAGCGGCCGCTCTGGCTGTACCTGGGCATGTTCTCCACCAGGCTGTATTATCACAGCCAGGTGGAGAACATGCTAAGTGCGCATGACTGTTAATCCAGCCCAAGAGGGCCAGCCAAAGAGTCATGTCCATTTAGGTAGTGCAAACCACTCCTCACTCTGGCGAGCTCAGCCCCCCAGACCTGACTCCGAGTCCTGCAAGGAAAAATAAAATGATAATAAAGTCTTGTTATTATCATTTTCTTTTTTGGACTGCTCATAGAGCAGTGGGGCAACACTCTTCTGCCATAGAGGAGGGGCCGCCACTGGTTCCTTTGGTTTTGGCCTTAGTATTGTGGTAGCACTTTGATAATCGATGTATCATGACTTACATTCTTCTATCTACTTACACTGTTATGAGCTATGATTTGTATTTTTTTAGCTTTTATGTATTTATAATGCCTTGCGCTGTGTACTTTTTATGGTTTATTGAACTGAAACAACGTTGATTGATTTACTGATCATAGTTTGCTATGGGGTGGGGCCTTACCAGGGTTGACGACGAGACTTCGGTGATGATTGAATCAGAAAACTTCCTGAGATGACTGATAATTAAGGTGTTCGTCATGATGTGTGGGTTTTTATGATCTTGTGTAGTTTCTGTAATTACATTAGATGGTAACCTCTCAAATGTTATGTTAGTTGAATGGCACTGGTACAGCATTTTCCACCATTGCAGTTGCACTTTAATGCATTTAGGTGCCTTTTTTGTTCAGGTCTGGAGGAATCATCATTTAATACTCTATGTTGTTTCTTGTTGTTAGGTTGAGTGTAATTGTAGCACAGTATTTATTTGTTGCGTAGATCCAGTGTGTGCTGTTGTATCCTGGTGGTACAGGTGAGCGGTTGTGGGCACTGTAATATCCACCTATGTGGTGCATCTGTACTGTACTGTGTTGGATGTGTGTGCTATTCTGCCTAATAGGTTTTTTAAAGTATGTGTGAAATACTTAGTTGGGAGTGCATTAGAGAGGACCTAGTAGGACCCAATCCTCTAAAACATGGGTTTACATTTTTTTACGAAGCAAGAATGTCTAATCTCTTAAAAGAGAAACGCCTCCCTTGTGCATTCCTAATGAAGCAAAATGAAAGGTCCTGCAGCTAGCTGCTATTAAGGCTTCTCTTGCCTTTCTCCTGTTCCGTGGGTGGGAGACATGTTATTTATTCTGGCCCCAGTCTTTCTTATCTGTCTCTTCATCTCTCTTCCGAACCCCATGGTGTGCTCTGGCTTTCCGTCTTGGCCTCTGAGATAGGTGGCCTCTTTTCTAGTCATCCTGATGCATGCACTGACCTGTCTTCTGCCCTCAGCACTGAGATCCTTTACATTTATTTTGATCTTTGGTGTTGTCTTATGGTCTGGTCTCTCACTGCCCTTTTATTCTAGACTAGCAGCCCGTCCCGACATTGTCCGGGTATGAAATAGAATGTGTGTAATGTGTGTATTCAGATACGGTCATTCGCGTGTTCCCCCGCTTGAGTCCCAGCTGCAGCCCTGGTTGAATTTAGCAGGCGCGTGTACCCCCGCTTGAGGCCCAGCTGCAGACCTGGTTCATGTTAGCAGGCGCATGTAATTAGTGTAGTGATCTACCGCCTGAGCCCGGCTACAGCCCTGGCTGATGTTAGCAGGCGCGTGTAATTTGGTTTAATGTGATAGTTCAGTAACAGCGCACATGAGAGGCTGCAGTAATTGTCCCCGCAGACACGCTCAATCGCGTGTGCCCCCGCTTGAGGGCCAGCGGCGACCGTATAACAATTAGAATTGTGTGAGTCTTGAATGATTGTTTCCCGCTGTTCTTATTTTTTTTTATGACCCACACCGACGCTCTTCGGCCCAGAGTGCTTTTTAGACGCACCCAGGCCAAGCCACACACTGTATTCGGCACCCCCAGTATGTGTGAGACAACGGGCAGTCCCCCAAGGGAGACTTGCGAATGGTTACTTACCACGCTTCGAGGTGAACGCCTTTGTGACGCCCCCAGCACACGGCCACAGCAGACGATCTGATTAATGTACGACCCAGATGGCATGAAGTGCGGAACGTAGCACACGCCCCCAGCGTGCCCCTTTATGCGGTGCAATTCCGTAATTGGCGCTTCACATGGCATGAAGGGCGGAACGTACCACAAGCCCCCAGCGTTTGTCACGCCCCCAGCAGAACGCAGACACGCCCACAAGGGACTACTTTGCTGGCACGGTTCTTTTACCTTTTAAATGTATATGGTGGCCGTCTGCATACCCTATGTCCTTCTGCTGCAACTGCCCTTTCCAACGCTGTATTGGGTGTTGTGATTGGTGCTGTGGTTACTGAGATTACCCGCCTCAAAGGTTTGGGCTCTCTCTTTATAATATTAGTATGGATTGTGTTGTTTAAAAAGAAAAGATCTCGCCTTAGTAATGCAGCAATCCTTTCACATAGTCTGTTTTCAGATACACACATATATTTTTGGGAAGAAAAAAATAAATGTAAATTACTTGTTAGAAAATCTATAAATGTTTTGAAAAATGGCGAAACAGTTTTGGGGATGTAAAAACTCCCTGGAAACCGTTGTCTAGTCTAATGCTCTTTAGTTTCGACACTGTGAATTCGACGCTATTTTAGCTCGGTGAATCCAATGAAGCATTTATTCTGTTATTAATTTATTATGAGGGGCAAAGTGAAGAATGAAAACTGAAAGACATAACTGCCGAAAAGACCAAGTGTGCAGTACAGGCATGGGTATTGGGGTGCTTTAAGTAAATGGAAGGGTCGTGTGTAACTAATCATTGTGGTATTTCTATCATCTGCAAAAGCATTACAAATCGAAGCAGAAGTGCTAACGAACTTGATAGTTTTTGCGTTGTTGTCAAAAGATAAAATAAACATCCATTTGTTTTTGTGTGTATATTACATTTTTTATAATAAGGAATGACGTACATTTGCCGAAGACCAACGTATTTGATGTCTCCACTATAAACAAAGTACCTGTTTGCTCACGAGGTAATGATGATAAACCTACTACAAAAATATCACGCACATGAAATCTCCTAAGTTGGAGCGGGCGGCTTCAAATTGGTCTTACGTTTTTGCATAAATGAGAGAAGGAAAATAAAACAACATTCCAGACTGGGGCGTGTTAGGATGCTGTCTAGAACAGGAATCTGTAATCGACAAGTCAGGTAATCTGTTCCATGTAACCTTTTAATGTCCAGTACACTGCAGTGATATGAGGACATGCTTAGTAAAACGAAGACACAAATCTTGGAACGTTCGTCTTTTGGGAAATCAGGCTAGGGCTTGGCTACAGAATGTGTTGTCAACCACATGGGTTTGTAAATCAAAAAGAAGAGGTTGAGAGTAGACGCCTTCACTTTTTATTAACTGCTTACTGTAATTTTATAGAATAAAATGCTGCAAAGATCATGATCACTTTCTTAGGTAGCCAAAATTCATATTCTGCCATGCGCTGTTGTTTAACCTGAATACTTTGATCAGAGTCGTGTCCATCATTTGGTCAAATACCCCTAAGCATTTGAGGGTCAACAGTCTTTAATCATTGAAGCACATACTGCTGGCGTGACTTCGGCCGCCTCGATGTAAGTTACTCTGTGAGATATAGAAGACCTTCCAGAATGCGGTGTAAATGCTGGAGTGAGTGCTATTTATCTACAGCAGATATGACTGCTGTGCCATGTCTCTCTCAATAAATATTTAGCTGGTTTGTGCTATCACCTAATGGGATGAACCGTATTCATATTCTTTTGACCGTGCTTTGACAGGAGCAGCGTGGCGAAACTGGTAGGCCACATACCTCCATGCATGATAGAACACACAACCACCAGTGTGGTTTCATGTGCTCTTGAACATGGCCATCGATCCTCCGATCAGACTCCTCCTTCGGGAGGATTTTCTGTCGCAGCAGTATGGGACAGTCCTCCACCCGTATCTGTCCAGCCTCCACCTCCTGTATGGAGATTGAGTGGCGACAGTTGACATCTTTCGACCTTTCTCCCGAAGTCTGTAATGTTATCTTGGCAGCCAGGCATCCCTCCACCAAAACGGTATACGCCTGTAGATGGAACAAATTTGTGGCATGGTGCACAGCAAAGGCTATGGACCCCCTTTCTGCCCCTCTTTCAGAGGTTCTCCTCTTCATTGTTTCTTTGGCCCAGCAGGGCTTTGCTCTGAGCACTCTTAAAGGCTATCTTTCGACCATTTCAGCCTTTCGTCGCCTTTCAGATCAACCTTCTCTTTTCAATTCCCCCTATTGTAAATCGTTTCCTTAAGGGAATTACTCACGTGTTTCCTCCTATTCTGTTCGTAATGCCCCAGTGGGACTTTAATCTTATTCTGATCTACCTTGTGTGCGCTCCTTTCGAGCCTCTACATAACTGTCCTCCCGGAATTTTGACAATCAAAACTGCTTTTTAGGTTGCCTTCCGCTTCTGCTCTCAGGGTGAGTGAGCTTCAGGCTCTTTCTTCCAAACCTCCTTTCTGTTCATCCAGACAAGGTTGTCTTTTGCACTATGCCTTCCTTTCTTCCTAAAGTGTTTACCTCTTTCCATATAGGACAGACCATCACTTTGCCTACCTTCTTCCCGCCCCGCATCCTTCTAAAGAGGAGGAGAGGCTCCACCAACCTCCTTTCTGTTCATCCAGACAAGGTTGTCTTTTGCACTATGCCTTCCTTTCTTCCTAAAGTGGTTACCTCTTTCCATATAGGACAGACCATCACTTTGCCTACCTTCTTCCCGCCCTGCATCCTTCTAAAGAGGAGGAGAGGCTCCACCATCTGGATCCAAAATGTGCGCTTTCATTCTATCTGGATTGTACAAAACAATTCAGGGTGGATGATCAGCTTTGTTGGCTATGTGGGTACCAAGAAAGGTCAGGCCGTGCAAAAGCAGACTATCTTTCGAGGGGTTGTTCTTTGCATCAAAATTAGTTATTTCTTAGCGAAAAAGGAACCTCCAGTAGTGCTGCGTGCCCATTCCACCAGGGCGAAGGCAGCCACAACTGCTTTGGAACGTGGAGTTCCCCTTCATGACATCTGCCAGGCAGCCACGTGGGCTTCATTGCACATGTTCACCAAACATACCTGCCTGGACAGCCACGTCCGGAGAGACTGCTTCTTTGGCCGTTCAGCTCTGCAGAACTTTCTGGTATGAACTTAGTTTGTAGACCCACCTCCGGAGTTGGTTTTGCTGGGTTACCTATTCTAAGGTTAGGAATCCATAAGTAATTGTCTCTTTCAGATGAACAAGTTACTCACTTTTGGTAACGATATATCTGTAAGAGACTTATCTTCGTTATGGATGGTTGTCTGATACTTCAGAGAACAAACAAACACTGAACCAGCCAAGATGTCATTAAGTGAAAAGATAACCTTAGTGACGGTTTAATATTTTTAATCTAACTGTATACTGCCTGTTTTTGAGCAGAGACATTTCCTGTTGCTTGATGGCTGGGTTCTTTCATGGGTCTGATGTCACAGTGAGATAAAAGGGTGCTAGTGACATCTGTGTGGGACCTGCAGGTCACCGGTTGTGACAGGGCCAGTTCAGACTTTCAGCTTCCTGAAGTCACTGTGCCAAGTGGCAATAAATTGGACAGTAATGGCTCTAGTTAATTATAGTGCTTGATGACAGAAGCATTACGCCCCATATCAAACAAGTTTTTACTAGTCTTTTGTAAGTGTACATTTTTGTTGTTGTTGTAAATGAACGTTCAACTTTTCATTAAGCAGCACTCTCAATCAAATTATTCAATAAAATTGAATAATGCAAAGGAAAAAAACATGTAAATAAAAGAATTAGAATATGTTACAGATTATCTACGTGAAGCAAATACAAATTTACTGCTTTAAACGATGCAAGAAGGAAGTACCCAACAATATATTATCATTAAATAATGAACGCATATTAGGGCAGCACTACTACTGTATTCTTTTGTTCACTGCCTAGCAAAAGTCAGTTTCTAATTTTGACTATTTGGACACACTGAGTTGCAGCTATCAAAAAATAGTCACAAAATCTTCCAAACTAATGTTCTTTTAGGGAGTATTTCACATACTGCCATCAGCCAAGAACACCACAGAATTAAACAACAACACAAATACAACACATCTCTACATCGCGCTTCAACAAACACTGTCCTCTCGCCAACACACACCCACTCACTCACTCGTGAGTAGATTCAGCTGTTATACCAATTGATAAAGTGTTTAGCCGCTGCTGAACGATGTCTGGCATTGACTGTATATTATAAATGGATCAAATGGTCCCAAGAGAAATGTTGAATACATGGATGCTTTTTAATTGCTTATGTGCACATTATGACCTCCTGAAAGACTTAGTGTCTATGCTGCTATGGTAATCTATTTAAACAACAAAGATGCTGATACTCCTTTATTACTTGGTTAAACAATGGAAGATACTGACTCACTTCAATGGCTTTTTTGCACAATGGAATCACTGTTTAGTGCACGTTTGCACGCTAATATCTAATAATCCAGTCTATATCTTAATGGATTTTATAGTTGATTTATACAATGATTTATGAGGCTAATTGGATTTTAATGTGTAATTATGATTGGAACTACAAATTGTTAAAGGATACTTGTGTGGCAGTTTTAAATCGAAACTCACAAACTGTATTTTAGTTATGGTATGGATTGTAAGTACAGATTTGTCTTTTTATACAGGTGACTACTATTTACAGGAATGTGATAATGTTTTATGTACTGTCTTGTTTCTAAGAAGTTTTAATTGCAATGATTTTTGTTAATCACGCATTAAAGAATTCATTCACTCACTCACTCATCTCTACCTTATACTCCACTGCCTCCTCTCCTAATTACACTGCCCCCTCACATCCCTGCCTCACACTCCCTATAACCTGCCTACTAACATACTACCTACATTTACATCCTCGTACTGGGTACACCTCCACCTCACACCTCCACCTCACACCTCAAAGTAAGCCGCCCACAACTCTCACTCACACACTCACTCTCTCATCCTCTCTCTCACACTATCTACCCTCTCACACCCTAATCCAGCATTTATAATATTGGTTCACTTGATATCTTTCTACACCCTTTCAATGTCAAAACGTTCAAATAATAACAGCAAAAACTGTTTGCTCCTCCTCTTTCGCTATCTTCTACATACACAACCGCAGCCTCCTTTATACATCTATAACATTCTCTCCCCCTCTATCTTACACACTATCTATACTACTTTGTCTACAGTTCATTCATACACAACCTATCCCTCTCGCTCTTACTTCTATTTTATACACCACTCACCCCATCTATTCACATGCCACATATTTACAATATACAAATACACTACACAGCACACAGTTGCAATCCACACATTTTCACAACTAACAATTCCAATACAAACTGCATAATTCATCTATAAACAACATATATCCACTCCACTATAAACATTTAAAAAAAATAATTCACAATGCCAAAAACTCAAACTTTTTCAAATACAAGACCGTTAGCATTGCAAATGCTTGTTTTAACGTAAATTGGGTTCAAGAGCTGAGCGAAAGCGGGCGGTATCTTTCTTTCTACATCTGCTTTCAGGTCTACTCCTTTGCCATCTGCATACCAAAGATAATGGTAGTTGCGAAATGTCTTGTTTTTGCAGATGCTAGAGGGCTGATTCACAAATGTATTTTGGCACCGAAGTTTAACTCAGTGTACAAATAATTCCATTGACATCTGCAATTCCATCCCACAGAATCCGAACTGACCTAAATCCACACTCCAAAATGGTGTAATACAAGGGAATATCAACCAGAATTCTGTTTGATACAAATCTGCTTTCAGGGATGGGCTTGGGTGTACCCACTAGCAAATTTGTAGGTATTCATCAAACGTGTTCTGGTAGTTTCCCACTATTCAGGTTGGCAAGTGCAAATGCACCTTGGCATCACTTTTCTGCATGTGTTAATGTGCACATACATATTGCTGTGCATAAGTGGCTTCACATGATGGTACGGCTAAGACCCTGTGATGGCTACAACTTCTCTAGCATACTCCAGGAATTTTCTAAAGACACCATGAGAGTTGGAAATGTTTTCCTGCTGTGAAATGAGTCCTTCAAGCTTGCTCTAATGTTTTGCTTGTATATTTTTCTGTGCACGTGTTGGTTGGTAAGAAACAATTCACAAACCGGGATAGGAATAAAGAGATTGAAATAGTGGACCAGAACATGAGAAGCTCTGTTTACAGAAGCATGGCTAGTCTTGACACTTTATATGCTGGTGTGAGATTGCTTTGGTAAATGTGGAGTCATTGATGTCTAACCAAACAGCTGAAAGTTAAGTGGGTTTATCTAGGATTTCTACGATACTTGAAAAGAACATAAGCAATATTTTTTCCACCTGTAGTCCCTTAAACTATCAAATAATTTTGTTTGTCTTGGGATATTTTGTGGGACCTTATGGGTACCGCTGGATTTTTTTAACTTGTTTATTGTATGTGTGTTTGATGAGTGCATGACTCATCTGGGGGGTAAACAGGCGTTGAAGGCAGGAGCTATGTAGGCCAGACCAGGGCCAAGATAAGGTGAAGAGCTAGGTCTTCAGTTTTTTGTGGAATTAAGGAACGGAGAAAGTGGCTCCGATCTGCAAGGGCAGGCCATTCCAGGCTTTGGATACGAGATAAGAGAAGGCACAACCACCAGATCTGGTTCTGTGTATGTGCGGGAATTCAGCCGAGTGTAGGTGTCTGATAGGTTTGTGGAATTTTAAGCAATTGTTGAGGTAGGTAGGGCCAATGTTATGCAAGGTATTGCATATATGAGTGAGGAGTTTGAAGAGTACTAGTTTGTGGACTGGAGGACTGTGGAGTTATTTGAGGTGTGGGATAAAGTGGGTGTGGGGTGTAGTTTGAGTATGAGTTGGGTTGCTGAGTTTTGTATACTTTGAGGTTGACTGGTCAGGTGTGCTTCTATTCCGGCATAAAGTGTGTTGCATTAGTCCAGCTAGATCGTGATGAGGACTTGTGTGATAGTTTTGCAAGTGTTGGATGGGAGCAATTAGAAAATAGTTTTGATTATCTTGAGTGTGAGGAAACAGGAGGTGGGGTCTTTTGTTCACTTGGTGGGTCATAGTAATCTGATTGTCGATTACTATTCCGATGATTCCGATGTTCTTTTTATGGGTTGCTGGGTGGGTTGATGTCCGAGTTCAGTAAGCCACCAGGTGGAGTCTCAAAGCAAGGTCTCTTTTTCAAAGAGTACTACTTATGTCTTGTCTGTGTTGATCTTGAGGCAGTGGGTTTTCATCAATTTGGCAACTTTGGTCATGCAGGCGGAGAAGTTGGTCCGGGTATTCGGTGCCTTGTTGGAGAGGGGGAGGATGAGCTGGGTGGCATCTGCTAGAACATCGAATCTGTGGCACGGATTATGCTGCTAAGTGAGGCCATGTACTTGTTGAACAAGGAGGTTTAACGATGTTCATTGTGGAACTTCGCTGATGATTTCGGTGGCGGTCGAGGTGAAGGGAGACAAGCTGACCAACTGGGTGCTGCCTGTTGGGGAGGAGCAGATCCAACACAGCACAGGCCCTTGAATGACCACTTAATTCAGTCATTGGATGAGGATGAAGTTGGAGACTGTCAAAGGCAGCAAAGGATCGAGCAGGATAAGGGCAACAGTGTCTCCTCTGCCATTTTCAGTTGGATATCATCTGCTGCAGCAGTAAGAGTGGTTTCCATGCTGCAGTTGGGCCTGAATTAAAATTTGCCTAGCAGTTGTGCTGGTAAGTTTAAATTCTTTAAAAGGACACAGAGGCGAGGATTATGCCTTCTTTCTTTGCTTTATTTTAACAGCAACATATTTCCTACAACACAATAACCAACTACATTTCCCATGAACAATAGGGAAACACAGTTCCAACAGTCCTTCCTCGCTGTCTGCACTCCAGCCAACATGGTGCCTTCACGCTGTTTCCTCTTCCTCTTTCTTCACGTGTACCATTTCATGTCGGTTTTCACACTTCTTGCTTGGAACCCTAATTTCCTGCAAAATAGGTAGTGTCGGAGGACTGTGCTGGAATCAATTGCAGTAAAACACAATCAAACAACACTATATGAAGAACTTCAACAACTCATTACCACTTTGTAAAGACCCATGAATGGCTTACTTACATTAGAACGGGGATGGTCCGCATCTTCAGTGGTCATTGGGTGGGATAATCCTTACCAGCACTACAGCTAGGCAAATTTTCATTCTGTGTCCAGGCCGGAGGTTCAGATTATGCCAGTTCAAAGCTTGTCGACTACTAGCCTTGCCACCTCCAGTACTGGTTTGAAATAAAACCTCCTAAAGGTGGAGTCAGAGGACCAATCGGCTGCGCGCATCAGATCCTCCAAGCGTGCACCTAACGAAAAAGCCTTGGAGGCCATCGCTCCTCTTGCCGAGTGACAACCAATCTGCTTTGTATTGATCCCCACCTCCTGCATCACCCAACGCACCCATCTTGCGATGGTCGGGGACGAGACTGCTCTGTACCGTTTACGTAGTGCAATGAGCAGTTGCTTCTCACCTGGAGGGTGAGTTTCCTCTGTCAATTCCTCATAAGCATGGAGGCACTGCACTACACACAGTTTAGGGGAATCCAGAAACGCTGGGTACAAAATGACCCTGGTATTACTCTTGGTCCTTCTAATTACCATGAATGATACCCCTTCCGGGGAAAACACTCTGGCTGGAATGTCCAAAGCCCTCACATCTGAGACGCGTCTGCACGAGACCAGGCATAACAGCATTGCCAATTTAGCCGTTTCTTCCTTACGGGAGAGAAACCTATTTGGTTTCCAAGAAAGAAAAAGATTCAACACCTGATTCACATCCCAAAGGAAGGAGTATCAAGGTTCCGGAGGAAGAGAGAGGTGAATCACTCTGAGAAGTTGGCAAACCAAAGAGTGTTTACCCACCGGAGAGCCCTGCACCATAATGTGACCGGCTGAAATCACAGAGCGGAAGGTATAGGCCAGACCATCCTCCACCAGACTAGCCAGAAAATTAAGACCGGAAGTACATCTGCCCCCATGGGATAGACACTCCTTCGCACACACCAACAAAGCCATCAGGCTGACCGGTATCTCCTGGTCGTGCTGTCTGCCCATCCCTTAGTGAGCAAGTCCTCCGCTTTTCCCGAAAGGCCTGGTAGCGACCGGTGATGCTGGAGATCTGCCAGGCCATCATCTTCATCGTTCCTGCTACTACCAGCTGATGGGGAACGAGATCTGGATTGAGGAGAATGTGAGGAAAGTGGGGAAGTAGGATTGGAAAATCCCAAGAACGTTCCAGTAGAACCGGAAACCAGACTTGAGACCTCCACCAGGGTATGATCAACACCACCTCCGCCTGCTCGTGGCGCAGTAATGCGGAAATTCGCGTGATCATGGAGTACGGAGGGAATGCATAATTGTGCTCCCGCTGCCAGTCCTGGAGAAACGCATCTGTCGCCTCCGCCTGTGGATCTGGATCTGAACTGAAGTAGCTCTGTAACTGATGATCTAGTCGTGACGCAACACGGTCTACTGAGAATGGGCCCCATTTCTCCGACAACTGAGAAAAGACCTGAGGGTTCAGCTTCCACACGCTGGCATCCAGGAGGTGACGAGAGTGCCAGTTGGCCACTTCGTATTCACACCCTGGAAGGTACTCTGCCGTCACTGAGATCTGGTTGTCTAGGCAAAAGTTCCAAAAGTCCCTGGCTAGGTTCGCCAACATCCTGGATCTGGTGCCAACTAGGTGGTTGATATACCGAACCGCAGAGATGTTGTCTATCCTGAGAAGAACTCCCGATTGTACCCTGTGTTTCGTCCAGTGTTGCACCGCAAACTACCCTGCCAGCAGCTCCAGGCAGTTGATGTGCAATGACTGTTCGTTAGTGGACGAGGCTCCACCCATGGAGTACTCTCCGCGCTTTGCTCCCCTACCGGAGCGGCTGGCGTTAGATTCAATGACAATATCCGAAGCGGAACCGAATATGGCCCGACCATTCCACGCCTCCTTGTGGGTGAGCCACCATTCCATTTCGTTCCTCACATCGTTTGTCGGAGATATCGACTGGGAGTATGTCAAACCCTTCCTGAGGTGATGCGCCTTCCGACGCTGCATGGCACGGTAGTACAAAGGCCTGGGAAAAATGACCTGTATGGAGGAGGAGAGAAGACCTATGAGACGCGGTAGTTGGCGCAAGAAAATCTGCGGCTTTGCCAAGGTCTGGCGCAGTTCGTGCCTGATGTTCGGCATCTTCCTGGTGGGGAGACTCTGAGTGGAAGACAGAGTCCACTTTGAAGCCTAAAAAGGTTGCACACTAGACCGGACCCAACAGGGACTTTTTCTCGTTTATGACAAACCCCAGTCTCCGGAGAAGGTCGACTGCGGTCTTCAACTGGTTGGACAGCCTCCTGGGGCACAGATTCAGAAAGAGCATGTCGTCCAAGTATCTCGTTGCGAGAAGGAGATGGGACGGGGCCGGGTTAGCTGACGTGGACGGCCATGACACTTCAACTGGAATCCCTGGACCGTCGGCAGCACCCAAGCATTGCTCATGAGGGAGACCCAAGCCGGAAAAACCAGCACTAAGCGCTCCCCCCCCCCCCCCCACCTGCAAGCTCGCCAAGGGCATTACACTCGCCTCTTCCAGCACCCTGTTGCTGGCCTCTTTGGCCTCCATTGCCACGGAACGTCTGCACTCTGGTGGGATAGAAATTGTTGAAGCGGGCATTGTCTTGATATTGTCCTCTCCCGGAGCCTTGCCCCCTGTCAGAGTTGGAGAAGCGGCAGGTCGTGCGGCCCCTACCACGACCGGCCCCTTGGAAAACCCGGGGGAGTAAAAACCTTCCTGATATTCAACTGGGCTCTGTCAAGTGATGTGAAAGTCGCCACAAACTTTCTTAGCTCTTTGATCAACGGGATCACCAAATAAGCCCCCCCTGGGCCACAGCCCCTGCCTCCGAGGAAGCCAGGTCACCTAACTTCGGGTCCACCTTAATTAGGAGCGACCGCTTTCTCTCCGTGGACAGCAGGCAATTCGCGTTTGCAAAAAACACTTGCGCCCTGCACCCAGCTTGAGAGAACCTCGGGGGAGATAACGGCACCAGACACCATGGCCTCTTCAGCCATGTCAAGAATTTTGGTGACCGGTCCCACTGCATCTAGCAGTTTGTCCTGGCATGTATGCCAGGAGCGATCAATGCCCTTTTTAGGGCCCCGTACGAATTTTGCTAGGAAGGTTGAAATCTTGGGATCTATTTTGGGTGTTAGGGCAACCTTTCCCTCCAAACTGGGGCGGGGACACTCCGCCCGAAGGCGGTTGTGAGCATCCTTGTCCATTGGTTTGCGCAGACGGCTCACCACATACTGGGCCACTTTATCCCCGAGAACCCACTACGTCGACCTGGGGTGAACAATGTCGTCCAGGTCCAACATATCAGAGGCCCCCCTGGGGCAGGAGTGGGCGTCGTTAGCCAAGACCTAGAGCAATCCACTTCCTTGTCTGTGTCCTCTGGGGAGTCACCATTATCAAAGGGGTCCGGGAAAACGGTGCGCGGAGGCGTTGGAGTGCAGTCCGCGGGGGGCCCCGGGTCAGGCTGTGGAGGCACCTGCGCCAAGAAAACCTGTTTCAGACGGGCAAAAGCATCTGCATCCACCCCTTGAGGACATGGTTTCTTAGCAGGGGGAGAACCAAAAGGTAGAGGCACAGGGGGACTTGGGGGTAACTAGCTCAGGAGCAGCCCACTTGGCACACTCTATTGCTATCTGCTCTGACTGGCATTGCTCCAAAGGCTCCATGGCTTGGTTGACGGCCCTCTAGATGGAGTTATCCACTGCCTGGTAAAAGTCCTCATCCCAGGGGAGGTAAGCCACAGGATTCTCCTCCTGGTACTCATCTTGCTCCGAGTGCATAGTCTTAGGTAAGTATATAGGTGTAGTACAGGTAAGGAAATTAGGAGCACAGGCAGCTTGGTGCTGAAAGCACTATTTTAAAGGCACTACAGGCGCTCTGTTTACAAGCTGGGAGGGAGCCCAGACAAATAAGGGTGTCCAAGGGCACATGATTAATGGGCAGAGCCCTAGGGACACACCAGCTCTCTGATCACAGGGCAGCCACCCAGGACAGTGTCCCACAGGCACCACAAGTCACAGTGCAATTGCGACCCCACAGGGTGTTTAAGGATGTCTTACAGACCCTCAAAGGGCATTCAATGGAAATCAGGGAAAAATACAGACCCCCACAGGGCGTAAAACCGGGTGGCAGTAGGCAAGGCTGAGCTCTCACCGGAAAGCACTCGTCAGGACTCTAATGCTAGTGCCTGACTCGTGCTGCCCATAGAGAGTGCACTATGCCCCCTGGCGGCGGGAAGACCATACCGCACCTCGCAGGGAATCGCTCACGTAAGGTACGTTTAAAAACATGCTGTGACTAAAGGGAATCTGTGCAAACAGAAAAATGTACAAAGCCCTACCAAACACCACCAAATTAGCCAACTATCAACCCCCATAACAGGTGAATAAAGAAAAATCGACTTATCTGCTGCTGAGCAGCGAAGAAAGAGGAAGCCGCGTGAAGGGACTATGCTGGCTAGCTGGAGTGCGGACAGCGAGGAAGGACTCCTGTTGGAACTTTGTTTCCCTATTGTTTGTGAAATGTAGTTGGTTATTGTATTGTTGTAAATATGCTGCTGTTAAAATAAAGCAAAGGAAGAAGGCATAATCTGGGCCTCCGGTCCTGACATAGAATCCAGATTGAGTGGTATTGAGGAGATGATTGTCATTGAGGTGGATGGATAGATGTTTATCGTCTTTCTCATGGCTCTCCATGACTTTTCCTCAGCAGTGTAGTAGGGAGATGGGTCTGTAGTTGGCTACAGTGTTCAGGTCGCCTGAGCGGGATTATTATTGAGGCGTGTTTCCAGGCAACCTGGTCGGTGCTGATGATGACGAAGTGGTTCAGGATTGGGGTGAGTGATACCTTGATGGGGTCTAGTCTTTCGGTGAATGTGTGATGTGGGCAGTGGTCTGAGGGTGCTCACTAGTGTATCGACTGCATAGTTGTTGTTTTTTGAATAATGATGATGGTGGAGCAGGCAGCCAGGATGATCCTCTGGGTCATGGTTGTGATGGGCAGGAAGGCTGCGAGGGTAGATTGGTCTGGTTGGGCTTTGAAGTTGTAGTTGCTGAAGAAGAACTGCTGGGTACAGAGGTCCTGTGACACTGGTGGAGCTTGCTGCTGGTGAGGTGAAATCTTTCATGATAGCGACGATTTCGATGAGAGCGGCGAACTCAGACTCTTTGGTAGCTCTGATTTGTTGATTGGTGCGTCTTGGGGTGAATCTGTATGTGCGTGTGTTGGTGTCATCCTTGCTACGTTTCAATCTGCATTCTCGTTGCTTGCAGTGGCATCTGGTGAGTCTGAGCTTGTCTGTGTACCAACGCGCTTGCAGTCTGTTTCTTGAGTCTTTGGTGGTTTTGAGGGGAGCCAGGGTGTCTGTACAGACAGGGATCTAGGCGTTGAAGGTGTAAATGGATCTGGGGAGGTTATTATAGTGTTGCAGTTGGTAGAAGTAAGAGCACTGAAGACCAGAATTCCTCCGAGACTTGTTTTTTCGGTCCTGTTGTGAGGATTTGGCAGTGGTATTGCGGGTGTTGTGTGGGAGGGGTACGCTGAAGTGGAGGAGGGTGTCGTCGGACCAGGGGATTGGTGTGGGCTTGTGTACTGTAATGTTATTGAAGCTGGTGAAATGGGGTCCAGTATTTTTCCGGAGGGTGTGTAGGAGGCCTTTCACTTGCTGGGGGAGTCTGAGATTTGGGAGGTCCTCTAGGAGGTTGCTCATGTTGGAATTATTAAGGCCCTTCATGTGATGGTTGAGGTCGGAGTGGAGTATTGGGGGAGATGAAGTCTGCAGTGGTGCTTCAATAGTTGGTGCGTTGTCTGGGGATGGGGTGGTAGATAAGGGTGCCACTCAGGGTAAAGTTGACAGTTTTATACATTTGAAAACCAGATGTTCCATGTTGTAGTGGTAATATTTTGAGGAGGAATCCGCATCATCTACAAAGAGTCCATTCAGAGTCTTTTCATCCTACCCTGTTTTGCGGTCTTGTATCCCAGGGTGATTGTTGTCGCAATGATTGAGGAAGCGGGGTCAGCCAGGTTTTGGTAAGCATTTGTCCAGTAGATAATAGATATCGGGGATGTGGGATAATGTGGTGAGGGGGCGTTTTGAGGTGTATACACAGGACATTAAGGGGTGAGGTGCAGGGGAGGTAGAGTATGTGCGTGGTCGTGTATGTTTTTGTTTGTTGGGTGGAGGAAATGTAGGTTGTAATGTGGGTACTGGAGGGAGCTGGTGACGTGGCAGGTGGCCCAGGAGAACGCACCTTTGGTGTTGGCTGGCATGGCTCATTGGCATTGGTGGGAGGTGTGCCTGGCGTTCAGGGCGCAGATGGTAGTGTCGGAGTAGCAGCAAGACAGTGAAGGGTTGGAGAAGGACTAGGAGTCTTGGTGCTGGACGCGGACAGGCCATGGACGGACACAGATGGGTTTGTCTTTGTGGTTTGCCAGTGACATGCCTAGTATTTGTCCGCGCTGCAGCTGCCATTAAGTAGGAGTGGGAAGAAGTTGGGGGCAGTGGGTGAAGCTAAGGGGTGAAGGAAGCATGACGCTTATGAGGAAGCTCCAAGGTCACAGAAGGTGCAAAGTAGAGTAAAGAGAATGGGAAATGAAAAGGAAAGGAGGAGTTAAGAGAGCACTTGAGAATGCTAAAAACCGAAAAATTGGTGAAAGCAGATGTCGGACTCTGGTCTTCTACCACTTTTAGTCTGGGTCTGGAAAGTGCAGCAGCAGCTGCTTCTTCATAAGAAAGCCAAATATAAAGACAGCTGATACATCTGAGGACCCACTACACGAATTGTTAATACCGGGGTTTTGGAGGAGCAGAGCTTTTATGAGAGGAACAACACAATCTATACACCTGCCAATTTATTTCCTTCAAAGTAATTGTGTTAGACTAGAAGCAGGGCACACTTCCTGCTTCTCTTGTCTATTCATTTAGGGCAACATAAACTGATTGTTGTGTAAGACAATCGGATTGATATGCACTTTTGTTAGTGATAAGCTTGTGTCCATGGTTTAGAATCGATGCAAAACTCAGTATTGAGATCTTAATTTGGAGAGTCTGTATCCTCGTTCCCTTTTGGATTGGTATGATGTCGTAACTAATGAAAGGACACAATAACAGCTGTAAATGTATTGGGCCACTGTGGCATTTGTGTACCATTTGTACATAGAAGGAGAGACTTTGTGAATTAAGACCGATAGATCAAATTACATTCCCATAGAACTAAATGCATTATGAATATGGTGCACCAAAGAAGAACCTCGCTGTAAATAATGTATTGCATTGTGTGTGTTTTTTTTTTGTTCTGGTCTGTTTGAGCTGTCAGGGCGGAGTGTGATTATTTATATTGCCGGCTGGTTGAGTGCGTTACTTTGGATGTAGACGCATTATTTATATTGCCCACATGTGAACAGAATTTTTTGTCCTTGATAAGCATTTGTTTATTACTCGCATTTCTTCCCCACTTTACCCATCCTGTACCTCCTTGCTGACAAGCGCCCCCTCTTGACTCCTCTTCAGATAAACAATGACAGAATACTATAGCGAAAGAGGTACAGATCTGTAAAAGATTATGTGCATTTCTAAATTTGTGCAGTATTAACAACGTGCAGAACATGGATTTACTCTCGATCTCACAAGTACACACTGATATTTTATTTGAAACGAATGTGCTATGACTAGTTTAAGAGCTTTTTTTATGGCATCTGACTGAGCCTCAGTTAGGCCTCTAAATGGATGTCCCATTTTGCATGTTCACTGTTCATTATTGCTGCAGCATACAATCAAGCGAAGCTGTGTTTTATTTCCATTGACAACGTTTTTGCTGTTATCTAAGAAAACTTGCCAACATGGATACAGTAATGTTGCAGTTTCACAAGGTTCTTCCGCTAGCTCACTGTACTGCATTCAATAACAATAGCTTGCTGTTGTTTTTGTAACTAGTTCGTCTCCTGACAACATTAGCATACCGTGGGCATGTAGTTGGGTAGTGCTGGTGGTAAGGCAGTATGACGTGTATTTAGAACTACGCTCTGGTTTGCTAAAATTGTAATTCTTTCGCTCACACCATAATAATTTTGGAAAAATCGATGGTTCTTTATGCAATTAAACAGTATATAAACCCTCGATTTTTAGGGTGTGTCGGAGACTTCCTTGAAGACTTTCTGATGTTACCATGGATGCTGCCTGATTTTCTTATTGATTTTTGCTGCTCATTTGGAACCTAGTAAATAAACCATACTGAATAAGGTGCAAACCCAGAAAAATTCTAGAACCTTCATGGCAATAGCTTCATTCATTTGCAATTACAATGTCTGTACTGCACCTTTTTAAATTTTTGAAGTAAATATTCCCAAATTTCTATTTATTCCCTTGAACTCAATTATTGAGTAGTTAATTGCATTGTTGATCTGGTGTATGGTGCCTTATCTCGAAAACACTTTACTTCAGGAAATTGAGGTTTAACGCCATCTCTGATTCATCCACCTGTGGGCCTGCTGTTGCATCTTTTAGGGGTGTACAACTTTAGGAGTTCCTCTCGTCCATCGATCATTCGTGTTGCAGAAAACATTTTTACATTAGTCTTTCAAAAGCTGCGCACCCCAGCAGCACTAACTCATTTTTGAGCCATTGTTTACATAGTGCTCTTGTTTTTCTAGCTACATTGGCTGTATTATTGCCAAATCATAGTTTTGTTTGCAGCTATTTTTCACATTTTAGTGTACTGCCAGGTTATACGCACAGTGTAAGCTTGTCAGACTTGTGGTTTAAATACTTATGTTATTTCAATATATTCAAATCATTTGAACCTTTGAACCTCATAATAAGCACCCACTATTCTATGTATAAAAAAAACAAGAGTACACACGTGCATATTGGTTCACTTGAAAAGTATTCTGTGCACTGAAAAATATTGTTTTTCCACAAATAGAGACAAAAGAGCAAAGTAGAAAATGAGTATAGTGTACTACTTTACACCGTCATGTGAGTTTCGATTTGGCACAGTATAATTTGGAATAGAGTTATATGTTGTTCAAAGTATGTGCAACTGTCATTCAGTTTGTTAATTCTGCATATGATTTCCCGTTCTCTATCTACCAAGCTGTCTAATTAACCCTTAACTGCTGGACCTTCATCCCCCCCAGTGCTAAGCCCTTTTTGTCTATGGGGTAGTTTGCTCTTAGGACTCCATAACATATATTCCCCATTAGGTATCCATGCCAAATTTGTGTCCTTTTTTTCTCGAATATCCTGGAGATTCTAAAGGTGCCCAGGGTTTATGTATTTCCCTGGAGGGGGCCGAGAAAATTGGCAACATTTTGAGGCTTTGTTTTGAAAAATTGAAAAAAGAGTTGTCCCGATTAAAAGTTCTGTTTTTTCCCTAAAAATGCCATCAATAAACTTTTTGCTGTACTAAAGTCACAATCTTCCCAGCTTTCAGGAGCATGCAGAGCTGAATCAAAAGAACACATTTTGTACCACAGTTTTGGCATTTTTCAAAGTAGTAGCCCATTTTCCAGTTTGTGATGGAGACCAGTGTAAAACCTATGCGTGATCCAGGAAAGCTATAGATTTCTGGAAAGTAGGCACAATTCTGAATTAAGCATGGGGTAACGTGTAGATCCCTCAATATTTTCCCAAGAAATAACTGTTTAAATTAATATTGAAAATGAGTAGGAAAAAATGGTCATTAGTAACATTTTCATCTCTAACTTTTTGTCACGATGGCAGATTTACAAAAGTAATATACTATTATGTCTGCTTGACCATTATGTTTGTGGGTAAAACCAAAGTACCCAAAGCCAACAACTGAGCTGCACCATACAATGTTTTTTCATTGAGCAGTGTGTATAGGCCAATTCCTATCACCCACCCGTTTCTGTGGCGGGCACTAGGCTTAGACACCCAATTGGGGCAATGCTTGTATCGTCACAAGTAGGGTAATGGTGGGTGGTAGTAATTTTATAGATTTCAGAGGATTACGGAAGTTTCCATCACAGAAATGTAAGGGAAAAGCATTGTTTCAGACAGTTTGAGGTTTCCAGAACGTTGTGGGTAAGAAAGTCTTGTGTGATCCATGCAAGCCACACCACCCTGGACTCCCCTAGTTGTCTAGTTTTCAAAAATATGTGGTTCGTAGGTTTGCATGGGTGGCGCTACAGCAACTACCCCTATTGCTTATATATCAACGCAGCAATTTAGGGCCTTTTGTGTTTTCTCTTGGCCCACCCTCCCAAGTTGGGTACCATTCTTATCGGGAGACATGTGGGAGCTGAGGGTGGTGGGAAACCATGTTCCTTCCTGTAGTCTTTCCATCACAGAAATGTGTGGCAAATGCGTGTTTCTTAGCAAAGTTTGATGTTTGCAAGGACTTCTGGGGAAAATTACCTGGTAAGAGCCACACAGGTATGGAACCCTGGAATTCCCTGGTTGTCTAATTTTCAGAAATGTGTAGGTTTGCTTAAGTACCGACTGAACTAGGGCCAAAAATCCACAGCTACCCACATTGTTAAAAAAAAAAAAAAGAGAAGTTCATCATTTCAAGATGGCTGCCCAGTATGAAGTTTACTCAGCCGCTCTCTTGGAATAGTATTGTGCATAGTGTTTCGTTGTTTTACAGTTCCAAAGAGGCCAATACACTGACTGCATCTAAATCTAGCAGCAAGTGGATTACCAGCTCATTTGTTTAATTTGTAAAAATCTTTTATTTTGAGCATATGTCTACAATGATTAAGTGACAACATTGTTTCTACTTTTTAATTTTACTTGTATGTGTTTGTGGGTGGGTAAGTGAGTGAATTCATGCACAAATCCGATAGATTCATAAGAGTAAGGATGTGTTTTTGAGTGCCTAAACTCACTAGTAATGGAAGACCCACTGTCCGTTATAAGCCAGAACTCTTGGCTTTGGGCTTGTTTATTTTGCATTTTTGACCAGTTTTCCAAAAATACCAATAAAACCATGTTGATTCTTGGATTTTCTGGATTCTTACATCCAAGCATGTATGTACATTGAAGCCCAGCATTTACATTCTTTGTGTTTATTTACCTTTAAAAAGTTTGAATAATGCGAAAGCCCTATAGAAGATGATAGCTCACAAAATAAGCTCTGGGGATCAGAGTAGCAAGCCATTAGAAACATCTTTAAATAAACTGCATCCTTTTTTTTGGGAATCACTCAATGGAGGCATCAGGCACTGAAGGAAGATGGGCCCACTTCGCAGCCTGGAGTTTTTGGTGAATCTGTGCAGCCTGCAAGGTGAAACGGGCTCTGCCAAAGTCACTGGCCTGTCCTGAAGTAACCCTCGGCCCATAAGCACTGACAAGCAGTGACCGGTAACTTACCTGGTGCATCCAGAGGGCACTCTGTGCTGCCTGACCGAAACGTTGATCGTCGCAGCCTGAGATATAGGCCTCATGTGGTAAGGTGTGGCAACACAGGGATCACTGGATTAGATGGGAGTGGTTTCCATAGCTCTCCCATAGCAACAACTGTGGTGATCAGTGGGGAGGGTTGCAGGAAGGCACGTCGTTGCATTAGGAAGGGGTTATTGTTGAGCTTACTTTTGCGTGGACAGAGCATGCCTGATGTGCCGGGGCAATTGGCTTGGCTGAGGCTGACTTCATGAGCTGCAAGCTCCAATCAGGTCTGTCACGCAGCCCCCCACATACCGGGGCCTACTTGTAAGTATCAGCATGCGGGTCATTGCTTTGGCCTAGGAGAGGGTGAAGTTGGTCACAAGAATGGTCACATGGCAGTAATACAGTTAACTGACGCTACCGTACTGTACTTGACTTGGCACATACCTTCAGCCTTGAATTGAGCTTCTATAGCACTGTGGAAACAGGTGTGCGTTGAGAGCCTGAGTAACATTACAGCGTTTGCTCCTGATGGCCCTCAGACTAGTGGGGGGGAAAAGCTATGCCGAAAAGCCCAGATTTACCTGTGAACCACAGAAAACTAGCCTACATACTCTGGATGAAGTGGAGACGTGGGATGATCCTTCCACCAGTGGTGGAGAAGAGGATCTGACCGCGGCGGGGGTCTCTTCCTTTCTTTTAGAGATGAAGGCAAGCCTAAAAACCATTACTTCGAATAGACTCCCTGACCAGCAGAATAGACCAAATGAAACGAGGACTAGATAAACAACATGAACAGATACGGCAGAGTGTAGAATGTCTGACCTAGAGGGTGATATGTCACAGCAGGAGAAAGTGGTAAAATAAGTGGTGGTGGTGGCGCTTTGAAAAGGCTAAGCTTAAACATGAGCGCTTGGAGGCTCACTCCTGTAGAATCATTGGGTTTGCTAATCCACTGCAGTGGGGCACACAGAAGACTACATAAAATTAACGCTGTAGGACATCATAGGCACGGATCAGGTGTCTAAACTGCTGGTGGTAAAGAGAGCACACAGGTGCCTTGCACTGAGACCAGTCCTGGGTGCCCATCACATGAAATCATTGCCACTCTTCTCAACTATCATGACCAGTACTGTTAGAAACGGGATCTCTGGCTGGCCAAGGCTTGCGCCAGAGTCAGTCAGAGACCACCACTTCCACGTCAGGGCAAGGGAGTCGCACACCAAGATAACCCCTGCTCACCCTCTAGGCAACGTGACGCGAGCAGCCAGGCTAAACTTGGAGGCTATGTTGGTTAAATGTTTGCGCGCGCACCCAGCAACAACACCCAAGGCCCACCACAAAGGAAACTCCACACAAGGTTATATAAAAATAGCCTTTGTATTATACCAAAACACATTAGATAAGAACACACATTTTACAATGTGCCAACAGGCAGTGGCAGAATTTACAGGGGATATGTACAAGACAGGGCCACCAGGACCACTGTCCGGAATCAGCACTTTTAGAACTTAGCACTTAGGATATCACTTAGAACATATAATAATAATAATAATAATAATAATAATCACTTTTAGCACACAACCAGTAACTACTGGTAACCAGGACCTCACTAGCACCACCTGTACTAGGAGAACAACCACCTAAGTGTCACAATATCTGTAGGGGTATAAGCACATAACACATGATGCATAACATACATTCAGCGGTGTAAGGAAGAAAAACACATGATGCCTAAAAACATTCAGAGGTGTAGGAAATAACAATTGCGCAGAAATCACCTTAGCAAGTAAATCAGAAGTTGCGCAAAATTCACATTAGTCACCACATGTGACAGTCCCTAGGCCAACTGGCCTCTCTAGGGTTAGGACGCCCTGTGTCCCAAAGTCAGGGGCCTAAACGTAGCAGTTGCCCACAAAGTGCTGGGCAACTGGTGCAAATGATGGGGCCAACGTGGGAGCCTCGTGGGCTCAAGAACAAATGGGGCAAAACACAGCATGGGAGCCACGGGGCTCTAACACAACTGCCTGTGTCACCCAAGAGCCTCTCAGGGCTCGCAAAACAATAGACTGGCACTTAAGAGCTTCTGCGCTCTAAAACAATGATGGGCTGTGAGCCTCGTGGGCTCTAAATAACCAAGGTGACGCCTGGAGCCTCTCGGGGCTCGAAGACCAAGTGTGGCGCCGCTGAGCCTCTCGGGCTCTGAGGAAATGCGGGCAGGGAGCCTCTCGGGCTCATCAAACAGAGAACTGGCCCCTCGAGTCTCTTGGGACTCGTACACAATCTCCTGCGAGCCTCTCAGGGCTCGAACACAACTGGGCCTCTCGCCGGCCCAGCCCGCACACTGGAGGGGAGGGGAGGGGCGGGCACCGGCAATGTGCCCCGACGCCCTCCTCCCTTCACTCGCTCTCCCGGCCCCCACTCACCGGGTCTCCTTTGGGGCAGCGAGGTTCGGTCCTCCTGGCTGTTCTCCACTGCGCTCTCCGGGGCTCTCCCTCACTCTTGGGAGCCCCGGGGAAGGAACAGACGCCTGCTTCTCTCCTCTGCGGTAGGAGCGCGGGGTGGGCTCCCATCAGCTTCCTGTTGTCCTGCTCGTCCCGCCCCCGGCCTGCCTGACTTCCGGTTCGGCCGGGCGGCCGCGGGGACAATCTCGGGGTTGGCTCCCGATTAGGAAGATAAATAACGATTACTGCCGGCAAAGTCCCTCCCGGCGCGGGCACCCGTCAAGGGGTCACCACAGGGCAACCACACGGCAAAACGCGGCGTGGCAGCCGAGACAGGAGAATCAGGCGCTCTCAAGCGCTAAGGGGCCCACAGAGCGCTCCCAGCGCGATAAACACAGATAAAGCGCTCCCAGACGCTCGGGGGAGATATAAAGCGCTTCCAGGCGCTTGGCAGGAAAAAAAGGTCTCTTTCAAAATAAAGCGCTCCCAGGCGCTCTGGCAAAAAGTAAAGCTCCAGCAGGGTTCTGGAGGCAGACAGGGGGCAAGGCTGGGCCCAGAGCCAGCTCACTGGGCCTCCAGGCAGGGAGGCACTCCAAGTGGCGGTCCTCCTGGCCCCAGCAACAGCAGCAGCCCCCTCTGGCAGGATCCTGGAAGAGAACAACTTGTAAGGGGACACAGCCCCTTTTTATACAGGTAAATCCTTTGTTTGGAGGTGCAGGGTGGGGGGAGAAACCAGTAGCAGCTGGTTTTGGAGCACCCTTGATGGCTCAATCACCCCTTTCATTCACTAGTGAGGCTAGGGTCGTTAGACGCACCACAGGGGGCGGAGCCAGTATTGTGTGGGGAAAGCCCAGCCCCATTCAGGAACCAGGTGCAGCCCTCCCTCACATCACTCAGGCTGATCTCTCCACTCACTCCTGGGCAGACCCATCCAGACTTCCTGGAGCCAGGCTTGCCAGCCAGCTCCAGCCAATCACGCTCCGGCACCCTCACTGCACATACACATCAATGTCTAGAAGTGGCACTTCCCCACTAGACACATACATGCCACATACATCATCACGCAGCATTCAATCTCACGAGTTCGCACATACCAATCTCGAGCCTGCACTCCCCACACATCAGGAACTACCAGAGACCTAGATATTACCCATGCATTCCTATGGGAGGGCAGGCCAACCTTACTGCACGCACGCACTTTACCCTGGAAAAAGTGCGCCAAGCCAGAAATCATGAACGCCAGGTCGCCATCAAAAGCAAAAAGTTCAGGGGTGAAACCGCCAAAGAGGCCCATGTCCAACAAGTACCAAATCCAAAAACTGGCTAGAGAAAAAAAAAGAAATCTCCACCGCCAGAATGCCTCTAGCATTTTATTCTGACTTCACGCAGAGTGTGCAGGAAGCGCAACGGAAATTTGCCCCATATGAAAAAGAAATTGCTGGAGCGGGGAATAAAGTATGCCATGTTATACCTGGCACCGATGTCTGCCACACATCCAGGGAAAACAAACTCTTTCTCGGATGCGAAAATTCAAAAGAGGAGGCTTCCTTCTTTAATAAACTACTGAAAGAAAAATGCGGCTCTCCTAGCTATATTCTCAAATTAACTCCGTAAGTGACGTGGAAAACGTTCGCTCTGGAATGGAGTTGGTCAACCACCGCAATATGTTGGTACCCCTGACCAGGTAGTTTTGCCGACTTAGTGCGCTGGCAGATACTGATGAAGTGCGCCAGCCCACCGATCCTTTAAGGTTGTGAGCTCTAGAGACATTGTTTCCAGTCACACTCTTCACCCACAGCCGATTTGCTCTAGATGTACATTCGATTGGCAAACTAAACTGTTTGGCCCTCCCTTGCACATGTCTGCAAGGAGACGCACAAGATAGTTTATAACTAAGTTTTGTATGTTCTCTCCTGTTTAGATGTTATTCAAGGGGACATCTCTGATCTTTTGGAGCCCAGTTTGGGTGGAGAATGGAGGGAGATGCATGTTATTGTAAAGGTTGCATGCATAATTACCATATTGTTTTACAGACTCCTGAGAGGCTATGGGCCTATGATGCACATACTAAGGCTACTTACAAAGTGTTATGACTGGGGCGGATGCAGCTACTGCTGCTTCTCTACGATTTAATTTTGCTAAATGGAATGTTCAGGCTCCGGGGTAACCAACATAAATGTCGTCAGATACTAACATACGTCAGTTGGCACAATATAGAGGTGGCCATTTTGCCAGAGATGCACTTAAAACCCGGGAGGGTGACTCCTTTCGCTAAAACGTGTGATAATTCAATTTCAAGATACTTTGCATCCTATTCCACGTACTCCCAGGGGTGGTGATCTTAATTAATAACTCAGTACAATTTGAACACCTTCAGACGATTGCTGACGGGTGGCCACTACCTTACAATACAGGGATTGATGGAGAGAATACAGGTCACCCTGATTAACTCTTATTCACCCAATATAGCCTGTCCTACATTATTTCCCCAGGTTATGATAAAGTCTTTGCTGCTTGACACTCACACTTTACAATGGCGAGATGACTCCAACCTAGTCGTAGATCCCGCATTAGACAGCATGAATGGACTTGCTAGGCACCCCAGTGCCGCAAGGAACTCCGTGCTTAACACAATTTTGCACTCAGGATTGGTACATTTATGGAGGGAAGGACATACACTGGAAAAGGTTTACATGTTTCACTCCTCTGTCCGTGACTCCTTTTCCTCCAGTATAGATTTCTGGTTGGGCACTCCAGACACACTGGGCTGGACAAACAAATAAGACACTTTACTAGAATACTTTCAGACCACTCTCCTGTGTTGCTGACACTGGAAATAAGCAAAAGAAACAAATGATGGATGGAATGCTGAACAATGCAAACATTCAACCCCAGTCACAAAGATCAGGGTTTAACCCATCGTTCTTTTTCTCACAATGCCACCCCAGTTTGTACCCAGCTATATGCAAATCAGTCTTGACCATGTTCCTCATGGGAACAGTCCAACCCGAACTGCCAAGCCATGTCCTCCCTGGACCGGAAATAAGCATCCTGGGACCTGTTTCAGGGCGTCACCCCTCATTAGCCAGGCTAGCTTGAATCCAGTGGTGCAGTGAGCACAGGACCCACGTCTGGCATACCCTTCCCACTTAGGGTGACAAAAGCAAACACTGGAAATGCCCAATATGTGGGAACCGGAGCATATAAGGAGTTTACACCGATCTAATCTGCTGGACAAGGTGTTAAGGGAGGAGATTTGACAGGTCACTCATTCCTATTCACTATAAATAAGGGGTCGGATGAGTCTATGATGACACTTTGGGAAACCTACAAGGCTGTGGTTAGAGGTAACCCTGGGCAAAGTACTACGCTACGCTCGCCTAGTTTGCACTACTTCGCACTACGTGAATTACACGTAGCACAGTGTAAACACGAGTAGCGGTAATTTTTTTGCTCGCTCGCGGTCCTCAACGTCAAGTTGTCGACCGCAAGCGAGCAAAATGACATCCCGGCGAGACTTTTTCCTCGTTCGCGATCAGCAACATCAAGTTGCTGATCGCGAGTGTGGAAAATAAACCTCCCGGCGAGATTCTCAACGCGGGGAGGTCAGGTTTCTCATTGCGAGTAGTCTCGTATGCTCGCGACTGCTCGCAATGAGAAACTACCAGCCCACATTGAGAAAGCTGGCGCTCGAGTAGAAATCTACTCTAGCGGCAGAAAACAACCGCTTGCACTGTGCAAGATGCAGTTTACACTGATTGCACAGTGCGGACAAGCATCCGGCACTGCAATGAGTGCGAACAGCATTTTGCACAGTGCACTACGCAGTTCGCGTAGCTCGCATAGTGCAAAGTGCACTTCGCTTAGTTACGCGTAGCGCTACTACGGGAACTACGCCCAAGGTTAGAGGGGAATGCATAGCCAAAAGAAACGTGGTCATAAAGTCTGTACAAGGACAGCTGTCTAGGTTGGAAAGTGAAACTTCCTTTCTAGAGTAACAATATGATGTATAACAAACGACCTGCTACGTTTTGAACAATTGCAAGCCAAGATTGGGGAGTTTTGTGAGCTAGCTGACCGCGAGACACACGTCTTAGTAAATACGGGGCACCAATACATTTTGGGGAGGAGGAACAGCTCGGACATATGCTTGCTGTGTTTATTAAACCAATTTGGGCAGCTAATAATGTGTTCAAAAATACACATTGCTGATGGTGAGACTACTCATGACTCCGCCAAGGTATTAGAGGTGTTTGAACAATATCTTGACTGGATCTATGGCTCAGGAACATCTGAAACGTCAGGTGATATACAGGCATACCTGGACAGGTCCATCTTGGTGTTGCTGGACCTAGACTAAACATCCTCCCTTTGTCAACCCAATACGGGGAGTGAACAAGCAGCAGAGAAATGGAAGTGCGCCGGGGAGTGATAGTCTCCCGGCGGAATTATGTGACGCTTACGCAGATTAATTTATTCTGGTTCTATTAGAAATGTATGAGGAGTCCACGTGTGAAGCGATAGTGATTACAATACCAAAGTCTGGTAAACCCTCAGAACATTATAGCTCCTATCTCTCCCCCCACCCACATATCCTTAATAAATGTAGACCACAAAATACTCACAAAAATACTAGCTAACAGACTTTTGCCACGGATGCCAGAATTGATCAGGCTGTACCAAGCTGTGTTCATTCCAGGCAAGTCCAAAGCGGATAACTTGTGCACACTATGTGCTGTCACTCATCAGATGGACCCAAAAAGAGAAGTGGTGGTGACTTTTTGGGATGCCGAGAAGGTTATTTGATTCTGTGGAATGGCCCTTCTTGCTGGTGTGTTGGAGCGCATTGGGGTGGGTTGAGCTTTCCTTCGATGGATTAAAATTCTATACACTGACCCACTGTCCAAAATTGATTACGATTCTACAGGGTAATCAACAGAGATGCTAGCTGTTCCTGCTCCTATTTGACCTGGTAATGGAACCACTGGCATGCTTCTTGGAGAACATCTCCATGACCAGGGAATCGGACTAGGCAGGTCGGGATTTGCTTCTGTCCATCTATGGAAATGACCTATTGCTACCGATCAAAAACCCCACACAGAATTTAAGCTCGGCGATTCGAGAGATTATTGGCTTTGGTAGATGAACGGGAATACAAATAAATTGTACAAGGGCTATAATGGTACTTCGACAGAAGATACTCAGCAACCAAACTTAGATTTTCCACTTCAGTAGAGGAATGATCCAGTTATATACATGGGCATCATGTAGTATAGAGAGACATCCCCCCCGGTCATTGCAGAGAACTATGGCAAATGTATAAGCATGACCTCTTACAATGTAGAACGATGGATCAAACTGCCGTTGACAAATGCAGGCAGAATATCGCTAATAAAAATGCAAGTCCTTCCAAAGGGCGGCTTTGAGATTACAAATTTGGAAGTCTACCATCTGGTGGCACAGGCTCAATTTGCACACCATTGGATGCATAATTGTAGGTAAGTCCTGCACTATGATCAAGTTGAGGAATGGATATTCATCCCCGCTAACATTTCCCACTACCTCTATATGCATACGTCTAACAGCTCCACGGTGCGCCCCCTCCTACTTAATAAAAATCTGACACTGATGGGTAACTTGTTCTCTAGTCATAAATTTCAGTGTTTGCTGATTAGTTGGGGATATCTTCCAATACCGTGCTAGTAGCTCACAACACTAAACAGAATGTGTTGCAGAAACTGCTTTCCACATTCCCAGAAGAGCCATCTGAATGGGAACACTTATGTGTCCTTCTGACCAACTTGTGGCCCATCAAATTGATCACTAAATTATATAACCCCATGCTTAACGAGATGAGAGTAGTGGTAGTATGGCTTGTCCTAAATCTCGACCTGCAATAGATGCTCTATCCTTGATGCTGGTTTGATTCTTTTCTGCATGGTTTGCAGTTGCACGAAGGTTGAAGTCTTCTGATCAAGATTAACAGCAAGAGCAATAGTGATGATCAATACATTAGTTATCATTCATATGGTGGCCTTCCTAGGTTATGTAGTAGGTGCCCGTCTCACCTACAGATAACAGGTGGTGATAGCTACGATACTGGGGTGGCGCAGAACTGCAATGATATGGGGCGGAAAGAGAAGTACTTGGTTTAAAGACTGACTCAGTGACGTGGTTTTTGTGAAGAAATGACAGAACTGTATGATGCAACTCTGCCTCCGGTCTCTCGCCCATGGGACTTTTGGCCACTTTTATATGCCTATGTGACCCATGTTGCAGACCTGGCGAACTGAGCGGGGAAAACACAGTTATATGGCAAATGTATAGAAGAAGAATCATTCCGCTACTCCCAACACGTGAGGATTGTAGCTTGTGTTGCCATTATGATTGTATATCTGCTTATGTGTCCTGTGTCTGCATATATACAGCTGTATGTAATGGTAAGTAAAGGTTTACCTTTACATACGATATGGGAAATGTGGAGAGTGAAGTTCATGGAGCTCCCTTGACAATGTGATACATTGTTATGTATGTTCTACTACTGAATAAATACAATTAAAAAAAAAGACGATTGAGCACTGGTGATGCCAACAAGGAAAAAAAGAAAAGGTTGAATATTTGTTTTTTGGGTGATGGAGTTAGGTTTTCCGGATCAGGCTCATGTTGGCAGGGCAAAAGGGGTTCAGTCCTAACTATTTTTTTTATTAAATCATTGTTACCTTGATTGTGCGCATAGTTCAATTGATTCAAAGGAATATGACAACAAGATTTCACTGAATATTTTATATTAAAGTCTAGGACTGAAAATAGAGTCCAGCCAATAAGGAGTGACCTCGCAGCCCTAGATTAAGTGCTGCATGACTTGAAAGCAGCTTGAAGACTGTGTCTGTTAAGTGCTGTTTTGTGGCTGTTGAAGCTGCCTTAGCAGTATAATCCATTGTTTGTTGCTATAGAGTGACGCTGTGACATTTGTCATTTCATAGGGTACTGAGCAATGAGTCTGTTCAGAGTATATCCCGTAAACAAAGGCTTTGAGAGTGATTAGGTTTTGCTTTCAAACAGCTTTTAGCTATCTGTGTAAGAGCTTTTGAGGACCATATTAAATACTTACAGTGCTCTTACAGCAGCCAGCAGGCCCATTGGTTGGCATTATTGTCACTCATTTGCTTGCTTCTTTCACTGTGTTGCCTTTCTTTTCTTGTGTTTTCCCCTCCCTTGCAGCATAGACCTTTTGCTATCCTTTAATTGGCTGACTTGTATCTTTCTACTGATTACATTTAGTTAACTTCTTTTTAGGTTTCGACCTGGCCGTAGCACTGCGAAATCTAATGTTATCTCAGTAGTGGGGACTTGAAACCGCCCATTCGTCCATTGGCTAGCTCCATAAATGGAGGCTAGCCATTGGAAGACATGGTTGTCAATCACTCTTTCCCCGTCAGAACGCGAATCGTGGGCGTTTCTGACTTTTTTAAGTCCCGCACCTTTTTGCCATGTGTCCCGGGCCGCGCTGTGATTGGCTGCCAGCCCGGGACAACCCCCTGACGTCATTCCCCAGGCCGCGCTGTGATTGGCTGCCGGCCCGGGACACCTCCATGACGTCATTCCCTGGGCCGCCCTGTGATTGGCTGCCGGCCCGGGACCTGACTTGTTGTTGTTTTATTAATCGTTTTCGGAAGAGAGCCTTACCGAAATGATGCACGCGAGGCGTCCTATTGTGAGTACAGGAATAGGTGAGGGGCTGTTTTCATTTGACCTGTGCCCGCTTTATCGGCTTTTGTATTCTGTCCCTTTCCCAAGTCTAGTTTATTTCTTTATCGATCTGTGTTATTCAGGACACCCGCTCATGTTCCCAATTGTTTTAGTTATTGGACTATTCTTTCTCATTTGGATTCTATGTCCTCTTTCCTTTGGTGTTCGTTCCATCGTTTCCTTTAATCGAGACACCCTCCTCTCAGTAGCAAATGTCCCTCCATTACACCTGCCTCATTACCTCTGCTGTATTTATAGTTCCCAGGGGACGGTACTTTTCTCGTGTCTCTTTGTAAGTGGTATGCGGGCACACTTTCCAAGTCTAAGTCCTCTGCTTATCCTTTCCATGTTGCACCTCTGTGCCTTCCTCTGTAGGCACGCTTTTCCCAACTGGACACTGCTCTGTATAGCACAAATAATGCTCTGGGGTTTATTCTGGAAGATGGATAACCTTTTGTTTCACTTTGGGCGATCTGCAAGTGCTTTGCACAATTGTGGCGTACATGACGGTTTTGACACCCATTGCCGCCTTCTAAACTCAGGCACCATAGCTCATTGAACCCCCTGCTGCCTAGAGCGCTTCAGGCCGCCGCATCTCATTGAAGCTGTTGCCACACAATGAAGGTAGGCCGCTCCAGCTCTTCCACTCCTCCCGAGGCCCTGTGAATAAATGCAGGCCGCGGCAGCACTTTGTAGCAGACACTGTCTGCCTACAGAACACAAGGCGCTTGCTGCAGCGCCTTGAAGTCCCCGCTGGCCAAATAGAACTTCTGTAGCTCTTCCGCTCTCGGATGGCTCAACAGCACAGACGGCTAAGACCGGTCCATCCCGCGGTGAACCGGAGCAAAAGCGCTATGCTTTAGCACCTTGAAGCGTGTTGCTCGTGGTGCTCCTCCCACTGTGTATCTGGATTCTGGGACCAGCCTTCAGTTTTTGGCTCGGGAACAGCCCAAACCTGCACCGCCTGCTGCCCCGCAGCCTCGCACGGCTATAATTATGCTGGTAATTACAGGGGCGAATTAAGCCTTCACTTCTGTTCTTTCATATGATAGGTCTGAGAGCGGAAACTTATCTGGTGGGGGGCTCGCAGTGTGTGGGGGGGGCTCTGTGTGGGGGGGCTCGCAGTGTGTGGGGGGGCTCTGTGTGGGTGTGTGTGGGGGAGGGGCTCTGTGTGGGTGTGTGGGGGGGCTTTATGTGGGTGTGTGGGGGGCTCTGTGTGGGTGTGTGGGAGGGGCTCAGTGTGTGGGGGGCTCACAGTGTGTGGGGGCTCTGTGTGGGGGATCAGTGGGGGATCAGTGGGGGGGCTCTGTGCGGGTGTGTGTGTGTGTGTGGGGGTGTGTGTGTGTGGGGGGGGCTCTGTGTGTGGGGGGGGCTCTGTGTGTGGGGGGGCTCTCTGTGGGTGTGTGTGGCATTTGCAAGAGATTAAGCTATTGGCATTGTAAATGACAATGCCATTTATTTATCTGTTTTCAAAACCAACACATAAATAAAAATGTTGTCATTTACAATGCCAATAGCTCTAACTTTTGCAAAGGCGAAACCGTTGCATTGTAAATGCTTGTTTCTTTAAGCAATCCCTGAGAGTGCTTGTGTTTTACACACTATTCCTCAAGTGCTGATTCCCCTTCGATTCCTTTCCCCCACACTCTCATGTTGCTCCCCCACTTTCTCTCTCTCTCTTGTGCTGTTTTTCCTCATTCAATAGCCTCCTCTCTCGCCATTATGCTCAGTGTTGCTCCCTTCGCCCCCACGCATTGTATTTAATTCCACATGCTCTACATCCTAAAGCCCATCCATTGCTCCCTGCTGCCCTCTTCTTGTTTCTTCTTCTTACCACCCCCAATTCCTCTCCTTCGTTGCTACCCCACCCTTCCTTACATATTTTTGGAGGACCCAGCAGATTACATTTGCTGCCAAGCCTCTTCGCTTTCAGAAAAGCACTTTGGCACAAGTGAAAATAATTTTTTTTATTTTCTTTTCCAAGAGAAGTCTGCCATCTTGGATGCCTAAATAAATAAATGAAATGGTGCCCACTTTCATTATGCGTGCATGCATATGGTGCATGTGTACACATACACCAACATGTAAGTAAGCATCCCTAGTTAATGACCCTGCCGCTTGAAGTCATGATGCTTCGTTTCCCCATGTCTTTTTTTCTTTTCATTTTTTTTCCGGCAAAAAACATTGGCCAAGTCAATAGGCTGCAAAGACTAACCTGATTGGTTTTAGTGTTGATGCGATCGCACGTATGGGAGTTTCAACATTTTAGATGTACAAAGTATCATTTTCTTTGGCCACTGTGGCTGCTACCCTCTCCATTGTTGTCTAACACTTTACTAATTTGCTTAAGTGTGTTTTGGATATGCCAATTTGTACGGTAATCTGAAAGACATTCCGTGAAAAAACCCGAAAGCAGGGCCGTAACCAAGGCCCCCATGTGGGCTTGAGCTCTAGGGGGCCCCCACAGCACAGCACAGTACCTTGGCCCGAGAGCTCCTGAGTAAGTCCGGAAGGGGGCTCCTCCATGAAGTTTGCAGGGGGACCCCTTCCAGTTTCGTTGCGCCACTGTCCGAAAGAGTAATCTCTAATAAAAACATATTTGTTAAGTACTCTTACACATCTGCTCCAACACCATTTGATCCCCCTCCTTTGGAAATTTATAATTTTATGAATTTTAGCTTTCTAAACGTCAACGCTGTCTGCGTCATAGCTCTTTTTTAAAAACTTTTAAGCCACATTGTATGACAACCAGTGCGGCTGTGCAACATGTCTTTAAAAAACATTAACAAAACCAATAGATTTCACACAGCCAAAACCTATTGGCGTTGCCAATTCTTTTTGTGTTTAGGCACGTGGAGATTAAGTGCTTTGCTCGAAACCACAAAATGTTGAGCTGAGGTAGAGGCTAACAATTAGAAAAGCAAAGTTGGAGGAGGAGGGCGATCTGTGGACAGAAACGGAAGGTCAGCGGGGGCAAGCTGTGACGGGCGGGAGATGGTGGTGGGGACGGGCAACCAACAATAATTGCGGACTGGCACAGGGAGATTAAGTGATTTGCCCGTAATTTCACGATATTTAGTTTATACTTAGGCTGCAATGATCAGGGGCGGCTCCTCCACTAGGGCAGAGGAGCGTCACCCTATTGCTTTCTCGGAGTGCGAGAAGCAGAAACATAAAATGATAAAACTACCATTTTATGTTTCTGCGAGAAAGCTGAAGTGTTTGGTTGGGGGTGGGTGAGCTTGTCTGCGCCCTCTGGCCTTTCTCCATGTAGGCTGCATCCCCTGCGCCCTCCTCCCTCCCGCACCCTCCTCCTCCCTCCCGCACCCTCCTCCTCCCTCCCGCACCCTCCTCCCTCACCCCATCCTCCTCCTCTCCCTCGCGCCCTCCTCCTCCCCCTCGCGCCCTCCTCCTCCCCCTCGCCCTCCTCCTCCCCCTTGCGCCCTCCCCCTCGCGCCCTCCTCCGCGCCCTCATCCTCCCCCTCGCGCCCTCATCCTCCCCCTCGCGCCCTCCTCCTCCCCCTCGCGCCCTCCTCCTCCCCCTCGCGCCCTCCTCCTCCCCCTCGCGCCCTCCTCCTCCCCCTCGCGCCCTCCTCCTCCCCCTCGCGCCCTCCTCCTCCCCCTCACGCCCTCCTCCTCCCCCTCACGCCCTCCTCCTCCCCCTCGCGCCCTCCTCCTCCCCCAGCACCCTCCTCCTCCCCCAGCACCCTCCTCCTCCCCAGCACCCTCCTCCTCCCCGAGCACCCTCCTCCTCCCCGAGCGCCCTCCTCCTCCCCCAGCACCCTCCTCCTCCCCCAGCGCCCTCCTCCTCCCCTCGCGCCCTCCTCCTCCCCGAGCGCCCTCCTCCTCCCCGAGCGCCCTCCTCCTCCCCCAGCACCCTCCTCCTCCCCCAGCACCCTCCTCCTCCCCCAGCACCCTCCTCCTCCCCCAGCACCCTCCTCCTCCCCCAGCGCCCTCCTCCTCCTCCCCCAGCGCCCTCCTCCTCCTCCCCCAGCGCCCTCCTCCTCCCCCAGCACCCTCCTCCTCCCCCAGCGCCCTCCTCCTCCTCCCCCAGCGCCCTCCTCCTCCTCCCCCAGCGCCCTCCTCCTCCTCCCCCAGCGCCCTCCTCCTCCCCCCCGCGCCCTCCTCCTCCTCCCCCAGCGCCCTCCTCCTCCCCCAGCGCCCTCCTCCTCCCCCAGCGCCCTCCTCCTCCCCCAGCGCCCTCCTCCTCCCCCACCGTGCCCTCCTCCTCCCCCACCGTGCCCTCCTCCTCCCCCCACCGCACCCTCCTCCTCCCCCCACCGCACCCTCCTCCTCCCCCCACCGCGCCCTCCTCCTCCCCCCACCGCGCCCTCCTCCTCCCCCTGCGCCCTCCTCCTCCCCCTGCGCCCTCCTCCTCCCCCTGCGCCCTCCTCCTCCCCCTGCGCCCTCCTCCTCCCCCTGCGCCCTCCTCCTCCCCCTGCGCCCTCCTCCTCCCCCTGCGCCCTCCTCCTCCCCCTGCGCCCTCCTCCTCCCCGAGCGCCCTCCTCCTCCCCCAGCACCCTCCTCCTCCCCCAGCACCCTCCTCCTCCCCGAGCGCCCTCCTCCTCCTCCCCCTGCGCCCTCCTCCTCCCCCTGCGCCCTCCTCCTCCCCCACCGCCCTCCTCCTCCACCCCCACCGCCCTCCTCCTCCACCCCCACCGCCCTCCTCCTCCACCCCCACCGCCCTCCTCCTCCACCCCCACAGCGCCCTCCTCCTCTACCCCCACTGTGCCCTCCCCCATTGCGCCCTCCCCCACCGCGCCCTCCTCCTCCCACCATACCCTCCTCCTCCCCCCACTGCGTCCTCCTCCCCCCACGCACCCTTCTCCCCCCCCCACGCGCCCTCTCCCACCGCTGACCCGCCCCTCCTCCCCACCTAACGCCCCCCCACACCCCCGTGGCTGGGAATGATGCATTAAATAAAATGCAATAGGATGTAATTAAATCCTGTAATTTCAAGATGATGAGTTCAGTTCACACGCTTAAGTGGTTTACGGTGCGCCTCAAGTATATACTCCTGAATATTTAAAACCGATAAAAGCCACTGATGTGACACAGAATGGGATTAAAAAGGGTTGTTTTAATAAGATGTTATGGTTATCCGCCTTAAAGGTAAAGAGCAGTTGTGGCTCTGTGCTCCATCAAGCACAAGCCCCTCGATGAAGCACTGGTGAGGCATTGGACATGAACAAGTCCTTGTGCCTGCAAAGCTAAAAGGCCACATTGCAGCACTCCTAGAAGCCCCATTTGTGCAATGCACGCAACGGATAGCCCTTCAGTACAGCATTAACATCACTTAGCAGACACGCAGGGAAGGAGCAGCAACGGGGGAGGAGGGCGAAGAGGTGAAAATGCAGTAACAACATGCTCGGAGGAGAGGGGACGGCCTGCAGGTGTACTCTTATGGAATGCTCAATAAGACATTTTTAAAAAGTAGCCTCGGAGTGTGTAGCCAGTGGAAGGACACTAGCCAGTGATCGGAAGCTGTATTTGGGCCAAGCTCCACGACATAGACTGGCAAGCAGAGCATGAAGTGAGGACGTGCTGACCAATCAGAAGCATGTAAATTAGAGCGACGTTGGAAGAACGAATGGTAACTTCAGGTAAGTATTGGATGGGGTTCTAAGCTCCTTTTAAGATTCATTTTTTTCTTCAAATACAATTGATTTTGCAAGCACAGCGCAAGGGAAACCTAAAAATGGAACGAAATGAAAATGTTGCTCTATGAATACAAGATATGGGGTCCGATTTTTTTAATAGAATTCTGATCTGGAATCTTCACCACACATTATTGTCTTAGATTTTCTGTGGATGGGTACATTTGCCTTTTTGATTGTAAATAATAGGTTGTTAAGCTCGAGGTGGAACTTTGTCTGCGAGCTGTAACTTCGATAATGCTTACTTTCAGGTCCTGTGGCAGCTGGAAATCTTTCGTCGAAGCATGCGAGGTCTGACGGGGCACGTCTGTCTTGGAGATGCCTGCATTTTTTGTGCTTTGAAGGTAATTCTTAACATTTAGAATGCATTAATAATGTAAACGTTCAGTGTAAAGCTGTATGTTTGAATGCCTAAATAATTCTAGCCTTAAACAAACATGGGCCTCTGGCACCCTATTGCCAGGGAATGCTGGGGAAAGCTTTTTTGATTTAAGCTTCTTTGAGAATGACAAAGTTTGTTGGAACTAGAAATACTGCTCATTAAATATCGATCGAGTATATACGGAACCTCAAACTTCGCTTATCTTCCCATTCTCCTACACTCCCCATCGCTCTTTCCAGTAGGCCAAAGTTCAAGAACCCTTGCTTGCAGCCCTGTTCTTTGATTAGGCATGTTTTTAGTCTGTCCATGCAATGAAACGGACTTCTTTCTTATGATAACTAGCATTTTATCAGCCTTTTATGCTATCTCAAAGAGAACGTTGTCATTCCACGCTGTATTCCTTCTTTTATTCTAAAGAACTATTTTTACTTTTTTTGGTACGATCTGGTGCAAATGTTGCATAGCAGTGTTTTCTGCTGGAAATCTGTGTAGGTCTGTAGGGGAACAAAAATATATTTTTTGACTAAGTAAACCAATAGCGGGTAGTTACTTAAAATCATTACAAAAGACGTGCTATTCACAAATAAATACACAATAATTTCAATTATACTTAAAATCTTGTGGGTCAACTCTCTTGCCATTATTATTCTTGTTGTTGTTGTTATTTAATGGCATCAAACTTTCTAATCACTTCCGAGGATTTTGCTACTCTAGCGAAAACCCTTGGCTCATCACAATTAAAACAAATCTATTGCATTTTGACATGTTTTAATGATTTACAAACGCATAGGAAACGTGTTGAAGAAACTGCAGATTGATGACAGTCTGCTTAAGCCTTAAATATCTGAATGTTCTTTCCAGTGTTCTTTTAATTCTCTCAGAGGTAGGAATAGAAGTAACAAACATATTATGCTTTGTCTTCAAGCAGACACAGTAAATCTCACTTAAGCAGCTTGAAATCCGATGGCAACTGAGCACAGCTAGTTGAGTTTAAATAGTGAAAGACTCATCTAACAAATTTCGTACTGGGCCCTGTCTAGCCAGGTATTCAGTTTACAGAAAATGCTAATAGGTCATATAACAATTAGGACAAGTAGTAAATTGTTATGATCCTTATTTGGGGAGGGCAGTTGAACTAGGGAGATTCATGCATACCAATAGCAAATATCAAAGTAATACTCTTAGTTTTAAGTTCAGACAGTTAATATCTTAAGGAAGCAACGTCATTTAACCATACACCCCTATAATTGTAGGTTATTGCATTATCCAAGGTTTCATTTTGTATTCTTCACCTGCCATCCGGTTTGTTTCTCTAATCAAAAATCATTATTTTTATTTTCTTGCTGTAAACAGTAAGTTTAAGTGCTTGAATTTTAACCCACGGGTAAACCAGGGATCTTTGCAACGTGACAATTGTGCGATCCAGCACCACAGTATCATCTGCATACTGGAAAACTTTGATTTGTTGGTGTCCCAGGTTGGATGTAAATACCTTTTGCCTTGTTTGGGACATGGCCTCAATCAGCAGTATATAGGTTAAAATGCAGGAGTGCGCCCCTATTTAAAAACCGGTTTACCGAAATTCGGATGGAAACCCTGACCAAGCTTAGCAGTCAGTCATGGATTATAAGTGCCAGGATGACCTATCAATTCCACGTAGCTGCAACGTTCTCCAAAGCAGTGCCCTGTTGGCTCTGTCAAAAGCTATGCTGTGACCTATGAAGCTAGTAAAACCTATTTCCCAGAGAGCGTGAATGGAGTCGTGAGCAAGCTGCAAAACAGATGTCATCTATCATTCTATAGTTAGCAGGATATCCTGTCTTATAAAATGTAAAGAAGGTTCTCAGCTTTCACCAAAGCGTCAAAGTCTTCCATATTGCACATCTGGATTTGAGCCCGGTATTCCTTTGGCATAATGAGGACTGTCTGTACTAGACACCTTATGGCCATTGTAAGTCTCTCACTTCCAACATATGATTTATCAAAACTGTATATAGTACTGTATGATAAAATTACATATTTATGCTAGGGAAGGGCTAATCCATAAAGATGATGCTATGTCTAATCCTGCTCCCGGTTGTAACATTATTTGCTATGCTATTTATGAACCCTCTACAAAAATCATTGATCAACTGCCAGAATATTTTTTGTCCTCGTCACGTCCTATAATTATCCATTGTTCAGTGTGTGATCTTTTAGTTTCCCAAAGCAACTGTTTGTACCTGATTTTTACAATCCACATTTTTGCTAATAACTCTTCTTAGGTTGGACCCCAAGCTAAGTGTCTTAACGCAACATGCATCTTAACATGCTCCTTCCTCGTGAACTCTGTAAAGCAAGTGCTCTTTGTAAAGAGATGTAACAGCAATGCATTTAATTTGGAGCTGGAACCAAATTGTGTTTACGACTCAAGATCATTCAGTGCCAGTACTGGACTCTCTGGCTTTCTCCTGTTGTTGAGCTGAGTTTTTCACATAGAAGAGCCCCAGACTCCGATTATTTCCAGTGCTAAAATCGGGCAGCTATTTTGATGAACCATGTTATTCTTTGTAAGTAGATCATTCCGATGCAGTCTCCAATTTTCTTCAGAGAAGGCCCCTAACATTCAGCACAACTAAGACAAATAACCAGTGGAAAATTGTCACTTTCTTCCCTGTCGTGGACCATCAATTGCAGATTGGTTCCAGATTATGCTATTGCCAGTAATGTGTAATCTAATACAGCTACTATATGAAACAGGAGTATAATTATATGGGTGACCTTAAAATGTACACCCATTCAAGACTGAAATTTAGGGTGTGCAGGCTATCCATAAGCTTGCCCCCTTCCGAGTCTATTCTTTTTGTGGTGATAACACTTTGTAGCATACCTACATACTAATTGCAATTTATTTTATTTCACAGTAGTTCTTAGAAATTTGCATTAATTTAATATTGAAGTAATCCAATTATGATATTCCTTCTATTACGATTCAGTGCCTGGTTCAGATTATGAAGGATGGGTACTACATCACAAAAGTGACAAATATTTCTTCCGTTTTATTACTATTGCATTACGATATAATGCACACAAGTAAACCTATGTCAGTTAAGATTGCCTTTTGGTATGGTCAGTGCCATATTGTAATAGGTCCAATTTTGTTTTAACAGGAGCTGTAGACGAGTAAAAGGGAACACTGTTAAATGTTTTTTTCCCCATGAGTTGTTAATGTTTACTTAAATCTGAGCAAGACCAAAAAATTGTCAGTTCAAGACTCACCATACACAGCTTTAAATAATGAGGGCTGGGTTTAAACTTTTGAAGGACTGGTACTCTATCACAAATGTGACGGATATTCCATCTTCCTTGTTACAAGTGAACTTGTCATAAGGCATTATTTTTTTATAAGACAAAAAGTGATCATTATGTACCTAAAACATTAGGTGTTAGACCTGGCTTTTTTTAGCGGGTTTATCCCCAGACATTTTGCTTCTTGGACTCCTATTTTTGACCCTGTGTTTGTTGGATTTAGGACGCTGGGCACCTTCACCACTGCTAATCACGGCTAAAGTGCATATGTTCTCTGTGTAAATTGTTACCATGATTGGTTCTCCCTGATTGGCATATTTGATTTACTGGTAAGTCCCAAGGAGAGTGCACTAAGTTTGCCAGGGCCTGGAAGTCAAATGCTACTAGTGGGCCCGCAGTATGGATTGTAACACCCACCTGAGTAGCTCTGTAAATGTGTCTCAAACCTACCACTGTAGTGTCTTGGCGTGCAGTTTGTAACTGCCATGTTGACCTGGCTTGTGCACACACTTGCCAGGCCCTAACCATCCCTTTTCTTACATGTTAGTCATGCCTAAGGTAGGCCCAAGGCACCCCCATGGGCAGGGTACAGTGTATGTGAAAGTTAGGACATGCACTGTTGTGTGTGACGTCCTCGTAGGGAAATACAGTATATTTCGTTTTTCACTACTGAAAGGCTATCTGTCCCATAGGATAGCCTGGGAGATACTTTGTAACATCTTACAAGTATAATTTCCCATGGGGACAAGATTGGAAGGTGGAGTTTAAGTTCTCTGAGCTCAGAATTTAATACCAAATCTTTTAGTAAAGATCATTTTTAAATTATGAGTTTGAAAATGCCACGTTTAGAAAGTCTCCATCAATCCGTGGCAGTGACACTGACAAACGCTGTGACCAGCGCACCTTTACGGAATTAATTGCCTGCAATCCACATTACCTCATTGATGTGCCTTTGAAAAATGTAAATCAATTGGGGACCCAAGGCCCACAAAGATATCATTCTCGCTGCAAAAATGAAAAAAAGTGCAAGAGTGACCTCCACAGCTTAGACGACGTTGCAAAGGTCAACGCGCTCCCTGTTCTTTCAAATTTAAAAAAAAGTTTCAAAGGATTCGATTTATCATGCCCTGATGAGAGTGCAGCGAATCAGACAGCGGTACTCGAAACGCGTAGGCATCTATTCATCTAGAGACATTTAATGTCAGTTATAACTGACGGTCACACACCAGTTTTTTGTCCTTAATTCAAGAGATTCTAATAGGACTCAGGGCAGCAGCCTAAAAACTCCCTCTGTTCGCCCCATAGAAACTATACGCATGATCAAAAATTCTTTTTTCACTGTTTTGGTAATCTGTTTCTATATGTACATTTGTGATTTTGAAACACAAGTTTTTGTATAATTATATGTTCACCAATTTATGCTTTTTCACTGTACAGAATATTAATTTGTTGTATAGTATGTCTTGTTTTTGTAAAAATGTATGGCAATACGTGAAGTTGACTACGTTTTTTGCTCTGCCTTAAAATGTTTTTGTGATATGAATGAAAAGAAAAAAATTATAAAAATAATTGTTGGGATTTACTAATAAATTATGTTTATCCTTGTCCCAAAAACAGTTGCTTGAATTCATGTTAGAGGTTTAGGTAAACCCTCTTGTTTGATAACACGTTTAGAAAGTCGGCATTTTCTTGCTTAGCCATCCTATGTGCCTCTGCTGAGTTGTGGATTGACTGTCTTGTTTGTGAGTGACAGGGGCTGTGGATGTGCATTCACTGCAGACTGCCACTGGTGTGTGTGGGAAGGGGGTTGAGGTGGGTCCTGCCTTTAGTGGATGAGTCAGGGCTAGGGTGAAGAGACCTGGGCTACATTCAGAGTAGTGGGAGGAGATTTCCTTGCACTTGAATAGGCCTGGTTCTCCTTACACAATGCAATCTCCACCTCCTGCAAGGAAGCTGGACCAGAGAGAACAGAACTGGTTTTACTGAGCTAAGAGACTCTCTGCCGCAAAAGAACCAATGAAAAGGTGGTATGAATATTGGGGCCCAGACCATAGACATTTAAATTACTTCTGGACTCAAGAGGAACCTCTGCCAAGGAGAAGAGCTGGGAAAACCGAAGGAGAAGTACTGCCCCTTTGCTGTGTGTTGTGTGGGGTTGGCCTGCAGTGACTGTTTCTCCCAAGGAGAAGACCAAGACTTTTCTGTGTGCTGTGTATCCTGTTTGAAGTAGATCTCCAAGGACTTGGCGTAGAGCTTGCTGCCTGTTCTGAACTCTCATGGACACAAAGGCTTCATTCCCTCTGTCCTCCTGGAACTGCTGTTTCAGCTGCCACAGAGGGAAATAGATACACCGATGCCAGCGAGCAGCATCACGACCTATAACGGAGCCGTGGGCACTGCTTGTGAAGTGCACGATGCACTGCCCGACTTACACCGTAGCCTCACCGCTTGCCGCCGCCGCACCGTACCGACTCTGACACAGTCACCGAGGCCGATGCCTGCACCGGAGCTGAGGGCACTGCTCGTTGCGCTCACGACGTACCGACCCGCACCGCTGCCCCGACCTCACCGACACCGGTGCTTTATCATTGCGGAGCCGATAGCTGATGTGGGTAACCTCTCGAATCTATCGACCCCACATCGTCGTAAGGAACCGACGTCACCTCCCCGGTAACAGTAAGTAACCCACGCCTCACCTTCCCTGCATCGTAGTTAGGTACTGACGCCTCACCTCCCCTGTGGTTTTTAGGAACTGACGCCGCCAACGAAGCATCACCTCCCAGACGCCGTGCAGCGTCTTAGTTTTCATCTTTTACCAAGGTACTGTTCTTTGGGGTCTGTGTGACTCCGGGCCCGGCGCCGCACACCTGCAGTCAGCGCTGTACTTTGGTATTTTCATTGGGGATGACGTTGTAAAAGCCCCAGCTACAAGCTTTATGACTGTGAATAACCTGTTTTGGAATATATCTTGATATATGTATGGTGGATTTTTGTCGTTTTGGTCTCGTTTTATTTAGATCAAGATTTCCTATTCTAAACTGATGTGGTGTCCATTTGTAGTGTTTTCACTGTATTACTGTATGTCAGTGGCGGCTGGTGACATTTGAAAGTGGTGAGGCGTAAAATGATAATCCTACTCCACGGTAGCGAGCGTAGCGAGCGAGCCCGAACCCCCTAAGGAGGGTTCGGGGGGATTCCCCCCCAAGAAATTTTAAAAAAAAGAGTGGACAAATGGTGAATTTTCAAGCAAATTTGAGAAAGCAGGAAGGTTAATAAAGCAATTGTGAATGTGCAGTTATTACATTAATAAAGAGGTGTCATATAACATAGGTAGCTGCTTATTCAGCATAACCACAGAGCTTCATAATAGACTTTGAAACACAAAACACAATGCATTGCCGAGTACCTCACAGATGTATTTTAATAACAAACAAATAAACAGGACGCAAACTAGTAGCATTCAAACACAGAATTCTAAATCCTTCCAGGCTGGGAGCCCGGCTGGCATCTCTTTCTTTCTCTGTATCTCTCTGCCTTTCCTATCCCTCTCTTCAACTGCTGTCTTTCTACCTTTTCCCTCTCTCTTTCTCTCTCTTCCTCTCTCTCCCTCTCCCTCTTTTTCTCTGTTTCTCTCTCTATGTTCCTCTCTCTCGCTCTCTCACTCATGCAGAACACGGGGAGGGTGAGCACAGGTTCAGAGAGCTCCCAGCTGCCCTGTTTGGCCTCAGACCCTCTCCCTGCATGATGGCTATGGGGGCCTCTTCCTCCTCGGGTAGGGTGTATGTCCCAGGGAGTGTAACACACAACAACACCCCTCCTCAGAGGCTATACCAACGGTGGAACCGCTTCAGGGTGGTGCTGGAACACTGGATAGGCCTGTGTGTGCGGTGTGTGCCCTTACTGCACCAGGTGTGATTTCCATGCAGGGGGCCCTGTGCCATGAAAGTGGGAGGGAACTAGAATGGAAAGAGCCCTGGAATCATTTATGTGTATCGTTTCTGACTCAAACCCTCCTTGGCACACATCCTTCAAAGACGTACTGTCTGGCCTCCACTTCTCTCTTTCGGACGATGACTTCCTGCTCTCAGCAGACCGCAGACGCCCCAGCCCTGCGGTAGAGCTCCACAAGGGGATGTGAAGTTTCTCCTTCACACATGACGGAAGCTGTACTTGTGTGCTCCGCCCCGTCCCTGCGTGTGCCCTTCCTCTCCAAGAGCACCCTAGCGCTGCGGTCAGAGATGCCCACCTGTGCAGCATGTGATAGCATCTTTTCAAAAACATATTTTACGATAGCATCTTAGAACCAATTATTCATTCATACCTTTGCAAAAAAAAAAAATGAAATTCAGCTTAAAAATATATGTATTTGTAATTTGGCAACACATTTTCAAAACGGAAAATATATTTACTTTCACTTTGGATAACGATTCAATCAACTCGAGTAACCCAGTTTGCACAAATCCTGATTTCAATCAGAGCCAAATCACAGACACAACTACCTAAATGATGCCCATATGCACTTGTCATTTCTAAACAGATACGAATCTATAATAAAAACCAGCATTTTGAGTTAAAAAAATAATTAAGGTTGAATTTTCTGCCAGAAGACATGGTAGTTCATCTTTGTTATGTGATTTCAGTGCATCATCGGTTTCAAAAGACTGGCTGTTTTCTACGTCCCTCACATAGACAATGGGGAGACTTACACGGAAAGCTGTAAAATATGAAGGAAGTGGTGTAAAGACAACACATTATGTAAATATTGGATATGTTCCTGCATTCTTCCCATTGACAGATGCAATCAATCTTTCATTAGGCTTATGCTGCGTAGCGTGAGGCAGTTACAGATGCAGGTTGTGCCAGTTTTAGAAAATCCTTTTACTCGGGCACTACTCAGAAAATAAAATTAATTGTATACTAGTAGGGGTATTTTAGCGCACACACCTAGCTGGAGAGCAAAGGGGTGTTTACCATGGGCCTGTGGCCAGAGAAGCAGTTTATGGTTGTTAGCGAAGAGGGAGTCAGCAAGGATTTTAGGCAAAGTACGTGAATTGCAATTTATTAATGTTAGCGAAATGGGTGTGGGTAACGTTTCAAGAAATGCATGCTCATGAACGAGTGTGTGTGCATACTTACAAGGGTGCTCGAAGAGCGCACAACTCACTATAAAGCAACAAACTGCTGGCCAGAAACCCTGAGATGCTGTTTTATAATTGCAGCAAATGTACATGATCGTGCACTATTTTTGTGGACATAAGTAAGTTAATTCATGGAGCACACTCCTAATTACGACGCAACAAGATGGCGATGCCAAATTTCGACGGGTGCTCCGAGGTGCAATGTAAGGCCGTTTGCACGGGGCATGAGTAATGATTTCACTCATGTAGTTTGATTTACCTCTCTCACTTTACATCTGTGCTTAGCAGGGGTGAGATTCTTGGAACACTTGGGATGGGCCGGTAAATTGAAAGCAGTTTATTTATTTGGACAAACACAGGATCCCCACGTAGCATTTTCAAAGATGATAAAAGGTCAGCAGAGTTTTGAGCATGAACATATTCAAAACATATTAAAACCAGATTAATATGTACAATTTCTTTATTAATCAAAAACACACTACAAGACATGAAAAGATGCCACTGGGAGCTTGCTTGTCACGGTTTGTTTATGGTTGACAAGTGACTCGGGCTTTGTCATTACTGCAGCGAGTTGGTTGTGGAGTGTGCATAAGGTTGGAAAGGAGCCGGTGGGGTGGTAGACAATATGTACTTACTGCTCAAAAACACAGAAAGTATTAGCACCTACTCAGTGGTGGTTCTACAAATGGATATGCTATCTGACCTCTTGCACACTATTCATCTCAATTATTATAACCTCTGAAAAGCTGCATGTCTAATGTATGAATGTTGTTAGCGCTTGCGCTTCATAGCTCAATCTGTATAGATTTATAGAAACAAGGCTAAGGACTTCGTGACTAGGCCACTGCAGCTTGAACCCGCCATTGTCACCAGCACCGTCCGTTAATTAGTGCACAAAACACAGCGGCCCCACCAGAAAGTAACTCTCACACACTTAGCTCCCGCCCAGAACAGCTCGCACTGAAAACAAAGCCCACCACGAAGAATACACCACACCTTAAACATCTATCCCAATGACTACAGTTCATCAAACCAAGCACATCTAGTCATCTAATATCTGATGAGTTCCTCTTCGGTTTTCGGACAGCCTATCAATCATGTCATTAGGGAGCCTGTGCCCTGGAAGAGGCAGGCCTCTGCAAAGCAATAACTGCATTCATCTAATCTGTATATGCACCCAGCCAGAGTCAGAGTCACCATGATAAAAAAAAAAAACAATAATCTGCACTGCAGCTCGACAAATTACTTTGCAAAGACCGGCGTTTCTTTACTTTTTGGGTCTGCGTGTTCTCCGGAATGCGAGGTGACTGTTTATGGCTCGGGCGTTACTACAAAGTGATATTCATTAGAATAACCTTCACTTACATTGAATGTTATTCTAATGAATAGCAGTGCTCGGCAGCAGTACACAAGACAGGCGATGCTCACAGTGCCACTTTGCCCAACGCTGCAGCTTTCACAAATTCCTTGCGAGTCAAAGTCAAATGTATAATGTTCAACAACTGGGAAAATTCAACCTAAGCATTTTGCAGCGACGGTAACAATCCTCGCTTGGTCTAGAGAATAATCAAATGTTCCAGAAACATTGTCAATCCATCATACGGCGGGCATGAACAAGCCTGACCTATAAATAAGCATTGTATTCTATTCAGCTGAATTTATTGTAAAATAAGACGTCTGAATACTGTGCGGTATATACGAACTGGTTTAAAGTAATTGCTCGGATACTACAGTATGGCCCCGTACTACTAGCATAATTTTCAAATGTAAATGAGACTAGTACGGTACTAGTCTCATTTACATTTGAAAATTATGAAGAGCAAAGGACTGAGACCACGTGTTGCATTTACCAACAATGAATGGCAGATACAGCGCAATTCATTTCCTTCCCTTGTACAGCACAACTGGCACATATCATATACCCCACACTTTTTTTTAACTAATCAATGCTTAGATTGTAAACAAAAAAAGTGGTGGGCCTAAACCTATTGCTGGGGTTCTGATAGGCTCAGCGAACGTATGTCAACGGGGGGATAGATTGAACATTATTAGCACTATTTAGAGAACACCGGTCCCACAGACACAAGCTGCCTGTGGCTTTCGCTCCTTTCCCCCGATATCCCCCTAAAAATCGTTCATAATGAAGACAATAAAGGAAACCCACTCACGGTTGTCACTATTGTCCGTTCAATTTTCCCACAGCAAGCTCTCACAAACGTTTTGGTCCCTACCGCATACTTGAAGATAGCACTGAGTACCACAATCCCATTCTCCCACTACATACACAGCAAGCAACCAGAAATTAGATAAAGTGAGTTGGCCAGAATCGCAGGATGCTGACCTGACGCCTGTTTCCCAGCTCCATCACTGGCAGCTCTAGACATAGCGCCACATCTTCTTTTACTGTTGGGTAGGACGCTGGTGTTCTAGTTTGTAATTGGATGTCTCATTAACAAAGATGCACGTGGTGTGTTGCATTCATATTTGATCCCAAATACAACGTATTGCATCTGCTACGAGAGCTCTCAACTGCCACCTGTTCATAATTTCGAAGGCAGGTGTGAGTGGCTATTACACATTCACAACCTAAGCATTCCCTTATGGCGCCAATGAATAGCCAGCGGTGGCTTGCATGAGAGTGACACTTGAGTTACACTCTTCAGTTCTAATGTCATTAAAGCGAGGAACACCACCCAGGGTTCAGCTGCGTAAACAATGAAATATTTACATGAACTACACAGAAAAATGTCACACGATATTCTGCTTTCTCCTTGCTTGCACCAGGGTGGATTTGGGAAAATAATGTCACCCGTAGGTCATGCTTATCTCTACACAAACACACTGCTATTAACTAGATGCATTTTAAGTGTTTCGTGCACAGAGCAGAGTGCTGCGAGAACGGCATTTTTTGTGAGCAGGGCAGAGTGGAGTATGCAGGGCTTTGTTTTATGCGCTACCAACTTTCCCGCAGGACAGTTTTTCATGCACATGTCAAAGTGTGGGTGCAGGACAGTGTTGTGTGTATACTGCATAGAGCAGCTTCAGGGGATAATGTGGAATGCAGGGCTCCGTCGTACACAGGTCTGAGTGTAGTGTCCACTCCAGAACACTGTTCACACATAGGTCATACTGTAATGCACTTGGTAGTGTTTCGTGCACAGGTCAGAGGGTGAGAGAGAGTAGGACGTTGTTTCGTGCGCAGCCCAGGTCAGAGAGTGTGCATTGCAGAAGCGTGCGTGTCTCATGCTCATGCTCAGGTCAGAGTCAGTGTGGAAAGTAGGAAGTATTTCGTGCACAACTAACTTAAGAAGAATGTGAACATGAACAATAGGACACTGTTTCGTGTAGTGGTCAGGGTGTTGAGAGGAGTGTTTCGTGCACAGGTTAGAGAGTGTAGAGACCAGGTCAGTGTTTTGGGTACAGCCAGGTCATACCAGTCGCTGCTCGCTTGGTGTCGTGCGGGGGGGGGGGGGATTATTAAAACAGAGGGCACATGCGAGCACTCGCACTGCTCAGCACTTGTACAGACATGGTTCATCATTCCACAGATCGGCGAGTCTCGCCTACGCACACACGACGAGACGAGCATTGCATTCACAATTGCACAACAATAGCCACATGGCTTACTACTGGGCCAGACCCCGCCACATAAAATATATTTAAACAATCCTACCCGAGGTCCGACTCCTGAGCAGGCCCCGGGTCCGTTGGCGCCACTACAGACCCTCTCAGCTGTATGCCTTTCAGTTTCACACTTACTCTCTTCCGAGCAGCCAACACCCACGCGCTGCACCATCCTGCTGCAGCAGCCAATCCTGGCGCCGCGTGAACAGCGCCACTGCGCCAGGATTGGCTACGAGCAGGACACTATCTGCCCTACAAGAGACCGGGGCCCCGGGTCCCCCTATGTATCTGAGTGCTAAGGAGGGGGGGGGGAGGGAAGGTCTACTGGACGCATGCGCGGGCCAGTCAAAAAATTGACTACTCCGCGATTTAACATGCGCAGTCAGCACCTCGCTGCCTGTCTGTGTGACCTGCCTGCCTGTCACTCTGCTGCAGCCCCGCCCCCCACGGCCCACTTCCTTATGGATACCCCATTCGGTCGGGATTTTCCCGGGACAGGTAGCGCGCAGTGTGCTCGGCTCAGATTTCATTTTAAAAAGTCATTATTCATTGGCAGTGCAGTCGTCCATGGCTAGTGGGGCAACGCCCCAACGCCCCCAATGGACGCACCGCCACTGCTGTATGTGTGCACAAAAGCTTTACACACTGTTTCTGAGATTAGCCTGTCTGCTCGTGCCCAGCTACTAAGGGGGGTGAGCAGGGCGTAACTCCCTTACCCTGACTAGAAGCAAGGGTCCCTACTTGGACAAAGGTGCAAATCATTGCCAACTAGAGACCCCCATTTCTAACACTAGTGCATTAGGATAGAATGATAACAAGTAAACCTATGTGAGTTAAGGTTGCCTTTTGGAATGCTCAGTGCCGTATTCCAATTGGTCCAATTGTTTTTCAACAGGAGCTTTAGATAAGTAAAAAAGTTAAATGTTTTTTTTTCCATGAGTTGTTAATGTTTACTTAAATCTGAGCAAGACCAAAACATTTTCAGTTCAAAGACTCACCATACACAGCTTTAATTAATAAGGGCAGTGTTTAGACTTTTGTAGGACTGGTACTCCATCCCAAAGTGACGGATATTCCAAATGCCTTATTACAAGGGCACTTGTGATCATTATGTATCTAAAAACATCAGGGCTCTCTTCAGAACCTCTGGGAGAGCATAGTTTCGCTTGCATGCATGGTGGGAAGTGGTATAGCCAAAAAACGATTACTTTGTCTTTGGCATTTGGGTGGATGCACCTAAGCCACAAAGATTCGTTTTTAATAGCCATATCCCAGTTTGTTGTCAGGGAAAATATAGATCCTTTGCAAAAACAGAATGAGAAAATAAGGGAAACTCCTACTCTCTCTGCGAGAGAATGTTCTAGACAGCCATTTATAGCTGAAGGAAAACAATCCGTTCTCCGCAAAGTATTTTGTCACTGCCTTTTCTCCATCTAAAAAAGACAGAGCAGTCGTAGTTGGCTAATATGGATAGCCGGTGACTCCATTTGGTTTGGAAGGGAGCAACCACAGGTTGATATTTACAGTCTGACTGTAGGAAATTGGGTTACTGGTTGATGTGGGGGGGGGGGGTAAAACCCTACTCAAGCAGTAACTACAATTCCTGTCGGGGTGAAGTCACAAGCAAACTCCAAATTAACCTGGGCTTAATCCTTTTGTAACTTGGCACAAAAACAGTTGGGCTTAACTTGGAGACAATGTGCAAAGTATTTATGCAGCCCTTCAAACAGTAATAAAGTGCCACACAACACAAGATAAATCCCACTCAAATTTTAAAAAGTACAGTAACATTTAATTAGTGCAATTCAATAAACTTAAATCCGTTCATAGTATTGGAATCATCCCATTTTTAAAGAAAAGCAAGAAAATAACTACTATTCAGAGGCCATGGTTATCTCTCCCCTTTAAGACTCAAAACCAGATTTGTCTCAAAGAAAGAAAGAGTTTTACTGGTTAACAATAGTTCCGTACCATGGATATTAAACAGAACCACAGCCTTAGAATCAGAGAAACTTCAAACACAATGTATACTGTGCCGGGTTCTTTAACAATACTGTTTTGCGTGCTACAGATTTCAAATTGCCTGTGTCTTCACAATAAATCTAGACCAAATGAGTACTCGGTTTATCAAAGGAAGATCTCTTCTAACTCTATAGTCAGCAGTATAGCGAGAACCAAGTGAAATAATGTACTGCTCTCTCATTCACAGTTAAAGACTTGCCTCCTCATTAGATCCCACATCTGGCTAGAAAATACCTCCTCACTCTCATACCTGGGGCTAGTTAATAGTTCCCCGGCCTGCATCACCATTCTTTGGGATAGGAAAGTTTGAATGCATTGGACCAGGGAAGCACGGTCACACTTTATTTTTACCTGTCAGTCTCTCATGTTTGTGAGTCGTAGGCATAGTCCATTTTCTGTGTGCTTTATTCTTCAAGTCTATTCCCTTACCCAGCACATCCACATTAAAAACTGGAAGCAGTATCTCAAAGTCATAAGACGAAAATGGCTAGGAGGCTGCCCGCACACTAATAAGCAAAGAGTCTCTGAGGGGAATACAGCGTGCCAGTGGGAAGAGGCGGCTTCATAAGACACTAAATCACATGAAACAGCAGGGCTTCTAGATATAGCTAAGATGCTGGGGACAGCAGGAGGCTGCAGATGTGGCTGTAGGAGGCTGCAAGGCAGTAGACGGAACCTTAGAAGACTGTAGTAAGAAAATTGGGTTGTAGACCGGAACAAGCATGATAGCGCAGACTAAACACTCCAATATTAGGGGTTTCCCAAAGAATGACATATTTGCAATATTTGTATGGAAACCGACAACCCAGGTCATTTGTTCAGACATTGCCGTAGCATGAATAACTAGTCTGTCAAAAAGGCAAACAAAAATTAAGGCTGCTAAACCAAAGCCATTTTCACGAGAATATCTGCACTCTTTCACTCCTCCATGTGCTGATCCTTAACTTGAGGTGAACATCCAAAAAAGGCACAGAAATTGAGATGAATATCAGCTCCGGATAGAAAGAAAAAAAAATAATTTCTAAAGTAGTAATTTTCAGAGCTGAAAACAGTAAAACAGTAAAACACGACAAAAAAACTTAATGGTAGACTTGCGATTCGCATACCATTCAAATTAATATTCAGCTAAGAGGAAGTAGATTTCTGCATCAGATAATGAAGTGTTACATATACCGAAAAGAGCCACATACCTCTGGCAAAACAAGTTAGGTGCTTTGGCATCAATCAGTAGATGATTCACTGTAACATTCTAAGAAATCTATAAAAAAAACTGGTAACTCTTAAGGAAGGCAGAACGGGACCGAAGTTGAACAGGCACTGAATAAACCAGACTCGTACAGCTATTTTCACAAAATAAAATTAAAATTACAAAGCAGAGGAAATAATTTCCCAAGGGAAAGAAAGTAATAGCAGAAAGAACATCCAGCATACGTAGTTATTCACAGGACAGCGTCCCTGATTAAATTAGAAGAAACCATCTGAGTTACAATTGAAATAAATAATTGTTTTCGTTAGTTCTGATATTAGATTTATCATCAATGAGCTGAGGTGGGTAAATAACTTTAGACTGACGCTAAAGGAATAGTTATCACACCATCTAGTTAGGCTTATAGATTAAATTGAATGTTATCCTTCTCAAAGCCCTGATTGATGGATGGGATAGAGATTGTACTGTTGAGCATTTTATAAAACAGAGACCTCCAAACCTGAAAATACAAACAGAAAAAACAATTTTCTCCTCAAAATATGCTTATCACATTTTCAAAAAAAGGGAAGGAATAATACAATTTAATGGCAGTCAAAGACTACTCCTCTGCGGACAACTGCATAATAGTAAAAGTACATTGAGGACCTCCATACAAGTATTACAATACAACCGACCAGGCTCCTGTAAGAGGTCCGAGGTAGGCACGTGCCCTCCCAGTGAAAAGAACAGGAGAGTCTTAGCAAGGGCCTGTGCACTATAACCTCTCGTTTTGATCAAGATCTTTTCATGAGATGTGCAAAGAAAGACATTATGGGAAAATAAAGTTGCAGTTGCAAGATAGTCTTCAGCAGATAGTTGAACAATAGTAATGGAACAATTTAGGACTATGCAAAAGTGTGACTGCAAAGCCCACTGTGGCCCCTAGAGAGTATGCTTAGAAAAAATAATTTTCAAACCAGATTCTCTGGTTTCGCTGGTTATTCGTCATAGTATGAACCTACTCGGCACGTTGAGATGTCCGTGCTCTTTTGACAGATTGTATGATCATAATGTGCGTTGGTTTATTGTGCACCAATTTAAAAAATGTAAATGACAGATTTAAGTTCCGAGTAATAACAATGTCACAACCTCCCAGTATATGAAGAACCTGTTGGAAAAGATGGAAAGAGGCTGAAGATTTTTCACTTGATAAGGAAACACATGGACATGTAACAGAAGATCCATCTGATATTGGAACAAGGTATTCAAAGGCTCTCATGTTCACTCCTAACCCGAGATGGGGATAAAAATGGAGGGGCTGGTGGAAGTATAGGCAGTGAACCAGGGTATGTAAGAAAAATATAAAATAGAATTTTCTAGAAAGGGATTGTGCACATCATCAGTTAAGTAGCAATAACGTTGCAAGATAGTCTTCAGCAGGTAGTTGCACAATAGTAATGGAACAATTTAGGACTGTGGAGAATCTATGTCCAATTAGAAGAATATCTGGCAAGGTATAATATGGCAAAATAAAATACGATAAAAAAAGGACAAACACAAGAGAAAGAGCAAAAACAACAACGTACTGTGATAGCATAAGAGATTTAATTACAAAAATATTTTTGATATAAATATATTCAATTATACATATTTTTAAAAAAAAACAAATTCATTAAAACATAAACAGGTTTTTCAATCAAAATGATACACAATATTCCGGGGAATGTTAGAGTATTGATCGTTCCCAGAATTGATCGAAGAAACTATCTGTCGACGCGTTTCGACACATACAATGTGTCTTCATCAGGACAATTTCAGCATAATTCTTCAAACATGGAGAGACAGTTTTTCGAGATTTTTATGTTCAAGTTCATAAGTAAAAATAAATGTCTGTTTTGAATTGTAAATCTGTTAACGTCCTACATATGTTTTGTGACGAATCTTCTATTAAAACACGTAAGGTGAAAGTAGTTTCTGCAATACGCCAGGTGTTATCTTGCAATCTTTTGTTCAAATACAGATGCTTACAGCGTTTCCTCAGAATACGGTAATATTTCCGGTTAAATAAAAAATACCTTAATGCTGTTCATCACATCCTTCAAAGATCGAGTGACCTGATCAAGAAAGCACGGCAAGGCTTCAGACTAGTTATACCATGCGAAAATCAAAGGGGCAGCGTAGAACGTGATTCTGCTGTCCTGATAACAAGGCAAGTTAAAACCGCTGTCTACTCCCGGCTTTATGTTAAGTTGAAGTCGGAAGTCCGCAGAGCTTCACCCGTCTATATGCCTCTTAAATAAGCTTTTGCAATATTCTGAAAACGGCGTGGCGGGTAGCATCTGGTAGCGTCTGGTAACTCGTCCGTTTTTTTTACACGGACGAGTTACCAGACGCTACCAGATGCTACCCGCCACGCCGTTTTCAGAATATCGCAAAAGCTTATTTAAGAGGCATATAGACGGGTGAAGCTCTGCGGACTTCCGACTTCAACTTAACATAAAGCCGGGAGTAGACAGCGGTTTTAACTTGCCTTGTTATGGGGACAGCAGAATCACGTTCTACGCTGCCCCTTTGATTTTCGTATGGTATAACTAGTCTGAAGCCTTGCCGTGCTTTCTTGATCAGGTCACTCGATCTTTGAAGGATGTGATGAACAGCATTAAGGTCTTTTTTATTCAACCGGAAATATTACCGTATTCTGAGGAAACGCTCTAAGCATCTGTATTTGAACAAAAGATTGCAAGATAACACCTGGCGTATTGCAGAAACTACTTTCACCTTACGTGTTTTAATAGAAGATTTGTCACAAAACATATGTAGGACGTTAACAGATTTACAATTCAAAACAGACCTTTATTTTTACTTATGAACTTGAACATAAAAATCTCGAAAAACTGTCCCTCCATGTTTGAAGAATTATGCTGAAATTGTCCTGATGAAGACACATTGTATGTGTCAAAACGCGTCAGATATCAGTTTCTTCAATCAATTCTGGGAACGATCAATACTCTAACATTCTCCGGAATATTGTGTATCATTTTGATTGCAAAACCTGTTTGTTTTAATGAATTTTTAATTTTTTTTATGTATAATTGAATATATTTATATCAAAAATCTTTTTGTAATTAAATCTCTTATGCTATCATAGTACGTTGTTGTTTTTCCTCTTTCTCTTGTGTTTGTTACTTTTTTATCGTATTTTATTTTGCCATATTATACCTTGCCAGATATTCTTCCAATTGTCTTGCCTGGGTATTTTACTTTGCCTCAAATTGCTTTACCCTGACCCAGGAAATGTATTTCCTTCAGGGGGTCCTTGTTTTATCTCTAGAGAATCTATGTCCAGCCTGCTGGTCCGAGCAGCTAATTCTTTGGCTATACTTGGACGTCACAATCGCCAGATGTGGTGTGACCTGTCCCCGTATCTCGATCAGTTGCCAGAAGAAGGAAAGAAAGATATGAATGATAAGAAAGAAAGGAGCCAGTGTCCAGTGACAGCGATGAGACAACTTCTGCGTCCTCTTTCAGAAGGTCTGTAAAAAGGGGTAGAGCTTCTCTTCCACCTTCTGAGTAACGCCCTGGTAAGGCCTTGAAAAAGACCTCTGATAGGTCTGAAGGGCTTAGTCCTGTCGAATCTCCTCACTGAGGTGTAAAAAGGTAAGGACTTTCAAAAAGAAGTAAGACTTGAGAGGAAATCCAGTTCTGCTCCTCCAATGTCTCCTCCTGAGGCTTCTAAGACCTTCAAAAAGCCTTCATCGTTGCCTTCTGAGGTAAAATCAGCAAAAAAGACCCACTCGTCGACGATGATCCTTGTCTTCAATATATAACCTTTATTTAGCACAGGTGGCACATGCTTTAAAGAAGGCCTTTTTCTCTTTATCTGACATCCTGGAGAAATTGTTGAAGAAAAAAGTGTTGAAAAAGATGTAGAATCCAAGTTCTAGGGAAAAAACTGAGCAGAGCTCAGTGGAGACTCCCTTGCACAACGTGCGGTAGAAAATCTGAGTTTCTGAGCTTCTCTCAGGAGGATTCTAAGGGGTGAGGCTAATCTGATTGGTTGGTCATTTTTTTATTTTGGTCTCTTTTACAAAAAGAGGTGGATAGGTTACAAAACAAGAATGGGCCTAGGCCTAGGTTCTGTTTTAGTGATGGTTTCTATTGCTATTTTATGTATACCGGGTACTCCCATTCCCTTGGTGTTTTTTATGGCCTATTTCTATAACGAAAGACGCTCCTCACGATCACGCAAAGTCTTGGTAGAAAAGGTGCGGCATATCTTGCAGTCTGCAGCTTTGTGGTCTGAGTACAGACAGTAAATGCAGTCCTGGTGCTTGTCTTCAATATATAACCTCTTTTTAGCAAAGGTGGCACATGCTTTAAAGAGGGCCTTCTTCTCTTTATCTGCCATCCTGGAGAAATTGTTGAAGAAAAAACTGTTGAAAAAGATGTAGATCCTGTTTTAGTGATGGTTTCTATTGCTATTTTATGTATACCGGGGACTCCCATTCCCTTGGCGTTTTTTATGGCCTATTTCTATAAGGAAAATATTTCTGCAAGCACCTTGGATAATTTTGAAGCCTGGTGGCGATTTGCAAGATACAGTTTCTGCACTACATGGTTGTGCAACTGAATATCCGATGAGCGAGAGAGAGAGGGCGAAAACGTAGGAGACTGGGGGAGAGCCAGTAAGAGAGAGACAAAGACTAGTCAGTGTTAAGTATTTTTTGTGTGCAGTTTCTCCTTGTTGTTTGTCACCTTTGGCAGTACGTCCCCTGACCCTAAGCTTGAAATGTTTAAATTGAAAACAGGATTCCCTCTTGATTTGCTCAGGAACACAAATAACGAAAAAGTGCTTACCTCGAGTTGAAAAAAACATTTAATTAGAGCAAACACAGTTTATTTGACTTTGCAGTGCATTTTCATCATTGGGCGAATTTAAAAGCCAGCAGGTTGGCATGGATTCTGCAGACATTGCTCACAAAATTAGCTTGGCCTGTGCTCGGCAGGTTTACTTCAATCCATTTTTAGCTCTGCAGTGTGCTCCCCTCTCTCTATGTATTGAACTTGGTATTCTATTTCTTGATTTAAGAAGCACGGTTAGCTGTAAACTAACATCTCTATTTGGTGTCTCTCAGGTGATGTATCTGAGGCATCTTTGTGGGAAGCTTTTTGAAAGAATAATTGTTGAGGTATCCCCTCTTTTTAATCCATGCTACTGGACCATATTGGTAGCCAGATTTTCATTGGTAACATTGATTTTGTTGTGCGCCGTCAGCTTTCCCGTCTGCCACGGTGTCTGACCTATTGACGCGTAGAAAGATCTAGCTGCCTCTTCTCCTGGTGGTTGTTGGTGGCATGGCTCCGGCCCACCATCTTGCCTGTTAGCACTTTAGTGTTCTCACACATCCTTACATAAAAGGTTGATGCTCACGCGGACCTGACACCAGTGCGCCAGAGGAAACCCCGTCTGCACCCGAACATCGCCAGGACCCCTGTTCCCTTGAATTTAGAGGTTGGTGATTCCACTAGAATCTACCACTCTGCAACAGCCTTACATCAGTTTAGAGATTCACTTCTAGCCCCTTTAGATACTCGTTGCCCAAACCGCTTTCCACTCTGTTTTGAGGGCCCTACGGCTTGTCGAATGTACAGTTATTCCTGCATATCCAACACTATCAAAGCAAGTACCCAAGAAGTAAACAACGCTATTCATACTAACTACATCAGACAGGACACAGTTCACATATTCTCTGAGACTATTGTATCTTATTCCCCATCCCAGGTTTCTTTCGGTTCAAATAGCCTTTTTTGCAATATAAGATCTCTACCAAAACATGCAACTCTGGGATTTGATCTCTTCTCTATCTCCAGAGATCTGTTTTTTAACAGAAACCTGTCTGAGCCCTACTACCCTTCCGTCAGTTACTTTAGCTCTGCCAGGAAATTACTATATACTCAGACTGTAGAGAGAGGCTACAGTAGGAGGCGGTATTGCCATTGTTTTTCAAGACCCTATTGACTATCTTTCATTGACTCGCTAATCTAAAAAACATTTTTTAACTCCATTTTTACAGTAACAAAAAAGGCACTGCTCTGTAATTGCAATTCAACAAGTACAAGAAGAGCAATACATTTCATCCCCCTCCCTAGTCCTTGCAGACATACATTTGACATTAAGTAGAGGCAGAGGACTAAGTAATGCGGGGGGGGTCTAGCTCCACAGCATACAAACCAAGGAAGGTGCCCTATGTAGTGTCGTCATTGGCACCCCTCTCATTGTTGTGTCTGTAGGCGTTGAGATAGAGTGATTTTGCTGAAATAGGGAGCTGAGTGATTTTGCTGAGATAGGGAGCTGGGTGTATCTTCCAGCGTAAGGAGATAGTCTCGTAATGGCTGCCATATGTCACTGGGTCTAGATGAAATTGGTTGCCAGCTAGCGTATAATTCGCAGGTAGCTTTACAGTGGATTATGCAATTGAGCCATGCTTTTTGTGTAGGAGGGTGCCTGCTGCCACATTTTGTGGCAATTTCCCATTTAGCCAGCATAAGGAAAATGGCAACGAAACAGCGTGAGGAATTGGGGGTGTCTTGTACATATCCCAAGAGCGCCAACACCGGTGAGGTCATGCTTGACAGCTCTGCAAATATGGCTCACCAGTACTGGGCTATCTTGTCACAGGTCTGCGTAATGTGAGCAAAGTGCGATGATGGAACGTGGCATTTGGGGCATACGTATAAACGTGAGGGGTCTATCTAGTGTAGTTTAGCCGGTGTATATACCTGCCATTGAAATTTTAAACAAAGTAGTTTATGGCGTTGATTGAGAGAGATCGTCCGCGTCTACATACAGCAGTAGTACCACTAGGAGTCAGGCAGTGGGTGGTCAAGGCCATGCTACCAGGCTGCATGAACCTCCGTGTCTCTAGCTGGGAGCAGGTCCAAACATGACTTGTAGAGTTTAGATATCAGGTGGTCCCCACATGTATCTGTGATAAGTAGCGTCAAGGGTGGCAAATCGTCCAGTTCCAGGGGAGAACGTGCGCCCTAAGCCCCCCCTGTAACTGCTTCAACATGAACTGGTCCATCAGCCGAGCTGTCCGGAAACGATTATCCTCCGTCCTCGAGAATATATGTCTTCCTGGGAAAAGGTCACCTATGGCGGTCAGAGAGTATTTAGTAAGGGTTCGGCGCACCAGTGACTCCTAGGTGATGGGCAGCCAGGGGGGGGCTGACGAGTACAGTAAATGACCGGTCATGTGGACCAGCCGCTTCCATGCCCAGCTAGGCGTGCACACCATCAGGATGTCATGGGGTCCTGTAGCAGCCCCGTAGGCAGCAATACAGCCAGTGGCAGTGGGCCGGCGAGGTCCGCTGCCTGCTAAGCTTATGTTATTCGAGCATCAGGATGGTACCGGTGATATATGAAGCAGCACTGGGCCACGCTAACATTTTTAGAGTATATTTATCATATTGCGATGATTTTCGTAGATCAATGTTTTAAACTGGTTCAAACTGAAGGCGCCATTATTTCTTTACCCGACTATCTCATTGACTTTCCCACCTATGCCCACCACTGCTCTTGGCTTGTGGCCCGTTTGCTCTGTTTCGTTTCTTTGTACTGTCACCCCTCTCTCTCTCCCTGTTGTATCTCCTTGCTTCTTGCTGGGACGTTGTGAGATACTACCTTTTTTTTCTTATTTAAAGAAGTATGCTTCTGATAAGTGCTACCTTGTATTTGCAGATTTGATCGTTAGCTGAAAATGAGATTCCAAAAATGATATTGTACTTATTAGGAGGAAGCTATGTTGAAATGTATTCTCAATAGTTCACCTTGCCTGTATTGTTGATTTGGCTAGCTCTGTAAACCATGACCAACATGGAGTCTCTAACAATGGAATTTCTACGTTAGAGAGAATAGCTCCCTTAGTGCTCTTTTCTGTTGAATGTTCTGTACCTAAAGTCGCCTGGAGGAGAGGGGTGGCGATATGTAGGAGCTGCCCACACAGGAGTGATGTGCGTAATCTTATGGGAATTCTGTTAAAACCGGTAGTCATGAATGCTGATTGGCATGGTGCAGTGAGATCACATGTGCAAATTAATAGGCTCAATTTTGTGGTGGGGAAGGATAGTGTTTTTTATTTTTCTTCATCAAATATTTTTATTGTCAACAGCCGTGATAGTCCTTTAACATCCAGGATTGCAAATGATACAACATATGTCATAGCAGTATTGATGTTGACCTTTACAATAATAAAATAAAAGGATTTGAAGACTAATAATTTCAAACCAAAAACATCAACAATAAACAGCAGTGCCATATATCCAATATATATATACTAATACATGCAGTTCTCGACCATCTCAACCTAATAATCATGCAATTACTACGGAATTTTGTGAATCATTGTCTTGTCATCACAACGACTACCCATCTGTCGGCATACCTGAAGTGGATTCCCAATACAATCCCAGATATTCCACCCACCTCTTCCAAGTCTTGAAATGTTTCTGGGAGTATCCCTTGGCCTTAAACACTGGTATCTCCAGCCCCTTAAAAAAATCATGACCCTTCTTCTATACCCCGACTAGCGGTGGGGACATGTTTTTCCATGCCCTAGCAATGTCGCGCTTCGCCAATGTTAGGCCGAGATGTAATAAATGGGGCTTGTATATGTTGCCACTGATACCATCGGTGATATGGAGTATGGCCAATTTTGGTGAATAAGGGATGTCCCATCCTAGTATATCTGAAAGGCACATGATTACCCCTGTCAAAACTTCAAAAGTGCTGTACAGTGCCATACAGTGTACGTAAGAGTGCCTTCAGCAGTTTCACAGCGCAAACAGAAACGAGAGTCTACCAGTCCCGCCCTCCAGAGCCTATGTCTCATATAATAGACCCTGTCTAAATATTTAAATTATAGGAGTCATAGGCGTGCTGCAATGGCGGCATCACGTGGAGACTCAAATGCTTCACCCAGTCATCATTATCAATGGAACCTAAGTCGTTTTGCCAGGCGCCACTTGTCGTGTCTAATGTTGTGGGTGCGTTTATCACCAGTGTTCGATAATTCTTTGTGATCTTATGATCACCTAGTACCCCCATAAGGACCTTGGCCTATATAGGGTTGAAGTCGGGTATATTGTAAAGGTGCGTGATATATGGGGAGAAAGCATACCGAAACTGGAGGTACTTGTAAAACTGCAGGCGGGGCATTTTGTATTCATTTTGTAGCTCTTGAAAGGATTTCAGGGTCTGCCTGTGAAGAACATCTCCCACTGTAGAAATACCGATGGCTTCCCATCCTTCAAAACCTGATAATGTTAGTAGTTGAGGCAAGAGACCATTATGTTAAAGGGGGCTTCCCTCGTCAATTTACCCTACCACCCGACCCGGCGTAGCGACTGCCTCCAAAATAGAAACACCATTTTGGTTGCCAGAGGCAACCTTTGGATTGTCGGACCAGAATATAAGATCGTGTGTAGGGGTGTAGTGTCCATCACCCAATGCTCAACCGCGTAAGCAGGATCATATCTGTCTCCGTACCACCAGGCATTTAGGATAAGAAAGTGAGAGGTGGCATTGTATGTTTGGATATCTGGGGTGGCAATACCGCTACTATATGTAGATTGGAAAGATGTCTTCATGGCAATAGTGTTTTTTTGTGTATAAAATTCATTTTTTTGAATTACTGTTGATTCGTTTTTGTTTTTTTAAGTTTTCAGATTAACTGTGTATATTTTGTTTGTTCTAGTCTATATTTGCAGAGTTTCAACATAGCCAAGAGAAAGCCCTCCCATCAGATATCATGAGAAATGCCCTGGCCGAGAGCTTTAAGGATGAACACAGGTTTCAGCTCGGATTAATGGATGATGCCGCAGAATGCTTTGTGAGTATTGTTTTTAGTGCTTTTGAAATTTTCTTCTAACATGCACGGTGGTGCAGCTAAGGGACAGTGTAATGATCTCCCTGAGGGTGCAAATGAACCAGCTTTAATGTACTGTTATCCAGTATTGGGGTATCTTTCATAGATTCACATGCCTGAATCATTCCCCGTCGCCGAGGCGGGAGTCCCACGGTAAATACAAAAGTAGTGCCAAGAGTAAATAACAGTAGTAGGCTAAAAGAAAAAGCCTAAGGCCTAAGTCTTAGTAGACTACATCATTATAGTAAAAAGAACCAAACAGTGGCCCCAGCCAATCAGCTGCTAGCACCCTCTAGAACCTTCCCAGCAGAGGCAGTTCTCCTCAGATTTTCACCGCACATTGTGTGTGAAGGGAGTCTCCCTGAGCTCTGCTCAGTTTCTTCAGCTTTTACTTCTTTTTGGATCATCTAAGATCATACTTCTTTTCTCTGACCCTATTAAGGCAGTAATATGGCAGAGTGGCAGAAAACAAGGTAATAGACCGCGAAATATGTCTAACCTTTTCCTCAATAACTCTCACATTCTGAGAGATGAGGCTATTATTGGGACTATAGAGACTTTAATCTTCCACTTCTGATGAGGACAACAAGGATTCTTTCACCTCATAGGAGAGGTCAAAGGGAGAGGTCGCGCCAGGAACCTCCAGAGGGCGTGGAAAAAGGCCATAAAGACTCACCTTGAGTCTTGATAAGGCACTTCACACAGAGAGAGGCAATTGGAAAAAATCTTCCTCAGAGGCTGATCCTACAACTCCCTTTTCATCCCTGTATTTTAAAATCTGTTTAGTTGAACAAATGACTTTCTTAACTCAGATTTTATGCTGTTCCATGTCTTTGCGGAACTTCATTTTCTGGTGGATACTTCTATCTGCATATTCCTCACCCTAGAATACTTTACAGGCACCAGACTGGATTTGGATAACTTTCTCCATAGCAATGCTCCCGAGTGACTAGGGGGGCTGAGACAAGTTTCTTTCTTTATGCATTTGCCAACGTAGATCAGGAGCACTGCTGTCAATCTTGTTGGTTTTCCTAACTACTCCGAAAATAATTTCACCACTGTGCTAGGGAACTATATCAAAACCCAAAACTACATGTTTCAAGCCAAGCCGTGACGGTAGGAAGCAGATAATAGTTACAGACCCACAGGAGGTGTGCCTTTGTTGCCTGGGCTCGCTCTATGAGCCTAAATTGATGTGTCATCGTTCACCCAAATGCGATCTGAGATTGAGACGCAAAGTTGTATGCCATCGAACAGAAGAAGTTCAAGCCTACGTATAAATCTTGCTCCCAATCCAAGTTGCGGGCACTAACTGAGTCCCAGATGCAAGGCTGTTCCCGCAATCACTCAACTTTGCACTCAAAGTCCTCCTGTAAGTTGTAGTCCAAGGGCAAGCATTATAAATTGAAGCAGGACACAACCCCACCCTGCCACTCTCACTCCAAAGAGAAGGCGTGTGGGGATCACAGTGTTAGTCGCGCCCCGTCAAGTTCTCTGGCCATGTAACAGATTCCTCAGATGGTCTGATATGCCCCAAATTTTCTGGACCGTCCTCTAACCTGCAGCAGATTGAGACCTTTAAGGAAGCCTTGCTGCACATTTTCATACATTTTCTGCTTCCTCTGGCATGCCTTCAGGCCCTATGGAACTTGAGGCTTCTCCAGTCAGGCTAAGGTCGCCGGGCCAATCCCCAGTACTGTCTGTCTCATTTGGGCCTGTTGCCGGGCTCATACTGATACTGGTACATATGTCTTTTCCAGCCCCTGATCCATGCTGGCCCCTTCTACAACAGTGCTGGACCAACACCATCAGGATCAGAAGAGGATCTGGTGCTAATTCCAATGTTGGACCCGAAACCGACTTCGGCTTAAGCCCAACCAATGTCAAACTATGAAATCCCAAAAGTGCAACAGTTGCCATGCAACTTGACTTTAACCCAGTGCCTCTGCCACATTACTTGTACCAGCAGATGCTCCATTATCTATTTGGTTCTGTCTGTGATCCCATGCAAGAGCATGGGGCACCCCACAATGTTGAGGATGGTGATATGGTGATGGAGATGGCTTGCCCCTCATTATGCTGATGATGACAGGACTATGACACCTTGCCGGAGACATAACTGGCCTCCGGACCTTCAGCGAGTCATGCTGAGACACTGCAATTACAGCTACCTTCAGTTGAGACCAAACTAAATAACCTAGTAGAGATTTTACAGCCTTGGCCAACTACTTCTGAGCGCTTGCTTCCTTTTAACAATGCCCTCCCTGATGCTTTGATGGCCATTTGATGGAAGCCTGGTTCTTATCTGCCTGTGACTAGGTAGATGGCCAGACATCACTGACCAGCTCCTGTTGAACTGGATTTTCTTTCCAAGCAACCTAACAGACAGTATTGCGGCTTTTGTGCATGTTTTCTTCTGCCAGTCTAACATTACCATCCGCATATGCTGTTTTCTTGCTGGTTTGTTACACACACGTTCCCTGTGGGCCTAACCAGCGAGCTCTTGCGGCAATCTCAGAAGACCTTAGGTCCTGTTAGGCCCAGATGATTTATGATGGACAGGATGCAGCCAAAAATGTTATCTGCACAGATGGATTGCCTGGGTAGGGTAGTCGGTGCTGTTGTTGTACTTCATAGACAAACATGAATGCATTACCACAGATTTCTCCAGGGATGTACAGGCCTCCGTCTTGGTTATACCCTTTAATGGGTCCCTCCTGTTTGGTAAGAAGGCAGACTCTGCGTTAGAGCGTTTTAAGAGCAGTAGAGCTGTGGTGCACTCATAGGGATTGTTAAACTCTTAAACGTTTTTTGCATTAATTTAGAACATTTTTGAGGCTATTATAGCGGTCTAGGTTATAGACAGAGAGAGCCTTCCTCACTAATCTAGTATGCACCACAGACCTTTCAAGGCCACGTATGTGGGTCTGGCCTGCAGTGTGTGGCCTTAGTTGTGCATGCCCAACCGGAGGGGGGCAGAATTCGACATTGGCTATCCATCCTGTCCGACAGGTGGGTCTTATTTATAGCTCATTCAAAATGGTTATACAATGCCTTTTCTTTCTGTCCCTCCCACTATTCCTCCCAGACCAGAGGAATTTCAGACAATCCCCTGTCCATTCTGTTAAAGGTGGTGTGGGTGTTGCTGTTCAAGGGTACTATCCAGAGGGTTCTGCCTTTAGAAAGTTGAGGAGGTTGGTACACTCATAATTTTCTTGTTCTGAAGAAGAAAAGGGACCTATGGCCTCTATGCCTTCCTGCAACGAAAAAGTTCAAAATGCGAATCCTGGCCCTGAGTCTGTCTGTTCTGGACTTGTGGGACTGGATTGTGTCTTTAGATTTTCAGGATGGGTCTTTTCATATAACTGTCCCGCAGTCAATCAGACTTTATTGGCTGTTCAAAATAGACCAAGAGCATTTTCAGTATTCCGTCCTCCACTTCAGCCTCACCAGCACCCCTTGTCTGCTCACAAAAGTGAGTGTGGTTGTCGATGCCCATCTTCTGAGTTCGGGGATACCAGTTTTGCTGTACCACGATGACTGGCTGTTGAAGGTGTTTGCCACAGTCCGTGTTGCACCTCCTCTGGACGATGGGTAACCTTCTTATATTGTTTAGGTCCACTATCAGTGAGTGAAAGTCCCACCTGGCTTCCTTTCATTGGGGTTCTCCTGTATACAGTGGAGTCCAAAGTGTTCCTTCCGATGCAACGAGTCCAGGACTATCAGGCTATGATCCTGATGTTTCAGGGTCGGTGCTGGATCACAGTGAGAGCAATTCTGAGACTTCTTAGGCTCCTGCATTCTGCTCATAAGCTATGCCAGATGGCACATACATGCTTTGCAATGGAATTCGAGGTTCCAGTGGGCGCAGCACCAAGGCTGATGTCATTTATTTTATACAATTTATTAGGCGTGCGAATACCCAAGGGTCTTGGGGGAGATGGCTTGAGATATCCAGTAGGAGCTGCTCTGGTGGAATTGGTTCAGCTACTGGCCCCTCTTCCTTCCCCACCTAGAGGTGATGTACATGTCCCTGCTGGAATGTGGAGGTCATCTGGGAGAGATGATGGTCAGGAGAATGGCTTCACGTAAGGGCTGGATCCATATCATTCTGCTGGAGTTGCAGGCCATTCATCTGGCTCTGAAAGCCTTCCTGCTGTCCAGCAAAGGGAAGCTTGTGTAGGTTCTCATGGACAACTCTACCACCATGAGGTTGTGGTTTTGTGTCATGAGGCACTTCTGGAAGTGACTGGAAGACCAGGGTATTTTCCTGATCATAAACCACCTAGCAGTGTCCCTGAATGCCAAAGCAGACAAACTGAGCCAGCATCATCTGGCAGATCATGAGTGTTCTCTACATCCTCAGGTGTTGGACGGTGTCTTCCACCAGTGCAGGAAGTCCTGATTTGAACTCTCCACCACTGAATATGTAGTGTAGAATGTTTCTTGATGGTATTTATATAATAACACGCCTCATTAGGAGATGTATTCTCGATGGAATGGAACACAGAATTCCTGTATGCCTCTCTACTTACCCTGAAACTCCTGCCCCGGGTTCTGAATAGGATCAGGAGTGACTGGACCAGGAGAGTGTGGTACCTGTCCCTTCTGAGCATGAGCGTCTGTCCTTCTATTAGGCTACCACCTTGCAAGAACCTCCTTCCTCATCAACAGGAAAGGGTCCTCCACCGAATCTGTCAATCTACACCTACATACGTGGAGAGTGAGCTGTGACAATTGATTGCTTTTGATCTGCCTCCTGAAGTAATGGATGCCATCCTTTCATGAAATCCATTATGTAGAGAGCTTTGACAAATGTGCGGCCTGGTGTGACATTTGCAAGATTGACACAGGATTCACAGGCAAAGCTGTCAGATGTCTATGTGTTTGTTTTATCTTTGACCCAGCCAGGCCTTGCAGTGGGAACTAGTAAAGTTTATATTTCGGCTAATTTTACCTTTATGTATTTGTTGGGTTAACTCTCTTTTTTTTAAATCGCCTGTTCTTATGAGATTAATTAAAGTTGTGACACACAATTTCCGTCCCAAACCATTTGTGATGCCACAGTAGGACCTTAACTTGATTTGATCTTGATGTTTCTCATGTGTATCCCCTTCAAGCAGATGCATAGCTGCTCACTGTATCCCCTGACTTTAAAGACTGTTTTCCTTATTGCTCTTACATCTGCTAGTTGTGTGAGTGTACTTCTGGCAACCGCCCTACGCCTTCTTCCCAGAAATTTGGTGCTGAGGAGTCTGGCGACATTCTTACCAAAAGTTGTGACTCCCTTCCACATTGGGAATTCTACTACCCAACCAGCATTCTTTCCTCCTCCTCGCCCTTTAAAAAGAGGAAAAGCTCCAGTGCTGTACCCCTAAAGGGTTTTAAGTATACCATGCACCAGTGAGTGGACGACCAATGTTTTGTGAGGTTCTCCAGAGCAAAAGAAGGTAAGCTGGGTCGAAAATAACACTTTCATTGTCAATAGTCCTCTGCATTAAAGTCTTCTATGCAATGGCTAAGAAGCAGCCTTCGGTAGGTCTGAGGGACATTCATAGGAGCGAAGGTTGTTATCACTGCATTGGCTTGCGGGGTGCCTGTCTTTGATATCTGCTAGGCTGCAATATCTGAGTCGTGCATACATTCAGGAAGCATTGCTACCTTGATAGTTGGTTCCAAAGGGAAGGACATTTCATCAACTTTGTCCTGCAACACTTTTTGGTCTGAGTCCACTTTAGACCGTCCACCTGGAGTGGTACTGCTTTGGTATCGATTGTAAAGTAAGGAATTTGCAGTTCTAAGTATCCATCAGAAGAACAAGTTACTTACTTTGTGTAATCTCTTTCTGATGTACACTCTTTCTAATTTCATATTTCTTCCTGCCCTCCCTCCATCCCACCTATTCTTTGGAGTTAACATCTTTAATGACCCAAGTTAGTATTCAGCATACTGGTGCCAACAGTTGTTGATGCTCTGCATCTGAGGGCGCAGAAAGGGAAAAGACAAAAAACTGAGATCATGAGGGTGGCACTTAAATACGGCTGTGCTCAGTGACATTCGGGTTTGTATAGTGCAGAGAGAAAGTTTTCCGGATCCAGTGTGGTACCTGTAGAGTATTCTGTGGTGTTGAGAATTCACTAGAAAGCGCATTCGTGAAGAAAAGTGCTTCAGAAAAGTTTTTTTAAATGTAATTGTTGGTGCATAAGTCTGTATAAATATGTTTTTTGGAAGGAGCAAAATGCAAGGCTGACGGCTTTTGCTGAATTAATCCTGTAGATTGACCTAATGGAGCAGTGACCTTGAGAAAATGCATACCTAAAAGAAAAATTAAGCAGTTCATAAAATAACAAAATGGTGACATTTGCCAAGGCATCCTTACAAAATTATTATTTAGTACAACCCCAAAAGGGAACTCAGTGAAATGATTGTGTTTAATTTAATTGCTATATCGATTTCCCCGAGAACTTAAGAGTTTTTGCTGATGCGAAATCATTTGCGCATCATGACTGTGCTCTGTGTATTTTTCAATTTCTTATAATCATGTTTCTTTATACAGCAACAGTTTTTCTTAGTGAAATCTGGCAATTCGTTCTCCAGTCATTAAACGTACTCACTCCTTGTTCTCCCCTAAACGTTTTTCATTCTTTTGGTTCTGTTTACAGTGGGATACACCTTAATATGAGCTCCCATTAACTCACTGTAACTGCTCTGACTTCTTACAAAACTAACTCATGATTTGGGAGGACTGAGTCACCCTGCTTCTCTCAACAATTGTAGGTAAGGGTAGAGACCACTGTTGTTTGCCTGTGACTTTCAAAAGAACTAAAACAGGTTCTTGGTTTGGCCCTGTTATTTACCTGGGTCACCTAACTGAACTAGAGTCCAATTTCTACTGTGAAGCTGGAGTGGAGCCATTGCAGAACGGCAAATACTGGTCTCATCAATTTTGGTCCATACATGGCCATGATCAGTTATGTTGAACGCTGCCCAAAAGGCAGCAAAACAGCCCTATAAATATTCAGTATTGCAGGACTTGCGATTGATTTACCAAAGGGTGAATATTTTCTGTTAGGCAGTTGGCCCAAGGCAAAAGCCAACCTGTTCTAAAGTTATCACATTTAGCGTAGTCCTTTTGTCCTCTAATAATTGAAGTGAAACATTACAAAATATTTTCAAAAGCAGTACTAAAAATAAATTGGTCTGCATGAGCAGCGGTTGCTTTCTATCTCCATTATTTTTGTAGAGTGGGTTGTTTAAAGAATCTTCTCACGATTTAGGGGAGCCTCCCAGTAGATGCAGAAAACGTAAACAGGCAAATGCTGTATTACCAACAATTCAGGACCTTTCCTAAAAAAATATATATATATATATATATATATATATATATATATATATATATATATATATATATATATATATATATATATATATATATATATATATATATATATTATTCTTTTACTGGTTCAAGACTACTTGGTTTTATTTCTACAGATCTCCCTTCCTGAGAGGTCTTATAATTGATATCCTTCCAAGTTATACTACCAGATTCGTTACCTTTTCTGGGTTGGCATGATTAACACTTTATGTGTTGTGATGTATTGCCACGTGTCATGGAGGGGAGACATTGTTAGATCCTTAACACCAAAGGAACGTCAATAGATTTTTTAGAGGATGCTAATGCTGAAAAAGGCAGTGCCAGTGCTCAGTTAGAAAGTTTGGCATTTTCCTTCGCAGATCAAGAATTCGTCCAGAAGAAGGATATCACATCTTACATTTTGGTGTCGGAGAAAAGCTTCCCTGCTAAAGGTCTTTAGATTCCAGCAGTCCACTTTGCCACCCTCGTTACAAATCGAAACCCTTCCTTTTCTATCTTGTTCTTTAATATTTGCTCCATTGACCTCAGATATTACTAGTACTTGAGAAAATCATATTGCCTTATAACTCTAAGTTTTTAACATATGGGCTGAAAACTCTGATTCACTTTTAAAGAAACAGTTTTCTGGTTTGCAACAACATGGAGATATTTGATAGTTCTACCCATTGGGAGAAGCAATGATGATTCTAAAGTTACTTGACTCTGGTATGGTTGTCAGGAAAATTAGTGAGAAGTGGAAGAAGTGAAATGATTGTCTGTAGGGCAATCAGAATAATATAATACTATGGTTCCTGATATTTGTTTTTCCTGTGGTAAGTGGTTTATGCCCAGTAATTACAGGAGGTACCCAGTGTGTAGGGGAGCAACCCTACTATGGTGATTAGGTAATTGTAATTCCCAATGCAGAACTAAAATCGTGTATTTTTGACAATTCTAAGAACCTTTAATTCATTTAAGGTGGATGTTAAATGTTGAGACAGAGAGGGCTCCTTTCTACGTATTTAGCTGACTGCCACACTACATTCATTAACATGTCCCTGCAAATTACTCACTTGCACAGAAATGTGCTCGCACCCATGTGGATGGTATCTGCATTCATGAAAAAGCCTCTTCTTCTTCATCCACACGACTCATAGGAGCCTTTAAAAACCTGAGCAGCTGCCATGTGTTTGGTCATTTTATGTTCATGGAGGACTGGCCTAGTAGACAACCTTGCCGCTCTAGTACTGATGTCCTATTCCTCTTCTCTGTACACACATCCTTTTTGTGACCCAGGACCTGCATGTAGAGAAAATGCTTCTTAGAGAAAATGCTTCGTGCACACGTGTGATTACTTTTTAATGGCCCAGTCAGTTCTGTTACACGTTATAGAAATATGAATTGTTAGAATCCTGCATGGTGGGGTGTTAATAGCTGAAGTGTTGGGAGGTAGTATATGAATCATATTGGCTGGTATATGTTGCCGATATGAACTAGTTGTTTAACAATGTTACTATACCTATTTAATCCACAGTAGCGGTTGAGTTAATTTATGCCATAATAAGTATGATAGATGTTAAAGATACCATTTTGTTTTTGAAGAACGCTTTTAGAGATGTTTCATACTTTACAGGATTTATATCGCATGACGTCCCTATTACCTCACAGCTCTACAGATTGGTTGCAGATACTTTTCAGTCTGTGCTGTAGTTTATAACTAACTCCAGGGCAGGACATAAGGAATGATAGGGCAACAATTGTAGACTCAAATGGAGACAAACATTAGTGAAGAAAATTGGGGTTTCTATGTGGAATAGATTCTACAGAGATTTTAAGAAGTGGATATTGGATCTTAATCTATGTTTTGTTCATTCAGAAATAAAATTTCATATCAACTGGACTCCAGCTCATGCAGCTGCTTTGGCTCTGTGTGATTCTAATTTGTGTTTGGCATGCACGTAGGTTATGGGAAACGTTGGAACTTATGTTCCGATATCACAGTAGAGTTACGCAGTTTTAGAGTGATGTTTTTTTAGATTGAACTAGTGCATGGTCACCTAGATAGCTCCATCATTTGTACACTCGTTGCCATTTTAGGAGAGTCTTATGGCCATTCTGCAGCTCAGGGGAAGTTGTTTTCAAGAGTTTTCATCCTAGAAAAGAATCAAGTCTTGAAGGTATCGAAAACCTTGCTTGAGTCAGATGGCAGAAGGTTGGATCTTGATTTTACGAGCCCTTGCAACATGGGGCAAAACTGTTTATACTGCAATGAAGTGTGAGGAAAGTATGACAGTATAGGCTCAGCATTCAGTGAACTTTATACTTTCATTGTTTTGTTTTCTGCCTATGCATGAGTGTGCGCAGTTGATGTTATATTTTATTATTATTTTCCCCTATGTTTTTAGTTTACTACTACAGAAGTAATGAATGCATGATGAGTAAATGGTTTTAGGCGGTAAAGTGTTTGAACTGTTAGTGATACCTAGAATGGATTGTGCAAGCTTGCTATTGCTTAAAATATTATTAAAGAAAGAATCGTGGAATGGTTGTGATTATATACACATTTCATTGGCTTCACTGGTGAAGAACCACGAATAGACCATATTCAATGCACCTTGGACTTTTCAATAAACTACTAGTCCCATAATTTTCCAGCTATAAATGTCATCTGTGTTAAGCATTTGCCTGTGAGATACTGAATGGCATTTGTAAAATGGAAACCGTTTAACATTACACATGCGCAGTGAATATCGGCATATTTATAGGTAGAGTTCATGAGAACCTTCATGCCTTTTCTCTGACTGCTCGCAAGGTCTGATTGGAATTTCCTCACCAAATAACCTTCATTTTGCGGCAAGTTCTAAATTGTGTATGTTATCTTATGTTAATTTGTATAGCGCACTCGAGAGGGTATCCAGTCGCTTTTAAGGTATTTTGAGACTTACTTAAAAGTATCTGGATTTCACTTTACAACAATAAACTTAAAGTTCCCTTGTGGGAATGCCACACCCCTTCAGTGAAAAACACCTGACTCAAGTCCTCCGAAAGCTGCTTCTATGACTGTTCATAACGTGATTTATTATTCTATTGTTTTCTAACACTGCTTGCTTTATGGTGATATTGTTTAACCGTAACATTTCTTTCAGGAAAACATACTGGAGCGGATTCATTTCCATATTGTGCCAAACAGCGAAGGAGACATGTGTACGTCCAAATCCTGCATCACTCACCAGAAGTTTGCCATGACTCTCTACGAACAGGTTAGGAGTGGTCGTTACCTCTTGCAATAAAAAAAGAAATTCCTTAGTTGTGGATTTTAGAACTAACGTTTTGTTTTACTTCTGCTTCCCAAAGTGTGTGTGCCGCAGCTGTGGGGCTTCTTCGGACCCTTTGCCTTTCACAGAGTTTGTACGATACATTTCGACCACAGCCCTCTGGTAAGACAATCCAGTATTTTTGCACAAGTCCCATGAACTCTCTATTCTAATTAGTTTGTTGGTGATGCAGTCATGACTGATACTTCGCATTTGTAAACATGTTTAAGCTAAAGCAGACGCTACAGTCAGTGTTGGGGGTTACCGCTTTCCCTCAAAAAAGTGTGGAAGCGGCCAGTGTCCGCATTTGGGAGCAGGTCTGTTTAATTCTGTCCAAGTTCCCATTTCTAATTTTGTTACACCCAGCCTATACCTTACATTTTGTTGCTATAATTGGTTGATGGGCTTGAAAACCCTGCTAAAGTATATTTTTCAGTTCCTTTTTTGAGGAACACGTAAGCTCCTCCATTAGTAGTCAGGCTGCTCATTGGAAACACAGACCAAAACCTGCTAGTCCTGTATGTGCTGGTCAGTGGCTTGTTTGCCAAGAGAGCCCACCTGTAATCCAGGTCCAGTTTCTTTTTTTTACTCATGAAATAAACAGAACCTTGATACTGCTGCTAAGCCATGTTTTTTTGGCGGGGCGGTGCTATATTTTTTAAGGAACCAATGCACTTGTCCTTCCAGTAAAGTGGTTGCCTTATTTTCTTTCAACTATGTGCCAGAATTGTATCCATTATATTATTCAGACTCTTACAGGGAACCCGGCTGGGTCTCCCTGTAAGTATTTTGTTTCTGTTTATTCACGGTTGGCACCCCCACCTCACTCTTCCTCTCACAAATACTGTGCGGTCAACAACTCAGATGTTTCAACTGTCATAGGTCCTGATGAGACCCTGCATCCTAAATAGGGTCGAAACACCGTCGACATTTTGTGAAAACGAACCATTACCACAGCACTTGTTATTGTACAAAGAAATAATACTGTTGGTCGTTTTCATTGTAAAATACGTGAAACCTTGTACATATTTCCACACCGTGTCACTCAATTTTTAGGTTCATGCCACCCTTGAGACACGTTTTTCACTAATGTTTTTCTTGTGTATAGTAATGTTGATATACATTGTGTAAATAATATAAACATACATGTGCAAACTCTTAGTGTGTCTGGTCCCCCTTTCTATGACATCTAATACTACCCTTTACCTATTGCGATTGCGCATTAATATTATCATACATAGCTATATGTTTACCACCGTAACCACTGTTTCCCTGTTAGAAATAGGTTGTCTCCGCAATCCATGTCTGATGCCTTGATAGTCTTGCACCTCAAATTTGGATGTGATCCCTCTAATATATCATCTTGTAGACCCTTGCCTGTACTCATTCAGGGCTTCAAGATACTTAGTTAGGTCATGGTCAGAAGGTTACCCCTCCTATTACCATCACTCATTAACCCTGGCATTATTAACAGCTAAGTGCTCGATGTCTATTTCAAATTCCCCTTCATACCTTCTGCACCCAGACTATACCCAGAAAGGGTATAGATTCATGCACCATCTGAGCAAAGAAGGTGCAGAACATTAACGTGCTAATGTACAACAATCTCATAAAGACACCTGCAAGAACCATAAACTCCAATCTAAAGCCTGAGGACCTGAAAAAAGTAGATAAAATCCCTTTTGATGTGGGAAGAATTTCAGTCTCTCCATGAATGTGTCCATCCAGCAGAGTAAGAAAGGTACTTCCACCGTCATAACACTGAGCACTATCTAAGCTGTACTGCTGGGAGCTTCTCCTCTATTCTGTCTTACAAAGGCTTACCAGTTGTGGAAGACTCAGTATTTTACTTCACTTGAACACACTATCTGGAGGTTTCTGTACCTCAGAAAGGTGAAGAGTAGGTGCTTCATCGGGAAATCAGCTTGCCCCCCTTACCTTAGAAAATGTATAAACTCCCAAGGATTTCCTCAGGTACCTGATACCTGCCTCTGCACCTTCTCAGAGGCGCACTGACACCCCCCTAATCCCCCCTGCCACCACCACCTCCCTCAGTTGGGGCAAAGGCTTTGAGAAGAAGGGTTTTCTTCATTGTAGAAAAAAAATGAGCGTGGTGATATTGCTTCATTAAAACAGTTGTGAACTGGTGGATTTGCTACTGTTGCAAAATCTGTCTTTTGTGTTGGATATGATCATGATCTGCAAAATGTATGTAGGTTTCCAAGCATAGTTTTTGGACTCTGGTGAAATTTGTTAATGTGCATAAATTACACAAAGCGTAAGAGGAAGTCTACAATTTGGAGACTTCAGCAAGTCACAGTCCAGAACAGGAGAGCTGGTTTTGTTTGTGAGAAAGAAATAGAAGAAACACAGGTGAAATAGGGCTACAGCTTATTTTGGGGAGAATTAAGCAGGAGAGAGCTGGTAGAGGATTGAACGCCACCTTTTCAAAACCAATCTGCTCTAATTCTTTTACCCTTTGTCCGCATTGGACATAGTACTTTTAAGCCAATTCTGTTGATGATGGCATTGTGGCAAGTATTTATTATTCTGTCTGTAATGTGCACTATCAAAGTTTGCAGGCTCATGCCTCATCCCCTGTCTGTGCTTCAATTGCAGTAATGAAGTTGACCGAATACTTGAGAGAAATGAGCGCCTGAAGCCTGAAATGTTTGCAGAGTTGCTACAGGCAGCAAACACCGCTGATGACTACAGGAAATGTCCGGTAAGTGAAATGCACATATGTCAGCACTTCCCTAATACTGTATGTATCAAGTGGGTCTTGTTACATCCTATTGCAACCCGTTTAACTCATCCAAGAAGTGTTTGTTAGTGTGTACCAGTTTCACAAACCGTTTATGGACACACATGCCACTTAAGTTGGTGTGTCAAAGCATGCATTTACATTAGTAAATGCCAGATGGTGAGTAATATAAACTGGTTAATTGACGTTTTAGATGCGCAGATTGCATTTATCCACCACCAGCTCTAATTTTTCTACCACTGTAAATTAAGGTAAAGGTCTTCTGAAAGTAGGTGCATTAAAAGTGGGTTAATAACCACAAAGGTCTTTCATTTTTAAGGTTTTCACAAACTTTTCCATTTCTACCCAAATTAGACACTGAAATCAACTCTAAAATAAGGTTTGAGCAAGTGAACAAATAAAGTGTGAACATTTCCTTAATACTCTCATATTATAAGGGGTGTAAGATAAAGGAGTTTCTCTACAGGGACGCATTTTATCCTCGTGGAGAAAAAACCCCAGCACGGTTAAGGTGCATGCATATGAGTAAACAGTAAGTATTTTCCTCTGGTTCAGTGTCCACTTTGATTTTTGTGCGAACCATACAATAGCTGTCAACCTACTGAAATCATGGGAGGGAACCCGCAAAAGCAGAAGTAGTAGTTTTAAAAATATATTTGTGACTGTGGGCCTATGCCTTGATTTATACAGTATTGGCTTTGTTACATTTTGGCTCAGTTGTGAAGAGTGAATCAACAGCCTTCAAATACTGACATATAAACAACCTAATCAACATTTTAGCTGAGGATCTGACTGTCCATTCAGACTGTTGTGTGTGCACACAGGGCCCTTCATCTCATTGACTATGATAAACGTGCTGCCAGCAACCAAATGTCGAATTGTAATGAGTGTTTATTTATACAGTATCACATGATACTAAAATGTCACAATTATAAGCACAATATTGTGTTCAGAGGATTATTACGGAGACTTTGTTGGGTGCTGGGTTATAGTTGCAGGTGGTAGAGTGCTTGAACGTACTTCAGGGAGCATTAGCCTTACGGCTAGAGCAGTCGACCTCGGATCTGGGGAACAGGGTGCGAGTCTCTGCAACGACGCACAACATCCTGTGATTCTGGGCAAATCACTTAATCTCCCCGTGCCTAACAAAAATGAATGTGTTTATCTGTAACGAAACTGGTGCTCATGTGAAGCGCTCTGATACCCGATGCCTCGGGTGTAGTACGCGCTATATAAAACTCTTAAAAAAAAATATAATAATAATAATTTTTAAGTCATAGAGTGAATCCATTGAATAGTAGTTATTATTATTGGCTTGCTTTGTGGTCTTAACTTATTTTCGAAGTACACACCTCTCTCTCATGCAGACCTAAACATGGCATCGCCAGTCGCATCCAGTCTTGAACACTTGCCTTGTCACTTACGATTGCCTTGTGTGCTTGTAGGTCTACTGCTTTAAATCTATTGGCCAATCCAGGAGCACACCAAATAAATGCCCTCCTATTGCTGGCTCGGAATTTGGAGGCGGGTTTACCCGTTTAGTAGAAGTAAAAAATTGTATTTGTTTATTTAAAAGAACTATAAAAGTACATCACATAAATGCAATAACCGTAAAAACTCCAAGTGACCGCCGGTATCCACCTTAGTGACCAATCAATCTGTTAATTACTAAGGATTGCCAATGTGAATATCTATTATGATCGAAAGCATATTACAATTATCGTAGATGACACTGCTAAAGGTTTTCGCTTTACATTAATTATTACATCCCTAAAAATACATTCCATAAAGGAAAGCTATACAATAATCCAATCATTAAGTTGCTAATATATAGAGATTCTTACTGACAGTCTTACTGGAATAAAAGCAACGTATGGGAAAAAGAGCCACTGATTCAAGTTATCATCCATAATCTGATCCCTAAAGTGCATGTGCATATATTTTGGCAAAATTCATACTTTTGGGTGTTGCCCCAAAAAGCTCCCAGATTCCAAGTAAACAAGATTGCCATTTCGGTGGAGCAGAAGCAATAAACATCTTTAGGAACAGGATGATCACATTACAAACGTTACAGGTTATTTGCAATTTTCACATCTCAACCACAAGCAATTAACAAAAGCCGGGCAAGTAAAAGCTAGACACTCTATATTTCACTTTATACCTCTGGAGTGAGTGTGCATTAGATTTTAAAAACATTCATATTTGGATGCAAGCCCTCTAGGACAAAGAGATTTTATGTAATAATTATTGCTCCCTTAAGTAGAACAGAAAGAGTGTGATTCACTATTTACAGAATGGTCAGTTTCATAGCCTCACAGGTAGTTTCCAGTTTTTACATCTATGCCGCCTGGCATATGACAAATACCTAGACAAACTAAAAACAAACTATTCTTTGCTATCACTTTTGAGAATTCTAATAGTGTCCTTAAAGTGTCTTGTGGATAGAATGCGGCAGATCAGGAGTAGCCATGTTCTTCTGATCTAGGCATACTGGGGGAGAAGAACAGCAAGTGTTCCAATGTTTAGTGGCTGGCAACACATGGGAGACAGTTTGGAGGAATATTACAGCCAGTCCATCTACTGCAAAACCTATTTAGTGGTAAATACTATACCTAAGTTCCAGATATAGAGATTTAACCTGAAGGGGTTCAATTTGTTTTAAAACATCCTTGCATTTAATATTATCTTTGTAATCCAAGAGCCTCTTTCTTAGCTACCCAACAGAACAGCAACATAGTCATTGATGTGATTCCAATATCTCTTTTTCAGACAATTTTTCTCTTTTGGATACTTTCAGAGTTGGACTTGATTGGATTCGATCATTCCCAATCTAGTCGGCTACTTCGTGACATTTGAGCCAGGGTGGTTCATCTCCTGTAGCCAGCTGATGTCCTGGGGTGCTTCCATTTTGTGCGATACCCATACCGGGCTGCTCTCTGCAGTTTTCCTGTGACCTTGTTCCCACTTTGATTTTTTCTAGCAAATGGAGTATGTCAATTTTGTCTGCGAGCTGCACCATAGTTATTCACCTCAAGGAGACCTAATTAACAAGCCTTTTGATAGTTTCTTTGAGTTGATCGATTTCACCCTGGCCATTACAGGTAGTACCTACAAGATTACCCACTGCCTCCCTTGTAGCCTCCAGTGTCGCAGGTTTACACAAATCAACAACCTTATTCTTGTTGCGCTAAAGGGCTAAAACGGTTTGAGCATACAATTTCAGGTTCCAAGACCATTGTTGTTGGAATCACAATAGAGCAATTGTCTACCGCATCGCCATTTAGCACTGGATCAGATACGACTAACCCATCATTGACACCTTTTCTTGCTACACAGGCCACTTCCTTGCTAGACCTATGAGGTGGCGGCACTAACTCGGGATTCTCATTAAGGGCTTTTTTTCTTTTGAAAAAAGGCTGCCACCTTTCTACTTGGTTCAGATTGTTTGTAGGATGTCCAGCCACTAAGCAGAGACTCCATCTCTTCTATTAGATCATCAATGTTGTTTGTCACACAGTTTTTTGCTGCATTGGGCCCTCAAATTGTATCTATTCAACAAGGGGGAGCAGGGGTGCAGGGCGAATTTCCACTCCGCTGGAGTGGGAGGTCCAGCTGCAGCGAGTGCCCCAAAGTGTCGGATCAAAAAAAGGGTGCTGCGCCGTTCCTCAGGAGGAGAAAGGTTGAAGTCACACTAAATAGGTGCCAGTGGTCTCGGTAGGATCACAGTTGGGCATCCATTTTGTTGGATGTAATGCCCTCACACACCCTTGCAGGTGTCATGCTTCATCATCTGGGCTGCTCCCCGTTGGGTCGGCAGTGCAATACCCAACGAGCTCACCTCAAAGAGGGGCTCTTTACCAGAGATCTTTTTCCAACAGCCGTTTGGTGAAGTGCGGGTGTGGGGCAAGGAGAGTGTAGACTTAGTAGTGAGTTAAAATAAGGCTGGGAGTACCTGTAGGATATTCTTTTTATTCTGGGGGCCTCCTGCCCTAATTAAAAAGTGTGAAGAACACTTGGCTGTGTGAAGATGTTCAGCACTTGGCAGAATGCGCATGCGCGGTCGCCCGCGCAAGCGCATTTCATGCGAGAAATGCGCATGCGCGGGCGGCCGTGCATGCGCATTTCGATGGGAGAAGTCGGAGCAAAATAGAAGAGGGAGCCCCGGGACACCGCGGACCAGGTAAGTGCTTTTATGTACTTTTATTGTACTCGTTACTTAAAAATTATGTATGTAGAAGAGGGCGAGAGGGGGGGCAGGTGGCGGGCAACTTCGTTCCGTCCACGGAGCATGCGTAGTGTTGCCTACTTTGCAAAATACAAAGTAGGCAACACTACGTACACTCCGAGGGCGGAGCGTAGTCTTGTGCCCAGTGTTAGTCTTCACCCTGCTCCCTATGGGAACAGCCCAGCCCGAATTGCCAGGCCAGGTTCTCCCTGGACCATAAACAAGCAACTTAGGTCCAGTTTCGCCCCTCATCAGCCAGGCTAGCTTGACTCCAGTGACATGGAGAGCACGGGACCCCCGTCTGGGCATACCCGTCCCAATCGGGTGTCAAATGCAAAACAAGCATTTGCAATGCAATCTGTCTCGCATTTGCGAGTTTCAGCTGTTGGCATTGTAAATGGTAAGGCCTTTTATTAATGTGTTTTGTAAACCTGCAAGCGGTGCGTGAACAGGTGCTTTGTACTTATAGTTGTTGCTTACGAGTACCAAGACTGGCAGTCCCTGCACGTCTTTTACTTCTCATAAGCAACGACTACAAGCACAAAGTGCGTGTTTAGGTACCGCTTGCAGGTTTTCAAAACACATAAAGTTGAAAAAGCGAACCCAAATAAAACCCCGATGTTTCAACCACAAAGCAGGCTAGAGAGGAGCCGGCTGAGGAGGCACATTGGGGAGCAACACAGTAGTAGTTGGCGCCCTGGTTGGCAGGGGGTGGTGATAAGGGATGGGAAAGCATCGTCAGGTTAAGGAGAGCCCATCCAGGAAGATGGGGGGCAACCAAAACAGTGTTAAAAGAGAAGCCCCATGTGCTCCGAGGCTGCCTAGGTATGGAAAGTAGGGCTGCACAGACACCGTAGGGTGAAAAAAAGGACCTCAGGCGAGAGGGAGGAACCACAGCAGAAATCCGTGGTCTTGTGAATTATTGTAGGGGAGCAACAAATAGTTGAGTGCGTCTCTGTGAATTATCGGTTACTTAATCCAAACATGTCACACAATAAAAAATATGGCTAAACTAAGCCAGACAAATGGGTGTTGCAAATGCTTGTTAGCAGTGATACGAGATCTATAAATAAAAAAAATATCTTGTTGTGAATAAACCGAATTGAAAATGTTCCAACTCTGAGAATATTAGAATTTGAATTAAATATTGATACGTTTGGAAGACATGTTGGTCTTCAAAGTGCCTCAAAAAATCTGCTTAAAGCACCCATTAACCGGTTATCTATCACTCTGACACTTGTCTCCAAACATCTCTCTGAAACCCTCTGTATGCAGATCTTACACATCATGTTACTGCTCTTTAACACTGTCTTTTTACTCTCCTCTTTTGCATGCATCACATTGCTTGCAACACCCAAGTCACTGCTCTCTCTCTCTCTCTCTCTCTCACTCTCTTTCTCCCTCCAGCCCTCTAAATATGCAATTCCTTTCCCTGAATGATGTGCTGTTAGTAGTTCGACAACTTGTATGCTGTAATTACAACTGCACACGTGACAACTGATCTATCCACATTGGGGTTATGCAAACTCAGTAGCCAGCACTTGATGTGTTGCCCCAGGCAGTGGTTACAAGCCTGACGATATGTCAGCCTTGGAACCACTGCCTGGGGCAACACATCAAGTGCTGGCTACTGAGTTTGCATAAGCCCACAGAGATACAGCATCAAGTTGCACAAAGAGGAGCTATTATCATGTCCGACATTAGCACTTCGGTGACGTTATGCAGAAACAGCACTAAAATTCATTCATTATTCGAACCCCTGATGCTTGGTAGGGCAATGGTTCATGTGACAGAGGGATGAAGATGGGTGTAAAGTGAGTTGGGAGTCAGATCTACATTCTCTGAATAGCCTACTCTGTTCTTTTACTTATATGTTCGGTCTGGCTTGCCCCCTCTTACATGTCAAATCTTTCAGCTTCGTCTGCCACACACTATGATAACTCAAGACATCATTGTGCAGTCAGTCATCCACATTCATTCACCCATTCATTCTTCATCCACTAGTCTAAGTAGAACTCGTTCACACTCTCTCACTTATCCATTCATCCATGCACTCACCCACCCTTTCATGCATCCATGCACTCGCACATATGTATACCTCATCTACTTTGGCAGTCACTGAACTGTCCATTACATCATCCATCCATGAACTCTCAGCTCTATTCATCTAGGGCACCCGTTAATACATTCACACAAACATTTGCATGCCCCCCCCATAAAGATGTTCACATGTAAACCTTGCGAATCAATAAAAAAAAATAACTTTGATTTAAACGGCAGGCTAATATGGTGTTTGCTAATACTACTGTTATTTTAATTGTTAATTTGAATAGCACCACCATCAATCACCCTTTGCCCTTGTATTGAAGTGCAGCTGTGCTTCTTGTTTAGTCAAAGAACTATTGCCGCATGTAGCATGTCCTATTTTAGAAAGTGGGGACCAAGCAGAATACGCACCACTTGGACACGGCCATACTTTTTGCCAAACTTTTTACAGGATTTGATAGCACGGAATGAAGAGCAGGGGTAGGAGACCAGGGCTCGAGTCGGGGTACCACGCGGGTGGACGGCGTCCCCCCACTTATTTTACTGGTTGAACGCCATCCCCCCGCCAAACAGCTGGACTTCACTCTTTGGTGTCTCTGGGATGAGATCAGAGCTCACTGCACGCTGCACACGCACTGGCTTCTCATATGCAATCCCATCTAAGGGGTGAGCGAGGGGAGGCAATGAGCCCGATGGTGCAAGCCACCCTTCGTGACGTCGCTTCCTGTAGTGACGTCACTTCTGGTGACCGCATCCCCCCACTACTTTTTTTACGACTTGTGCCCTGCAGGAGACAAGGCCTAAACCCGACTAACCCTTCTCTTGGATTGGCATTCTCAGCATGAAGAAAGCTTTTCAGGAAATGAGCTCAAAGTACTACTGTATCCGATCAGTGAATGGCTTCTTTTTAATCAATCAGGGGGCCGACTAAGCAGCCCCACAATGCACAAGATGGAATACAGATTTTTCAGGGAGAGAGCATTTTACACGCTTACCTGTTTTTATATGAGCACTCCAGTTGGTTCAGGTCGAGTACACACTAAATATGAAACAGGAGAAGAAATGGGCAAACACTGTGCATGCATCAGGACGGTAACCCGAGGATAGCCATTTAAAGGCAGCGCCCCCAGGCAGTCCACACTGTCTTGCCAGGTTCGGAATTGGTTGATCACGTGGTACACTCGGCTTGATAACAATCATTCTCGACCTACAGAGTTTGTTGCAGTGTTAAGTCTTACTAACTAAACAAGCATTCCCAACCCGCTCCCGGCCGCATATCAACACAGCTCAGCTGATTGAGGTTATCTGGGGCTTCTCTCGCGGTTGACGCCTCCCCCTGGTGCAACTCCGACAGGAGCTCTCTTCCTTCTGCGGCGCGGCTTCGGCAGGGATGGGACTTCCTTCCTCCACTCTGCGTCTCAATGACTGGGTTACAGGAGTCCCGGTTGCTAGGCAACCCTCTGGCTTTGTTCTCACTGCGGCTCCTCTCCGATCACGGACCCGACCTCGGGAAGGCAGCTCGAGTAGCGGCAGTGATTAACAAGCGGGAGGCGGCTCGGGCGCAGCACGTCTTCCGGAGACGTGCGCGTTCACAGAGCTGAGTCGGCTCGTGCACAGGCCAGTAGCGGCTCGTGCACAGCTCTACCTCCCTTGCCAGTTAACACGGTGACTATAGAACTCGCTGGCGGGAGCGCTTCGCGCTCCAACGCCAGCTCGACCTAAAGAACAGTTGATAGACAGAATGTTGAACAATGTCAAACATTCACCCCAGTACAGATATCTGGTCATAAATCCATAGTCTTTTGCTCCCCAAGCTGAGTAAAACACTTAACAGGGTCAAACTAAAAAATATGTTTTGGGGGGAAATAAATGAAGAAATTAACCTATTTACACGAGTGGCATTGCTGTTGCAAGTATTAAATATAGTTGGAGGCATTTTACACTTTATATATGTTTTTTTTCTTTTTTCAGTATGCTGTCCATTTATGTGGTTTGGACGGTTTGGGATAACTAGACCAGAAAACTGTTCGTGAATTTTTGATTTTGAAATGTATTGTTTAGAAAACGATCTATCTCTTTTCACGCGTTTAGCACAAGCTTATTTAAATCAAACTGGCAGACTTCTGGGAAAAATATGCAGTTTTTGTTTGTCCCATAACAACGTGTAGCAAATGCAGGACATTGCACCTTCCTGCACTCGTTGTTTCCATGTGTGTTAAGCTTTTGGATATGTGTTTATGGAAATATGGGTACCATTTTGATCAACATCCTATGGTGCAAAAATGACCACGTTTGTCTGGCTAATGTATTGGAAATCCGTTTTGCAAAAGAGGTCACGGTTCAGCTCTGGATGTGAAAGCCCTTAAGATAGAGGGGAAGCTCACCCATAACTATTGGCATTTTGATGAGTGAGGATTAAACAGCTGGTTTTTCCATTCTTCTGGTGTCTACTTGCATGATTTTAGAGCGTAAAGAAACATTTTAGCAATTAATATTTATTTTATCTCCTTTTGCCCTTTACCTTCTTTTTGCAGAGTAATTGTGGACAAAAAATAAAGATCCGTCGGGTCCTGATGAATTGCCCTGAAATTGTAACTATTGGTCTAGTCTGGGATTCAGAGCACTCCGATTTGACAGAAGAGGTTATGAGGAATCTGGCAACACGACTTTACCTTCCAGGGGTATGTGCAGTCTTACAACCTAAAATGTAGGTAATGAAATGTTAGCATCATATGTCCAGTTTATTTGTTAAAAACGCTCCAGAGTTGGAACTTTAGCCTTGCTTTCTCACTCGCCGACCTTCATGGCCCTGGTAACTCTTCAATCATAAGAAACAGAAAGTAAATTAAAGCCAACGTGTTGTGAGGGTGCCTCTGTGACTCTCTAGTATAATTTGCAAGCGATACGAAGTTTGCGCATTTCTGAATGTGCTCCGACACCAACACGCCCCTAAGCATAGCATTGAAAAATAAAACATCGCATAATCTCTCTCTTTCCCTCCTATTTCCTCCCTTTACCAATCTATCAGTTTTTCCCGTCGCATCACACTTTTTCATCCATTTCTGCCTCAGCCCTCTCCTCTCCTTCCGCCATGTCAATAATTCCATCAGTCTTTCTCCTGAACGCTTTTGAAGAAAGCAACTAAGTTGCGGGGTTTGCAAATCATCAAAAAAGAAGTTACTATAAACGGAAGACCGTGATTGCTGATAGCTCACCCCCATAATATAATTCACCTGAGAAATAGAGCACAAGTCTGCTGACACTGCATCACAGTGTGAACTAAGGGCTAGATGTAAAAAGCATTTTTGCAGTGGCAAATACTCCGATTCGAGGTTTGCGACTGCAAAAAATTTGTTTTTTTGTTTTTTTTTATGTATCAGTCCTATTTTAAAAGACCGTAAAAAGGGATTGCGAGCACACACCAATTAGCTACTGGGACGTGCATGTTATAGACCTCCCTTCCAACACCAAATACCAAACTGATGTGACCAGTATTAATGTTTTCAAACCAAAACCTGGTCAAAAAAAACATTGTAAATAAACTGGCTTTGTGTTCGGATGGTTAGCTGTTTGGATATTAGGTGTGCCCTTGTGACCCCATCCCCTTTGCGGATATAAAGATACGTTTGGGAGTAAACAGTGGTTCAAGGGACCACTACTGCCAACTGTCAGACAAATATAAAAAATAATATGCAGCATAGTGGGTGTTTTTTTAACCCTTTAACTCCGGCGGAAATTCCACCGCGGTGCGGGTGATTTATGGCTTGGTTCGGATGGCCCCTGGCCGTCCTCTGCACACGCCCACCGTGACGTCGGACGGCTGTCCGACGCACGCAACGGGTTAAAGAAAACTGCTGCATTTACAAAATTAAATTTACTTGTTTTAAAAAGCGATCATAAACTTCATGGTCTGCTGCCCCTCCCAGGTCACCAATAGGAGAGAGTCATAATTTGCGACCTACCTCATTAAAATTCATGAGGTAAGTCTGATGACATCCTCCTCTGAATTGAAATTTTAGTGACCAGCATATTAGTACTGCCTGTCACGAATTGAGATCCATTTTTTTATGAACCATTCTTAATGCATTTCACTCCAAATTCTTCGTTACCAGCTGTGTAGCATGGTCTGATGCCAATTGCTTGCTTGTACATTGCTTTTTAACTCCTGATTATGCCACCTTCTTGAGCACAAAAAGCCTCAAGTCCTCAACTTATCCATTCCATCTGATCGAGATTTCTAGCTGCAGATTCCTTACTTCTAGAACCAAGAAACTATTCCATAAGCAGTATCCCTGCACGCTGTCGGTGGCTCAGTTTGGCTTTACGTGGCATCACCGTTGAAGCCAGATGTGACGCTGCGTATAAATCACGTTGCTTGACACATTCTGACCCACTTACTTAACAAAGACACATTTGTTACCCTATTTGTAGCACATCTCCCAAACCTATGCAGACTTCATTGTCTGATCATAACCAGGGAGCCATTTTTAAAGTTATCCCCTGGTTACTCAATGCACTGTATTGCCATACCAATGGCTGATTGTGTACTATGTTGGTGCTGAATTACAATAGCAATCATATTCTTAACTGTCCTTCCTCTAACATTGTATAAATAGACTCACTACCAAGATTAATCTTTATTGAGCAATGTTAATATTCACCCGATCTTTGGACCGAAAAGTAAGGCCTATGGCTACATTTGGCCTTGTTGAAAGCAGGCAGTATGAGTCGGTATATTTTGGTATTAAGCATTCATAATTATGTTCTATGTGCTTCTCTCTGAAGTAATTTTGCGGAGGTTTTTTTTCCAGCTCTTCTACAGAGTTACAGATGAGCAAGCAAAGGACAGTGAACTTTGCCTTGTGGGTATGATCTGCTACACGAGCCGCCATTATTGTGCCTTTGCGTATCATAATAGGACTTCAAAGTGGATATTGTTTGATGATGCAAATGTGAAAGAGGTAAGCTCTGTTTAACTTTTATTTCATGTGATTATTGTATTCCATAAAATGCTGTCATATAAAGCACAGCATACATGTATCGTTGTCTGGATTATTAAATCACAAGTAAAAGTGCCTTTGAAAGTGCCATGCTTTAAATAGCTCAGACTGAAGGCATCCTGCTGAAAACAGTAAGTAATTGCATAAAATCATATGTGAATATTTAAGATCGTTTCATGTAAACGTATAAGAACCGCAATTTAAAACATTATCCTTCTCAATTTTAAATGCAAAGTTGAATGTCCGAGCTTCGGGATCTGAAGGAGCGAATCGAGGGGGCAGTGTTTGCAGGCAATGCAAAGAGGCTGCCTCTCTTTAAAGTCTTTGTTGGCTACTGCAAGCTCTAACGCACTGCAAGTCATTACTTAAGCGCTTAACTTTTTTCACCATTATTGAAATTAATTTAACAAAACGGATAATCAATGTGGTATTGCCTGGATTTAGTACTCCTATGACAGTCTCTCTGCATGTCCTGACCCTTAGGTCGTCAAAAGGTTTGTGGAACAAATCTCTGCAAGACTTAAGACATTTTGGGCATAAGCAGACAATGTGTGTAATTGGTTCAGATTCTCCTTTGCAAAGCCTGCATTTGTTGACTGACTCTTTTTTAGTCATCAAAGAGCATAGTCTAATGTTGGCAAGTCTTATAGGTGATATGCCATAAACTTGCTCTTTACTAAGTTCAAGTAACTGGTTGTTAAGTAAGTTGGGCTCTTCAATTCTGTATAGGGTTTAATTACCATCCATGTGTGAGAACGCCATGCAGTTTTGCTTCTTGACCTCCAGACTACTTATACTTCAGACACTCTTGTTCATAGCCTTTTTAAATCAGAGCTGGTTGACTTGAAGGTTCCAGGCTTCTCGTATATGCAGATTGTTTAGGTGCTCTTCCAGATAAAGTCAGTCTCCCCCCCGCCCCCTTTTGCGAATGTGCATTGACCTTTGTCTAGACCCGCAGTCCGGTCTGAGATATACATGTTGAAAAGCAGGGGAGGTAGAAGTCACCCCTGGTTCAAACCAATCTTAGTTGTAATTTTCCTCGATAGATGTGAATGATCTCCTAATTTAATTCTTATCCATGTATCTGTGTACAGGGATTTGATCTCTCATAGCAACTTTGATTTGAATTCCCTAGATTCGCAGCACTCAGACTTGCAAAATATTTTGCCTCGATGTCTAACAAAGCTATTACACGGTAGTTGCCTGCAGACATTTCCTACCTTCATTGTAGATGGGATGGACTTTAGAACCTTTTCAGGTGTCTGTATTTCTTCAATGGCTAGGATGTAACTGTGTTGAGAGCTTCTTAACCCAGAAGTTTGAATTTGATTGGCATAATACCTGAGGTAGATCGTTGGGCCGATTAGCCTATTAGCGCAATCATTTCTTGACTTACTAATAATGTTTTGTGAAAGAGCAGTGCATTAGTCCAGATTTTCTATTCCCCAACTATCTAATAAGAGGGCCTGGTCACTTTCATGATTCACCTCCAAGGCACTCTGTGTTTATTTGGATCAAACGTCTTTTCCTGCGCTGCGGTTCTCTACTTGTACTGAGTAGTGTGTGCAAAGAAAGTGTACCTATTCTGGTTCAGTGATATTTGCATTATTCACGTTTCGTGTTCCACTTTCAATTACATTCACTGCTTATCAAAAATATTTTGAGACACTCTTTTACTGGCACATAGAAGAGTGGTCCAGCATTTGTCGCAGTATACGTTTTGGCTACCCAAACCTCTTTTTGATTTTTTTTCCTAGGTAATGTTATGCATTGAAGTAGACCTTTGTCCTGAGGGCTTTTCCATAGTAATCAAGGTTTTGTTCAATAGCTTTTTAAATATTTTGCTTCCAGTGTTGCCAATTGCCTTTCCTTTCAAGCAGAGTTAGTAACTTTGTGGAGCATCTCCTGGGACGTTTTGACAGAATATTTTCTGTGAATCTCTTCCATTGTTTTGCGGAATTGTCTCTACTTTCAATGCATATATTTAAGAATGCCACATAGTAATCTGCAATATCCAAGTCTATGGCTTTGTTCCATTTTAACCTCCTTAGATTTTCGGTACGTGCTCTGGTTATTAAGGTATTTGTTGGTTTGATAAGGGGCACAGTGGTTACTCGCATGATAATGTACGTGGTGGACTAGGCATACATACATACTTTGATGTGGGGTCATATTTATTTAATTTTTAAACCTTTTAGCGCTATTTACTTAGATTAGTCAACTGGTTTGCACTAGACTTAGCACTTTACTTTCTACAGAGCATCGCATTTTACGAATTACTGCAGTACTGTAAATAATAGTGCCACCTTATTCTGTTTTGCAGGTGTCAATAGATTTAGATTGTTTTATTAACCAGCTTTAGAAACTCAAGTACAAAAACTGCGAACATGGAACATGCTGAACTTTCTTTGTTAAATAATTTTATGTTTATTATGTAATTGTAATTACACATTTGCACTTTATACTGGTAATCTCAATTAGTTTTTAGCACGTTGGAAATGAGAAACGTGTTTGATTTATATACTTCTTTTAAAAGGTTGTTCTCACTTTCACGGACTTGCCTGTCTAAATAAAGTAAAAATAAACATGGTTAAAAGTTTGATGACTTGCAGGTGGTGATCACTTTCTGTGCGTTGATCTACTTGAATTTGTGAATGTATTTGAACATGGCATGATTTGCCAGTATGTCATCTAGATAAGAAGCTCAGTTTTGAGAAGTTCGGGTACAAGGGGAGTGAAGGAAGGAGGGCGGGGTCCATGTCGACTTTGAATCTGCCATTTAGTGCCTTCAGTCCAACCGCCCATGCGAGCAGCCTTTCATCTAGTTTGTCACAATGTCTTCTCGAGGGGTGCACCTGGTCAGAGACCTCCCAGTAGATCTCTATCTCATTCTGCTGATCTTCGTGATCTTAAGTTCTAAGTAAGCCAAGTTAGATCAAAATCTCCAGTTAAAATAATGCAGGGGGTCTCTATATTCAGCTTCAGTTCCATGCTGATTTCATGCAATTTTGATCACTATCGATCTTTTTTCTCTTGAGTTTGGATTGATATAGAGGTTTATTTAAAAAAAAAACTGTCGAATTTTGTGTTCACTGGTCCATCCTTCAAGTTTTAGTGCAAGTATCCTGGCCACTGATATAGAGAACCAATCAATACATAAATATTAATTGGAACTAATCTAAATGGATAGTCGTCCACTCCTCACCCATCCCCCTTTGCCGCTTAGTTTTAATTGCATGATTTGGATACTCTACGAATCTTATTAATGGAATTGAAGTTTGTGGCTAGGTATGAAGGGCTATCACTTTAAATTGTTGCCAGTATCTTACTAAGTTGCTGTTGTTGGCCTTTTGTCTCAAGCACCACAGATTCCAGACACCGATATTTAATTTGTTTACAGGCACTGTTGGCAGTATAGCATTGTTTGTAATTCAGTCAAGATTAATCACAGGGCAGTTAGAAGCCAGCTCCAGTATGTTTTTTTGCATGAGCAATTGACTTGTATTGTGCAGTTCCACTCTAAAATCTTTCTTTGTTGATGGAGCTGCTGCATCTTAGAGTGAACTGCTTGGAGTTTTTAATCGCACAACAGCACTTCTTACAATTGAGTGTAAATTTACGTGCCTTTCTTTCAGGAGGAGGCGGGGTGCTTAAGTAGAAAGGTACTTGATGGCGCAGTAAATAAAGCTTGTGAACTTTAAAGGGAGTCACAAACCATGAAATGGGAGCGCAAAGGTCAAGGACCATGCAATTGCCCTGAAATGTAACAACCATTTTCTTTTCTTTTTTATTACCTTTTGGATAGGTGCATTTGCACCTGCATCAGACCAAAATAAATCTGTTGTTTACTACCCTCTCATTTGTCTACTGTGGCTGACTTCAGCAGACTGACATTTGTAGAGCATAGTTGTGGATGGATTACGAGACTAAGTACTTCTATTGTAAATGACTTAGAAATGTGTTAGTGTTTTTTCTTTGTTTCTTTACTTTATTTTTGTTTGCATTTGAAATAAATGGCTATTGCTATATATTTTCCCTCTTCGTCATGCATCTTTTGCAACATGTAAAATTGTGCATAGTTGCATTAAAAGGGTAGAACATGGCTTAGCATATTCCATTAGACATTATGTAATTCAAAGAAAACTGAGAGTAGGAGAAATTTGTAAACACTGCCATCGAATAGTTATGTGTATATTAATAGTTGTATTTATTTCTCAGGTTGGAACAAAGTGGAAAGATGTGGTCACCAAGTGCATCAGGAGTCACTTTCAGCCTTTACTGCTGTTTTATTCTAACCCAGATGGTACATCTGTATCAACAGAAGATGCTCTTAGGGAGGTCATTCATTGGTCACATTATAAAACTGTGCCTCGCAGCGGAGATGACCCAGGTACTACCTACCACATTCCTGTCAAAATCCAATGTTTGCAATAAAAGTACAACATACACACTAACATAACTTCTGTAAAATTTTATTTGAGCAATAGGTCTTCAATATCAGGTTGCTTATAAAAAAAAATAATGCATCATTTTCTTTTGTAAAGGATCTGAAAGGTTGCCTCTGCATTCAACGAAGCCAGATCACACCAAATATGTTCCCTTTGGGGAAGCTGGTTATCAAATCAGTGGTCATCGGACTGAGTCTGATAGTGCAGTTTTCAGTAGGGGCCATGTCCAAGCAAGCGGCGGTAAAGGTCAAGGTATGTATCTTATTAACTATGTCTTAAAGTTTGTATTTCTTTTTAATCTTGGCAAGTTTTTAAACCACCTCTGCACCCCTTCCAATTTTTTCTGCTCATTCTGTTCTGTCTTTTTCTGTGCTTTGCTTGGTCTTACCTTGACCTTATTCATCCCTCGCTTCATACTTCCACAACAAGATCACAGACATACACAGCAGCTTCAACAACCAACCAACGCACACCATGACCGAACAACCACCCCCCACCACCACCCTCCACGCCTGGACCCCGATCAGCACCGAAGACACCATCCGCACGATGAACTCCATCCACTCCGGATCACCGGCCGACCCCTGCCCTCACCACGTCTTCAACAAGGCCGACGCTGTCATCGCACCCCACCTGCGAGACATCATCAACACATCCTTCGACACCGCCACCTTCCCTGAGAGCTGGAAGCACGCCGAACTCAGCGCCCTACTCAAGAAACCAACAGCGGACCCCACCGACCTCAAGAATTGCCGCCCCATCTCGCTCCTCCCGTTTCCAGCCAAAGTCATCGAGAAGACCGTCAACAAGCAGATGGCCGCCTTCCTCGAGACGAGCGGATCCCTCGACCCCTCACAGTCCGGCTTCCGAGCCAACCACAGCACCGAGACCGCCCTCATCGCCGCCACCGATGACATCCGAGCCCTGATGGACAATGGAGAAACAGCGGCCCTCATCCTCCTAGACCTCTCCGCGGCATTCGACACTGTCTGCCACCGCACCCTAGTGCAGCGCCTCAGCGACGTCGGAATTCAGGAGAAGGCACTGGAATGGATCATCTCCTTCCTCGACGGAAGAACACAGAGAGTCCGCCTGCCACCGTACAAGTCAGAGGCCTCCGAAGTCATCTGCGGCGTCCCCCAAGGATCATCTCTGAGCCCCACCCTCTTCAACGTCTACATGAGCCCCCTCGCGGCCATCGTACGCAAACACAACCTCAGCATAATCTCCTACGCCGACGACACCCAGCTGATCCTCTCCCTGACCAACGACCCCGCCGCCGCCAGAGCCAACCTGCACGAAGGGATGAAAGAGGTAGCCGAGTGGATGACGACCAGCCGCCTGAAACTGAACTCAGACAAGACGGAGGTCCTCATCCTGGGCTCTTCACCCTCCGCCTGGGACGACTCCTGGTGGCCACCCGCCCTGGGCACCGCACCCAAACCGACAGACCACGCACGCAACCTGGGATTCATCCTGGACTCCTCCCTCTCCATGACCAGACAAGTCAACGCCGTCTCCTCGTCGTGCTTCAACATCCTGCGCATGCTACGAAAGATCTTCTGGTGGATCCCCACCGAGACCAGGAAGACCGTCACCCAGGCCCTCGTCACCAGCCGTCTGGACTACGGCAACGCCCTATACGCCGGTACCACCGCCAAGCTCCAGAAGAGACTCCAGCGGATCCAGAACGCCTCAGCCAGACTCATCCTCGACATCCCATGAACCAGCCACATCTCCGGACATCTGAGAGACCTTCACTGGCTCCCCGTCAACAAAAGAATCACCTTCCGCCTCCTCACCCACGCACACAAAGCTCTACACGATCGAGGCCCGAGCTACCTCAACAGCCGAGTCAACTTCTACGCTCCCAAACGCCACCTCCGATCAGCCAACCACGCCCTCGCCGCCGTCCCCCGCATCCGAAGAGCGACTACAGGAGGAAGGTCCTTCTCCTACCTGGCCGCCAAGACCTGGAACTCCCTCCCGACCGACCTGCGCCTGACCCAAGACCACCTCTCCTTCAGGAAGAAGCTGAAGACCTGGCTGTTCGAGCAGTAGCGGCACCCCCCCCCCCCCCCCCCCCGCGCCTTGAGACCCTACGGGTATGTAGCGCGCTTTATAAGTGTCACTGATTGATTGATTGATTGATCCCTTCCTACCAGCCACTTTTTCCAGGCTCTCCTTCTTTAATTTCTATACTGCTGCCCTTTTTCTTTTTTCTTCCTCTCGTCTTTTCTTCCTGCCTTTTGTATGTACTTTCTTTCAATTCTAAATTGCTGCCCTTGCCTTCACTTCTACCCTTATTATTTATTTTCTTTGTCATCCTCTCATACTTACCCTCTTTCTCCTTTTTTCCGTGTGTCAGTTTTATGTCTTCTTTCCAGACCCTTAGACAGGGCAAGAACCACTGGCACTGCACTTGGGCCGGTTGGAGGGGGGTGAGTTGGTGAAAGGCGGTGGTGGGAGTACTGCGACTGTGTGTATCTGTCTGTCTTGAAAGCTAATAAGATGGCCTACTGTTAATGTGTATTGTTGCCGTCACTCCACTAGTCTGAGGATTCCGTCCTCCTTTCCAGACTCCTCCTTTCTCTCTAGTAAGCTCCAACAACAACAAGCTGATGGATGGAATGCTTGAATTAATGTTGGCTACTGGCAATTGCTCGGGCGGTATCCCAATCCATAACTTTTCGCCCACCATACTATCTCAGTTTGGACCCACCAATATGGAAATCAGCCTTGACCCTGCTCCTCATGGGAACAGTGCAGCATGAACAGCCACACCAGGTCCTCCCTGAACCAGAATACAAGCAACCTAGAACAGTTTTTGCACTGATAAGGGCTCATGAGCGAGGTATAGCTTGATTTCCTTGGGACAGTGAGCAAGAGACCCAAGTCTGGGCATACCCATCGCACTTAGGGCATCAACTGCAACAATTGCAAGGTGATGGATGGAATGCTTGAATTAATCTCAGCCTCTGACGGTCCCTCAAGCCACAACCCACTCCATTGTTTTTCTTTTACCATGCCACCTCACTTTGGACCCAGCCATGTGCAAATCAGCCATGGCCCTGCTCCTCATGGAAGCAGTTTAGCCCAAACTGCCAGCCAGGTCCTCCCTGATCTGGAACTCGAGCAACCTGGGACTGATGTCGCCCTGATGAGGGCTCATCAGCCAGGTATAACTTGATTCCAGTAAGTAAGGTCATTAAAATATCCGTATTTCACTTCAGTTAATGATATTGTCCGTTGTTATCAGCCCAATAGTCTTGCAGTGTGCATCATAGATACTGTAATTTGCCAACTGAGCTGTAATATGCTAAACTTTGCTTTCTTACGTACCTCTCGGATGCCATTTTTGTGAAATGTTTCTGAATGAAATAGGCTTCTTCAAGGTAAAGAAGCTGCTTGACAGGAGAAGATCCCAATTGGTAGGTCAATAGACAAATCTCGGGCGTTCATGGTGCTTCTCATTATGCTCCATGGAGAGAGGAAATTCAGGCTGGACCCAGAAAGAAGAGGACCCACACCATTGTTCTCAAAGAACAAGTTACGTGAGGTCCTAGAGCCGTAATAATAATCTAATGTACAATAAACAGATTGTACAGAGAAGACTAGACGTCTGCCATGACTTGGTTGGGTGTGAATGGCTGTTTTTCCTAGGTTCTCTTAATAGATGTTCTCTTATTTTGCTAAAAGTTGGCACAGTCCTGCTGATGAAGTGCATTTTAGCTTCTTTCTGTGCTCCTACTTTTGCATTGAAACATGTATTCTATATGACAGTATGGAGAGCATTTTTCAACTTGTGTATCACTCCTATTTCCCTTACTGCTTGAAAATACCAGTTTCATCTTTGTTTACACTTTGAAAAGGAAACATTTCTGACAGCATCGTATACATCGTGTATGCAGCTGCACCAACATAATATTTTATTGTTTATGTTAAGTGGGCTGGGGAGCATCCTCACTCCCCTAAGTCTGAATTTGAGTATTGTTACAATTCATTTTGGAAAGTTTAATGTAAATGTGTTTCTTCAGTTAAGGTAGGACCTAATGATCAAAAGGAGAGAGTGAAGGACATATCTAAAGAGTGTGCGCAGAAGGCAGTCTTGCTAAAAAGTGCATCATCCGCCCAAAGAAAATTTTTGGACAGAGGACAAAAACTAGATGCTGCCAGGCATAAAGGTAGGCTAAAACTGCCCAACTTATCCTACGTAATGTCAACATTGTTCTCAATGTCTGTTTGACTTTGAAGCCTAGGTCTTTCTGATCATCTCTGTTGCAGACATAAATATTAATGTTGTGTTGTGTGACAGTAGAAACATCATCCCTGTGCCTTGTTTGTAATTGTTTGTCATTCTGCTGGAAATGTTTACTTAGATATCTTTAGTCTGTCTCCCTCACATCAACAGAGGTAGAAAGTAAGATTACTGAAAGTCTTTGTAACGCTGGAAATATGAGAACAATTTCCTCTCATGTACACAGTACTTTGGAGAGGTGCCTCTGTCTGTACCCTTTATACTGTCCCCAAATTCCTTATATTTTGCTCACAATGAAAGACTAGAAAATGTAGCAAGCTTTTGCTCAGTTGCTTATGAAATAGATTGTCTCCTGAGATTTTTAATTTAGGGTTTTTTGTCCAGTTCTTTTCCTTTATGAGGGAGAGAGAGAAATATATATATATATATATATATATATCTTTATCTTCCATGAAAACTCCTAACAGCCACCTCCAATCCCACAAGATCGGCGAAGCAGGAGACGGACCACAATTGAGGGTAACAATTCTTTTACTGCAGAAAAAGGTCAGGTGGAAAAACCAGCGATGACGCGTTTCGGGCCAAGCGGCCCTTGTTCACATGCAGAGAGTAGCAGAATGCTGTTATTTTTATAATGCAAAACACCCCGCCTACATCCCGCCTCCAGCTTAGTCATGTGACATCATAAATATGGTAAAAAGACTGTTGTTGTCGAGGCCAAATGCAAAATAAATTCCCATATTGTTTTGTACATGCCAAAACAACACAGGGATAACATAATATAAATTGCATAATTGCAATAACATACCAATAAATTCATTAATTTCACAAGGCATAAAATGAGCATGTATGTACAAAAATTTCGATAGCTCACTGGATAAATCCACTATGCCAAACAGGCCTCAACTTATTCAACAGAAATGAGTGTTAATACCAAGTCAATTGTTCCCCAAAGGAACAATCCAAATTTACGCTAGGAATTATGTAGGCTATAAAGTGCAAAATGTGCTAAAAATTATTTACAATAAAGTGGCTAAACACCTCTGCCTAATGTGCAAGGAAGCTTTCAATACAGTGCAAACACATCTATATCCAACAAAGTGCTAAAATGTATAATAAATAAATCTCTGAATATTGAAAATGAATCAGAATATTACCTCTCTAAAAAATTTGGACTGAGCCTTATTGTTATCATAAAAGGTAAATCTAAAACACTTAAAAAAACAGTAATTCATTATTATTAAATACAATGTGCAAAAGTCAAGTGAATACTATTCTAAAAGAGGGAAAAAAGATTAAATAGTAAACCTGGAGATCTCGTAAAGTTGATGTTTTACCAACTTAAATAGTAAGAGGAATTTCATAATATCATAGATAACAGGGAACCTGGCTATCTATTAGAATCGAGAACAATCAATGAATAACGAACCCCATGGGGACAGACAATCCAAATGAGCAACAGGGAGCCTGACTACTCATCTGGTGGGGTATGTATGACACCGGCGGATATACTCTATCTAAGACCAACTCTAATATTTGTCATAAATCTCATAGTAACAATAAACTGGCACCCATATACTGAACAGACTTGAGGAAATATTAGTTGGAGATTTCTACAAAAAATTATGGATGTCCTCAGTAGTATTAAGGCCATTGGGCCACTTACTGTCGAACTCCAAAATAAAACGCGTCTCCAATTGCCTCAGTAGCAATTCCCTATTTCCTCCTCTCCGAGGTTTAGGGACTGATCCTACCACATAATAGGACAGGCAACTTAGATCTTTATTATGTTTTAATGCAAAGTGCCGTCCTACCGGATATGCGGCATCATTATGTAATATGGCTCTGAGGTGTTGGAGAATCCTGACGTGCACCTGTGCCTTTGTGCTTCTGATGTAATTTAAACCACAGGTGCACGTCAGGACATAAACTGCAAAGTCTGTCTTACATGAGTGGTTCCTTTTAATGGGAATTTCTTTAGAGTCATATGTATATATATATATCTATATCTATATCTGTATATATGTGGGTCATATCGGGCTTCAAGGAGTACAGCCACCCTGCTGCTGGCATGGCCTACACCTGCATTATACTTTTTTGGAACCCTTATCCATACAACAACTTCTTTTCAGTGAATAATTGCTTGATGGTCCATACCAAGGTAATTGCATACGTAGATGCCTTCCCTTATGTGTCTGGAAGAGGCATTCTTTTATTCTAATGTGCAGTGCACAAACTTAGGAACATAGCCGTAGCCATCTATCTTGCATATAAGGTAGTATCAGGACGTTACTGGAGTTCAGACCGGGCACTTGGATGCTAACCCCACTCCTTCCACTTTCAGTCAAATAATATCTGTAGCGACCTCCAGAATCTAAAGTGACGGCACAAGGGGAAAAATTGGAAGGTAGGTATAGAGAAAAAAAATGCTCTGTAAGCATCTTGGCTAGTCTCAGAGGCACAGGCTGGTGGAAGGTATGTGGCAAGGACCCTCGGTCTGTGAAGGACTGAGCCGGTATTCCTATAAGACTAGGTACCATTAATGTATAAATGTATGTATAAATTGTTTTGTAGCGCGCTCTATTACTTGAGAGTATCCTGGCGCGATGGAAAAAAAGAACAAGGGGATAGCAGCAGGGATTTAACTTATGTCACATTTCTGAACAAATGGGTTTTAAGATTCTTCTTAAACTGGGCAACGTTTTGACAGGAGCGCAAATGGAAGGGGAGAGTGTTCCAGACACGGGACACCACTACAGCAATAGACTGGCCACCCAGCCTGGCCCGCCTAAACCGGGGAAGGGTCATTTTGAACAGCGAGGCTGATCTAAGGGCTCTTGTGGGGACATAGAGAGTAAATCTCTTCTTTAAATAAGCCGGACCTTGGTCATGCATGGCTCTAAATGCAAGCACTAAAGATTTAAAAAGAATGCGTTGCGGTACTGGGAGCCAGTGCAGACCAGACATATGAGACCGAACGCTCTTCCATCTCGGGATGTTACAGAGGAGACGGACGGCGGCATTCTGAATGACCGACAACCGCTTGACCAAATAGGCAGGAATGCCGCTAAACAGAGCGTTTGCATAATCCAGCCTTGCCAAAATAAGTGCTCGTGCAACAGTCTCCCTAGCCTCTCTGGAGAGCAGTGGAAAAAAAATTCTGAGCATTCTCAAAGTGGCAAAGCAGGTCCCCGAAATTTTCTTTATATGATCCTCAAATCTTAGATCCTCCCCAAACCAGACTCCAAGATTTTTTGCAGGGCCACCCATTACTTTAGGACAAGGTATGTTAGGGGGCCACAGCGAATTCCTGAAACTGAGAGGGAAGGAACCATAAAAGAGGACCTCTGATTTATCCTCTTTACACTTTAGCTGGGCCGAGGTTAACCAGCGAAAGACTGAGGACAGGCAGAGCTGAACCACTGTAGTGTCTAAATGGTCGTCTGGCCAGGTAAAGAGTAGCTGTGTATCGTCAGCATACCCGATGATTTTAGCCCCGTACTGTTCTGCTAAATAAACCAAGGGGGTAATGTATATGTTGAACAGTAGGGGGCTAAGGGTAGATCCCTGTGGTACCCCAGTGAGAAGTGGTTTAGGCTCAGAGGAAAAAGGTGGCATCCAGACCTGTTGTGTTTTACCAGAAAGAAACGAGGACACCCAGGCTAGGACATTGCCACCAATGCCAATTGTGGATAACCTAGCAGTAAGGAGTGCGTGAGGGACAGTGTCGAAGGCGGCAGAGAGATCCAATAAAATCAGGACCGCTCTGCCGCCCCCGTCCAAACACTCACGTATGGACTCCGACATCTCGACCAGCGCCGTCTCCGTACTGTAGGCCACCCTAAAGCCCGACTGGGCTGGGTGCAGAGCATTTGAAGTCTCAACGAACCTTTCCAATTGGCGAAAAACCACTTTCTCACATATTTTTGCCAGTGCAGGCAGGAGGGAAATGGGACGATAGTTGCCTGGGACAGTAGCATCGAGGCCTGGTTTTTTCAGAAGCGGCAAGAGCTTTGCCTGTTTCCATTTGCCAGGAACCTCAGCTAGAGAGAGAGAATGGTTGACAATCTGAGTGACATCGCTGCAAACAATGCTGGCCACCTCAGCAAGTACACGGGCAGGGCAAGGGTCTGAGGGGGAGCCCGATTTTAGAGACTGAAGAAGGAGCAAAATATCACCCTCTTCAATCGGTGAGAAGTTAGTGAGCTGTTGAGTTTCACTATGGCAGGTCCCAGTGGCGGGGCCATCCCCTATACTTTCTGCCGGTAAAGCCGAGAGCAAGTCCCGCTGAATGTTTGCTATTTTATCTACAAAAAAATTAGTTAGACAGATCTTCACACCATTCCGCCGAAGACGGGAGTATGGCGGCTTCAGCTACTGGGGATACAAAGCTTTTGACAATAGAGAACATTTCTCTACTATTGTTTTCTGCTTTGGCGATTCTCTTTGCATAATACATCCCTTTAGCAGTTTTAATGGCGGCATAATAACTTTTTTGAGCCACACGCAGGGCAGCCTTTGACTCAGAACTATATCCCCGCCTCCACCTTCGCTCTAGTTTTTTACAGCCGAGTTTTAGCTCCCTCAGCTCGGGCGAAAACCAGGGTTGAGAGGGGCAGTGTCGCACCCTAGATATAGTAGCGTGTTTAATAGATGCGTTCGCCGCTTGCAGCACCCTGTCGTTAAAGGCATCAACCGCCTTTTCTAACTCAGGGATAGGTTTTAAACAAGTTTTCAATAGCTCCTGGCCAAACATTTCCAAGTTGATCCTCTGGGGGTGGCCAGCCGGTTGTGTCCGAAACGATCTGGCTGCATTATCAACCACCCATGAGAATCTAACGAGGTCATGATCCGACCATGTGACCTTTTCTACGTCTGATATGTTAATAGGGAAGTTAGAGCACACTAAATCCAAGCGGTGGCCTCCAACATGCGTCGGGGAGGACACCCATTGCCTAAGCTGAGCCAATTCAAAAACTTCCCTCAGTCGGCGTGCTTCCATAGATTCAATATCCTCTACGTGAATATTAAAATCACCGACCAAAAGAAATTTTGGAAAACTCAAGGCCCGTGGTACTATACATTCCTCTAACGTTTCATTAAAGTTGCTAACATAACCAGGAGGCCTATAAATCAGGGACCCCCCTAAAGTGAAGTGGGGACTGATAATGAGGGAGAAGTGAAGGGCCTCCGCGCCAAACCCTACTGCTAATTGCTCCGTAGAGAAACTCCATTCTTCCTTAAAAATCACCGCTACACCTCCCCCTCTCCCTACAGGTCTATCAGCTCTAACAATCTTGAATCCTCTGGGGACAGCCAGTTCAATGGTTGGGGCACATGAATCAGTGAGCCACGTCTCCGTGATAAAAAGGAGGTCAAGCTGGCTGTCCACCAACACCTCAAAGATATCAGCCGCATGTTTCACCATAGATCTGGCATTAATTAGGCCGGCCCTAATCACTGTATGGTCCCTGTCATTAGCTGGGCATGGAGGTAGGGAGGGCTGGAGGGAAAAACCACAGCTAGAACACTCCGCCATCATACCCTCCTGTCCCAGCCACTGGCAGCATCCGTTTTTGACCAGGGGACATAAATCCAGAAGCTCCCCTCGGGAATACCTGAGCATATGGGGTCCGGAGCGACTAGAAAATAGAGGGACCGAATGACTGGCCCTAGGCCCGTCCTTGGCACGGACGGGCACAGACGGGCCCTCCTTTGGCGCGATAGCGGCGCGCCCGCTGCGCGTTCTAGGAGGCATCCCTATTTGACGCCCAAGCCCCTCCCCGAGCTGGAGCGCTAACTCCGTTCCAGTAGGGGTCCGGGACTCCCAAGATGGCGCCCGACCTGTCCCTCCACACAATCGGCACAGGCAAGCCGCGGTGGACCGGGGAACAGGGGGACCAGGAAGCAGCAACCAGGTAAGTTTTAAAAAAGCAAACTATTTATAACAGCACTACACAATTATTACATCAATTGAGTCAGTGAAACGAAATCGTTTTTTAAAAAATATTAAAAGGATTAAGAGCGCCTGCTGCGTTAGTACTGTGCAGAGAAGGAGGGCAGAAGAGAATCACTCGCAGTCTGCTCGCCTTTTTTTCCAAGCGCTATCACAAGGCGCTGCCACCACCTCGTTCAAACGCACAGGACTGCAGAGTCTGAGCCTATTTGACGCCCAAGCCCCTCCCCGAGCTGGAGCGCTAACTCTGTTCCAGTAGGGGTCCGGGACTCCCAAGATGGCGCCCGACCTGTCCCTCCACACAATCGGCACAGGCAAGCCGCGGTGGACCGGGGAACAGGGGGACCAGGAAGCAGCAACCAGGTAAGTTTTAAAAAAGCAAACAATTTATAACAGCACTACACAATTATTACATCAATTGAGTCAGTGAAACGAAATCGTTTTTTTAAAAATATTAAAAGGATTAAGAGCGCCTGCTGCGTTAGTACTGTGCAGAGAAGGAGGGCAGAAGAGAATCACTCGCAGTCTGCTCGCCTTTTTTTCCAAGCGCTATCACAAGGCGCTGCCACCACCTCGTTCAAACGCACAGGACTGCAGAGTCTGAGCCTATTTGACGCCCAAGCCCCTTCCCGAGTATATCTGAATATACTTGTGTACAATAGGATACTTTGTCTTACGAGTGTCACAAAAATGGACATTGTATGTGTTGTTGGTGAGTGAAGCGATGTTTATTCCTAAACTCCATTAAGTGCATTTCTAGCTGTCCTGTGCCTGTCAGTCTGCAGGAAGACTCTACAGGAGGATGCCAAAGATGCAGGGGATTATATGTCCTCCCTTGATCTTCTGGACTCGTATTCACATATTCCCATACATACGAAGCATCAACGTGTTCTCAGGTTCGAGGTGGCAGGATGCCATTACCAATTCAATGTGCTACCCTTCGGGTTAAAGTCGGCTCCAAGTGTCTTCGCCAAGAGCTTGGTGCCAGTGGCGGCCTTTCTTCGGCGATCCGGACACCAGGTATTTCCTTACTTGGACGAGTGGTTGGTCAAGGCTCCATCCTTCCAAGCTGCCTGTGTTCGGCTGTTTCGCTCCCTAGGTCTCAAACTCAATGGGGAAAAGTCCTCTCTCATTCCTTCCAGGCCGCTGGTGTTCCTAGGAGCGCCTCTGGATACCATGCTTTCAAAAGCCTTCCCCACGAAAGAGGATTTGACGCCTCCAAAAGACAGTGCAGTCCCTATCTGCAAAAAAAGTGTGTTTTTAGTTAGGACATACAAATTAATGCCACGGATGATGTCCTCTTGCATCCCGCTCATTCCACACTGTCGCCTATGGCTGAAACCTCTCCAGGAGCAGTTCAATACTCAACTGACTCAATCTCAGGGCTCATTCAAAGACATTGTTTCAATAACACCAGAGATTACCTCAGCGATGTCCTGGTGGGCAGTCAAAGACAACCTTTCTCAAGGTCTATCCTTGCTTGTGGCAAAACTGAAGTTGTTAATGACGTCGGACGCTTCCATGGGCGGTTGGGGAGCCTACCTACAGGAGTTGTCAGCTCAGGAAGCTCTGTGTCACATAAATCTGTTGGAACTAACAGCAGTCTTTCTGGGCCGTCATGCTTTCTTGGAGAGGATTAGGAAATCGTCGATCCTTGTTCGCACGGACACCACCACCACCAAGTTCTATCTGCTGAAAAAAGTGGGACAAGAGCTCATGCCCTCTTAGTCCTGGTTCAGATGAATTTGGGATGGCTGCTAGCCCACAAGCTATCAGTGCAAGTTCAACATGTTCCAGGAGTCCAAATCGAATGGGCAGACTCCCTCAGCAGAGGCACCAAACAATGTCACGGATAGGAGCTAAACGAGGATTAGCTGCAGGGGGGTATCTTGCTGTTGGGGTTTCCGACCCAAGATCTGTTTGCTACGTCTCAACAGAGAATGCAGGTTCTACACCAGCAGATTTCCTCAGCCGGGCTCTCTAGGAAACTCCTTCCATTTCTCTTGGGAGGGAACTTTTGCTTCCTCATTCCCTCTGTTTCCTCTCATTCCAAAAGTTCTGCAGAAGATAAAACCGGAGCCTTGCCGCATCATCCTTATCGCCCCATGATGGGCGTGGCAGTACTGGTTCACAGAGCTGTATTGCCTATCAGGGTGCTCTCCAAATTTGTTCCAGCAAAATAAAATGAAGCAATTGAATCAGTGAGCTGAACCTTTATATAGACTTTAATTATAACATTTAAACTTGTGTTTTTAAATCTTCCTTTTGATTACAAATTTTAACCAAAATTGTACAGGCAAGATATGTGCAAATACGTAGATCCCTGAACATAGTTTACACTGGACCTCCTGGAGTCTGGTACCTGTGTGTATTGACATTCTGACAAAGGTAGTGTAAAGCCTATTATGATCTACTGTGTCAAAGTGAGAAAAGAGTTTGAGAAAAGATTGAAAAAAGAAACAAAACGGTATTTACATACAGTATTTACAATTTTTGCAACTTGAACAGTTCTGTTTTCTTTACAACACCTGGAGGTATAGAAAAACAATTATGACCTGCTGCCTCATGAACAACAATTCACTTGTCCCTCAAAAACAATCCTTTGTGATTGGAAAAACACTAATTGCTTGTATGCTCTTGGGTTTGTTTTACACTCTGGTATTATGTTGGAAAACCAATCCTATCCCACTTGAAGAACACCTCGGGTAAGAAACTCTGGGAGTAAATTGACCTCTATCACCAAAACAGTTTTGCATAGTGCCCCAAACCAATACCCCATAATCAGACTGCATTGGGTCGACCCTGATACACTACTCCCTCCCCAATCGCCTCACTAATTCTCAATGTATTAATTGTGATGGATAGGTGTGCTATCTCCCCCCCCCCCACTTCTCCCCTTTTTGTATGCATTTCTTATTGTTTCTCTCCTTTCCTCTCCCTTTCATCCACAGGAGTTTTCTTTTGTTTCAATCTTCCAATGGACAGCAAAGTAATCATTAATTAGCCTGGATAGAGGTGCATGTGTTATCAAAATGTTTCTTTCCCGCGTTAATAGCCATGGTCTATCCACCAGAATTTTGACCCCATATTTCAAGGACTTCTTTGTCAAAGTCTTTTATCAACCTAAAGCTACTTAGTTAGATGAGCAATAGCTCACAGTATGCATCAATCAGCCATTATTAGTGTTTTAAATGTCTCCTCTAGATTAGTCCTTTGATGTCAGTTTCAATGATCATTGCTAATTCACAAATGTCAACCTGGATTATTAGGTCTATTATGTAATTTGACCTGCATCACTGTACGTGTCTATGTAATTGCCTTTTTATCCTAAGTCCAATAACGCAATGGAAATAAAACAAGAAAAACGAATTCCTCACTAAGAGAAATGTTAAGGATCCTCCAAAATACCTCATGCTTCTGAAGAGTCATTACATGGAGAGTTTGAGTTTTAAGTTTACAATGAGCATGCCCTTCTCACATTGTTCAAGATAGTACTGGTACATTAACACACTGCAGCTAGATTAGGGAGTAGGTAATGGTTGGCTCACAGACAAGGTATGTAAAAGCAGAAGGCCAAATGTCCTTCATACTAGATGATATTGTGATGATATTGATTTGTGCACAAGGTTGTAATGTTGATAGCGGATCCTGTAAAATATTCAAAGGTGTTGCTCACACGTAAAAGCAAAAAACAATTAATAATATAATGTTCAAAGAGACATAATTGAAAGGCTTTATTCAAGGGGGAAATGTCAGTACATTACAGAATATTCGTGAAGCCTGTTTAAATGATACAAACTGGCTTGAGTATTGTATTGAAAAGCTAAAATAACCCATTATGCATTAACTTAAAAACAGACCTAAAGTGCAGGTGGTGTTTTCAGTGATGGTAGAAAGTGGGGACATTTGTAGGCAAAACCAAAGATCATACATATTTAGCTTAGCAAACTCCATTTTTTGAATCCTTGCTCAATCATGATCAGCTCTGGAAAGCATTATGTTCTTGTAAGATCGTTATCTGGGGCTCTATTTTAAGAAGCTGTTTAATCAGTAGCTAACAGTTCATCTTAACATTCAATTACAGAGCTGTCCTGTCCTGTTTCTTATTTAGGCAGGCTGTGAGCATACTGTTAGAAAGTTGTAATAGATTATACTGGGCTATATAAGAAGTAGAAGGTGCTAATAGTAGACTATATGGAGCTCTAGGAAACTACTATTTCCCTTCTAGCTGGACTGGTAAGTGAGTTTAGGATTGATCATTTAAGAAATGAGTCTGCAAACACTTTATAGTTTGGAGCACTGTTTTTTTTTTATTCAAAAGAATGCCACTGTTCCTAATGCTAGTTAAATGAACAGAGGTCCATAAAGAGTTATTTATGAGGATGATATTACTGGGAGAACAATAACGCCCAGGAATTGTTTAGTTAAACAATAAGCAGTATTTTATTGATCTCACAGTTTTAAGAGATTAACAACCCCTGCTGGGGTAATCCAAGTACAAGTGTTAATAACTAAGGAAAACACATAAAAAATGTGCACAGACATTTTCAGACAAAACATAAGTGACCGACAATTATAAACACACTAAGGTCACTAAATCACAAAGCAAAGCACTCCTGCACCACAATATATTTGATATAAAATCTAGCAGGTTAGAGTGCGGGCAACTACATTTCGATCCCTTTAAACTGTGGGATCATCAGCAGGACACCATTATAATAGCTTGCCTGGCAGATTGAGTATTTCCACATCTGCAATATGGAACTTCACAGGGAGATCGGACATTTTGAAAGCATGACCCAGTCAGGTGGCTCAGTGAGTTTACTGCTGTCTACTAGCAACCGTATGTGACGTCTCGAGTTTGGATCCTGCCAGGGTGGCCTTAGCTGTTCATAATTCCTGGGACCCTAAATTCCGCCTCATTTATTGTGTAATACATTAATATTAGTTGTTCACAAAATTGCATTTGCAAGTGGCATATAAAAACGAATGATTTATTATTTTTTATGAACAAATTGGGGATCAAGCTTGATATAAAATTGTGTTCACTTCACTAAGATTGAAGGGAGTCTCTGCCATTATTTCATTTGTTCTGGAGTCCACGGCCAGTGCTATTGAATGTCGGCATGGTGAATACCAAGCCTGCTTGCCCTTATGCCTCTTTGAGCAATCACCAGATGCTCTCTATCCCTTTAATCTCACTCGTGTGGATTCTTCTTTTATCCCTTCCTTCTTTCTTCCTCATGTTTGTCCGTTTTTCTCTTTCTCTGTTTTTCTCTCTTGAGTCGGTCTGTTGAAGAAAAATCAAGTGCCGGACTCCAAGGAATGTGTGCCAGTGAGCCCACCTGCAACCACAGGCTTAAATTAAGCTCTGGTCTCTGCTACCTTTATCACAAACTTAAAGTGCTGTAGAAGTTCAGTGCTGCTATCTGGACACCTGTGCATAGTTCCACTAATCAGTACTTTGTGCTATTGGTAAAAAAGAAAAGTGGTGTATTTGATTTGGTAAAGAGTATCTACAAAATGGTTTCTGATATGAAGTGTTTGTCTGAAGCTTACATTGGTGTTGCAGTTAAGCAGAGTGGGAATCTGCATGCACTGTATTGTAAAGAGCATAGTAGTGGTTATTTCACCGCAATTAAGGATGGTGTTTATCTTCAATACAGTGACTGATATTGACAACAAAGCACAAACCTTCATAGACCCCATATTTATTTGGCCCACCTCATTATATGACCTGAAGCACAGCCAATAAGGTGGGGGAGCTGCAAGCGCCAATCCTCTTCAGATGTTCCAACTGCCAGATTTTCTACCGGGCAACAGTGAAATTTAAGTCTACAATCTTTGCTTCCAGGCGCAACTTCTCAGGATCCGAGGTACATTTCGATATTTTTTTTCTATCAAAACCATAGCAGAATCCTCTTAGTTTAGGACTCTTTTCAAAACCTGTGAGTACTCTGGAGCCAGGAAGGTCTTCTGAAGCCTGCCAAGTTAAGTGTATTTTCTGCCTCTATAAATCCCGCTATAAACCTAAGGTCTGCAAGATTTGGGTACCATTCAGTAGCAAAATTTTAAAAGTCAGAGAGGGCTGCCTTTTTAGTTTTCTAAAGGCAGAGTCTCTTTGGACATCAGCAAAAATAAGTCCAAAAGCAAAGAAGCGCAAGTTAGAGTCTCCAACATCAAATACCTAGCTACTGAGGAGCTGTCAGATCCTTGTGGAACACTTTTGAAGAGACCCTCTGTTCATTCGCTGAAAAGACAGACTTATGCTCTAGCTAAAGTGGCACCATCTATTTCAAAGCCTTGTCATTAAAGAGGAGTTCTGAAAACATGAATGTTGTGTTTCCACCAGCTATGACGTACCACAAGTTCTGTCACCTTTGAAATTTTCAGTGACATCAACTTTCACTGATGCCGGTATCACCATTGATGAAGACTTTGGCTTTGAAGAGTAACTCTACAGCAAAATATCCTTCTGCAAAGACCCAGACAGCTAAATTATTTTTTGACTCATGCCTCATTGACTAAAAGTCAGTCGATGAAGAATTTCTCGTTGAAGCCACCATCAACTAATTCTCCGTCAACTAGAACTGCACTGTTAACGAAGACAACATCGTTGATAAAGTCAAAATCATTGAATACTACATCAGTGCCATTGTTAATGACACAAGCAATGACAACTATGACTCCAATAGCACCTTTTCCCTCTATTCCCCAAGTTACTACTATTATTATGACCTTATGGATGTAAGAACCTACCTATTATGGCCAGCGAACAGAGATCATCACTGCACATTCACCTTGTGTACAGATGGTGCACGTGCATATGAACGTTTTACACTCAATTAAAAGATGACTTTTTTTTACAGCAGGCTACCTCCATCAAAGCACCAACAAACTCTGTTACAGATACCATCAGTAGAGTTTACCCTGTGATCCATATTCCCTTTGAAAGCACAAGATATACCATGTCCTAAAATTATAGCTAGATGATCCTGTTGCTTAACCTCAAGAAAATGAAGGAGTCAAAGTGCATGACACTCATTTGGGCGTAGATGATCAAGATACGTAGGACAAGCAGGCTGACCATAATTGTAATGTTTCACAGGAAGAGATCCAAGATCCAGATTGGGGTGATTATTTCCCAGTGAAGCACCCAAGTGTAGAGCAAATGCCTAGAAGCTCTCCACCAGATGATGTGTACTTCTTTCACGTTAGTGTATAGAGCTACCCAAAAATTCAGCTTTCCTTTGTAAATTCTGGAGAAGAAGACTATACGGCCAAGAAGTAATCCAGACTTTTATTCTGAATGGCCAGTGGTGGCTGGTATGAGGGCAGAGTGGTACGGGGGTGGGGCAGACGACGGCGAGAAAAAAGAAAAACACTTTACCTTCTTCTCGCGGCATCGCCAACTCAATACTCTTCTGCTGCACTACACAGACGCCCAGACTCCCCTGTGGCCAATCCTGCGCTGCAGTCATGCATGAGAGCAGCGTCAGGATTGGCCTGAGCGTACTTGATTTGCACTCCCTTAGAGACTGGGAGCCTGTGCCTGCAGTCTCCAACCGGGCAGTGCTGCTCGGGTTGGAGACATCGCATAGCCCAGCACTCCCCCTCCAGCCTGTCATTGTTTGGCGTCACCCCAAGACTCGTTTGTGTTAAAAATAAAAAGATAATAAACCTGTGTTATTATCATTTTATTTTTCGAGTTTTGCGGTTGCTGATGGGGGGGGTGATGCTCCTCCGCCATATTGGAGGAGCCGTCGCTGGCTATGGTAGCCATCATTCTCCTGGACTTCTTTGCAGCATTTAAAATAGTCTCACACCCCATCCTCATCATCCACCTGCATGAGATGGGCTTCCAAGGATCCACTCTCCGCTTGATCTTCTCCTTCTTAATGGTTAGAACACAAGCTGTAAGCTGGGCACCTTACTCCTCCGAAGCTGGCAAACTCACCTGCAGGGTGCCACAAGATTCATCGCTCAGCACTACCCTATTCAATGGCCAGCGTCAACCATGCACATAACATCAACAACCTCTCATATGCAGAAGGCACTCCACTCATACTGTCCCTCTCGGACAAGACCCCCAACACAAGAAACAAGTTCACGAACTGCATGACCAAAGTTGCTAACTGAATGAAAGCCAATTGTCTCAAGCTCAACACCGACAAGACAGAAGTAGTGATCTTTGGCAATAACACTTCACAATTGAACTCAAATTAGTGCCTGACCGAACTTGGACCCACATCAAGAACCCAAACCAGGAACCTCAGGATAATCAACATCAAACTGGACATGACCGCAAAAGTCAACACCATCACTACATACTGCTGCCACACCCTGAGGATGCAGAGCGAGATCTTCAAATGGCAGCCAAGCTACACTAGAAAAACTGTCACCCACACCCTAGTCGCCTGCAAATTAAACTATTTGAACAAACTCTTCACCAGTATCACCAAGCAATTCACTAGAAGATTACAAAGCATCCAGAACTCTGCAGCCAGACTCAACCTCGCCACATACAACTCACATCCCAGCACACCTAAGGGAACTACACTGGGTCCTGATACACAAATGTACTCCATTCAAACTCCTCACACACTCATTCATGGCACTATACAACTCAGTCTCCACCTACCTGACCAGCTGAACAGTTGCATCTCCTTCCACCAACCACCCAAACACCTCCACTCTGTAGGGCTCCTACTTGCACACATACACAAAACCAGATCAGGTGTATGGATGTACTCTTACATCTCGCCTGAAGCACGGAATGACCTCTAGCTCCACATTAGCGCCTCTTTCTCTCTTCTTGAATTCCACAAAAAGCTGAAAACCTCGCTTTTCAATTAACCAACCTACCATGGGCAGGGTATGGCACATACACCTACCCAGCACCAGTATACCCTTGAGGGTGATAATGCACTTTACAAATACACATAACATAGCATTGATAGATTTGGAGGATGCATATTTCTATCTGCCTATGCATCTCAAACTCCAAAAGTACCTGCATTTTGTAGTGGACAGCCAACACAACCAACTCCAAGCCAGTCTATTTGGCCTCAAGCCGGCCATGCATAGTCCATAGCGCTGTAGCTGCCTACTTGCACCGTCAAGGGATTGGGTATATCCCTATCTGGACAAAAGGCTCATCAAGGCATCTTTGTAAAAGCTAACATTGTATACACTAAAGCAAACAATAACTCTTCTGCAACAATTTGGGCCTCAATTACAATATTCCATACTAGTATCAAAAAATATACAATTCTCAGGTGTAAACATTTGTGCAGATTGCTTAAAAACTTTTTCTTTTAACCCCTTCACTGTTGCGGCTATTCCGCCGCAGTGCTAAGGGGGCGGGCGTGCGGCGGGCGCATGCTGGTGACGGAACCACTCCGTCACCAGCCGCGGTTGCGCTGTGCTCAGAGCAGTTCTGTCACGGCCCCGCCCGCTCAATGGAACGCTCAGCGCAGGCGCGCCGAGCGGGGCGTGACGGAACCACTCCGTCATCAGCACAGTGCGACCAGCAGGGGAGGGGTTAAAGAAGGCGAAATGAAGTTGAGTCGCCCCACAAAAGATAACAGAGAAAAGTTGGATAACAGGAAGTAAATACAAAACTCTTCTAGGAATCCGATCTTCTGTATTCCTCTCATACCACAGTGTTGTGTAAGAAAAAGAGGTCTTCAGGAAGAACTAGACAAACGCGTAAATAAGCAAATGACCATTGTCAAGTCCCTTCTCAAGTAGTTGGTACCCCAGCTCAATGGGGGAAATGTTTTCGATTCCCAGTTTCTCGACATTTGTTAACATGTATCCGCTGATAACGCTTAGCCCTGCGGACAATGAAAAAAGAACCTTTCAGAATGATCCCCATAGACGCTACGCGAGTGAGACAGTCTGGTTCACAGAACTTTGAGACATTTCAATTCAGACGCTTGTCCAAATTATCTTTTCTGTTTTCCAAGAACCAGGTTAAGATCTTGCACCATGATCCATCATCTCTAGCCCTAAATGCCTAGCTGCTGCAGGCCTAGAGTTTGGACCTTTAAAAATGCCACTTTCTTTCAACCAGCCCGAGCTACTTCCGCAATTAAAACTTTCTTCTTAAAATAGAAGAGATTTTACATTTGGGCTGCTAGGATTATTCTTTACCTTCTTACCATGCCCCTGCGTGAAATAATATCTTACTTGTTGAGTCTATCTGAATCTGGGTTGTGTTGTTAAAGATTCACTTGGCAGCTATTTCAGATACCTAAGAACTCCAAGTACACCTACTGCTCCATCTTTATGTTCCACTAAAATGGTAAATTAATGAATGCGCAGTCCGTTCTGCACTTATCTACATTTAGCCAAGAGTCGACCAGGCTGGCAAATATTTTAGGCCAATTTCTTAAAAAGCTGTTTGAACTAATACATAAACCCTCCCAGCAAATGGTGTAATTGAAGACCACCCTCTTATTGGCAGGAACATCATCAAGAAGTGAAGAAAGTAGTCTTCTCAAGTAAATCCCCATACAATAGATTTGACAAAAATATGGTAATCTCGTTAACCAGTTTTAAGTTTATTGCAAACCTACTAAAATCATTTCACCTGAAAAAAAAACTTTATTTGCAAACTTTTGTCCTACAACTATCTGCAGTGGTTGAACAAGCCTCGCATTCACTTGACATTAAGAAATGTTTTACATTTTATATTGAGAAGACAACAGAGTTCCAGAAAAAAGACCAGTTGTTTGTCTCCTATTGTTAATTGAAACAAAAGATGATGTTATTTGTTGAAGCGAAGTATATCCAGATGGATTACCTCTAGAATATCTTACTGTCATATGAAAGCTGGCAGGCCTTTGAGTCATAACGTTGGAGCACACTCTACGAGAGGCATGGCAGCAAGAGCTGCACTGTTTGCTGAAGTTACAACTATTTAATTTTTTTAAGTTTATTCATGTCTGTTATTTAAAACCATACATGTAAAGAGAAATCCAATCATCACGTTGGTCAGTTGGCATAAAAAGATCTCTCGGTACGCGCTGCACCCAACATAATCAAATTAAAACAATATTAAAAGAGAATAAAAGTATCCTTGATAGGACCACCGAATTCATCAATGGGTTATTGGGGGGTGAAAAGGACCTAAAGTTTAAAGCATAAGGAGAGCCAGTTGTCAGCCGTTTGTTGGTAAGGCCACCGATTTCTTCAAGGGTTTGTTGGGAAGAGAGAAGAACTCAAAATGCAGAGTGCCAGGAGAACAGTTTGTTGGTCAATGAGCAGGAAATCATCTTGGAGGCACCCAATGAGTTCTCCAGTAATACAGTCTTTCATAAGGGACGACCATAATAGTTTTTCTGTAAACTGCATGTATTTCACAAATCTTGCGGCCAGGATGGGGTTCTCCGCTTTAAGGCGAACCATTAGAACTTGCCGGCATGAGCTGATACCTCATAGCTGAAGCTGAGGTTTTAATCATACATCCATTTCCGAGCAGCAGGAACCAGGCAGATGCAGACTATATGTAAAAGTGATTCACTCTAAGCTTGACCTGTTTTGACGTACATACACTTTAAAATCGGTTGCGGGGTGGTATCTAATAGTTGTTTAAAATCAGCCAAGCGTGAATGTGACATCTGCAAAGCAGTGGCCTGGTTGTTGGTGCACTCCATCAGCTGTCCAAACATCGGCTTAAACTGCAGTGGGAAAGCGGTATTGCGTAGCCTTTTTCAGTAAGTTAAGCCTCATTTCCGCCAAATGTATTTCATATATACTCTGTTGGGAGTCATGATTATAGCTTGTGATTCTATGAACTATCCAGTGCTGCAGAAGACATTTTCAGAAGATGTTCCTGGCTTCACAGTAGTCATAAGGTTTGAACAGAGTCCTTGGGTGAAACGATTCAGTTATGATTTTCATAGAAATAAAAATCTATATGTTTCTCCGATCCTGATAAACCATGTATGTGCTGAAAGTGAATATTGTAGGTTCAAATTTCACCAGAAGAGTGTCTGAGCAGAAGTAGGGGGATTACCTGTTGCCTGTTATGAAATGATAGAAAATCCTGCATTTGGAATCTCTGACAAGGGTTGGAGCAGAGAGCCCTTCCACTTGATTGGGTGGTTTTCAGGTCACAGAATGAAGTGGAATGGATAAGTGTTGTCTATAAAAGTTTGGCTGTTGTTTCCCATGTCACTTGCAGTATTGAAAAACGTCTCTGCTAAACTTGTAGTCACTGGTGTTTCCAGCGTGATGTCGGGAAATAATTTAAATATGTTATCAAGATAAGAACTGACAGCATGACTAGGTAATATTACGTGAAAGATACCACAGCTGCAGAACTGGATATAAAGGTAAGTTACTTTTTCATACTATCTGTTGCTTGGCAGATCTGATACAGTCCTTTGGAGTAATTTTAATGGACCAGTGTAACCCAAAATTAAGAGGGGAAGGTTGGTGCAATATTCATGTTGATATAAGGACCCAATGTAACAAGTAAGCAACTGTAGAACCTTTTCCTAACAGAAACCAGAAGAATATGTGTTTTTTTCAAGAGAAAACTACAGTTTACCTGAGCATAATGCTATCAGCTGTTTCTATTCGATTATTCTTGATAAAGCATGTTATTTAGATGTGTTTGATAGAATAAGTGTATTGAATATGACCATGCCACAGATGTGATTGTTATGTTGAATGTTACAATCTGCTTCATCACTTTATCAACCTTGTAGACTTAAGGTGTTTTCTCAATCACATGGGAGAAACAATGCTTTTTGTGATGTGAAGAAAAAAATCTTTTTTTTAAGCTTGTACTTAAAGATATTAATTTGTTTTTCAGATTCAGCAGGTGACTCAAACCAGTATAAGTCTGGTTCACCTCCAGCAGCGTACGAATTTAAGTCTGGCACACCTGTTGGAAATGGATTTCGACCAGTAGCGGACCATCACTTTTTCTATAGCCAAGGAAAAGGTCCTTACAAACATGAGCGTGTTACACATCCGGTTAAGTCTGCCCAAGTGCCCATGTCCAGTAAACCTCAGGTTCTTCCTACAGATAAGGCTGGTAACAGGACAAAATGTGACTTTTCCTTGGGGTATGAAACAGAAAACAGCACAGACTCCAAAAGTAAGGGTGGAAGCAAGAGCCATAGGGCTTGGAAGCCCCGAAGGGAGACCCTGAATGTTGACAGTGTTTTCCTTGAAACTGAAAAGAAGCAACCACACAGCCCACGGCACAAGGCAAACCCAAGTAGTAAGCACCAATTCAATAGTGAACAGAATTTCAACTGGCAAAGAGACAGTCCGAAGCAGAAGGGATTAACCACTATATATGAGGATGAAAGCAAACTGGATACGGGTAGTAGAAGTTCTTTGGAATCTGAAGGTAAAGAGAGAGATAAAAGCAAAGGGCTTCCTGAGCATAAGGCCCACATCCAGGATAGCTGGCAAATGCAGAGAACGGAGTCTGGCTATGAAAGCAGCGACCACATCAGCAATGGCTCAACTAATCTGGATTCACCTGTTATAGAAGGAACCAGTCCAGTGGAAAACAAAAGCCTGAAGGAAGCCTTTGTTTACAGGTAAGGCTGTAGTGATTGATAGCAAGCTAGTGTTAGAGTGCATTTTGAGGGCAAAAACAAACCCTCTGATTCAGGTCAACCATTTTAGACAAGGCTGTTCAACGACGATTAAGTTAAATTGTCCTGGAAGACCAACTCTACTTCAGAGGGTACTGCATGGCTATGAAAGGGATAAAGAGTGCCTTAATTATGCATTTTTTTTTTAAATGAATTGTGAAATATTGTATCAGTGTGCTGTATTTGGTTTAAGAGCAATGCATTGTACATTGTTGCACCACCACTAGATAAGGTAAAACCCAATCCATATAAAATCAAGCCTTTTTACTTTCTGTGTCTTGCCCCCCTATACTTTGTTAATGTAGTATTACATTGAAACCTCTCCACTGACAAAACTATAGTTGGCAAGTAAATCTTAAGTCAACATCGCACATATACTCCTTCATACTTTTTTAATGTTTGCTTTCCCTTCCCTAAACAACATATAACTGAGGTAAGTGTTTGTCAGCCCGAGGACTACCATAAGACCCACCTGTGTGATTGAAGATCTGGCTGCCCACTTGTATTAATAACAAGGTGCGGTTGGTTCACCAACTGATTTGTGTCTTTCTCACCTTCCCTTGCACATTGGCTCGCTGATTGTGATCATTTTGTGAAAAGGAACACCTATTTCTCTTTTAATTTGTCATGCATCTGTGCACAAGTTGTGCGCTCGTCATCATTACATGCAGATATAAACCCTTCAGTAAGCCAACGATCCTCAGCAATTTCAGTAAGGGTATAGAAGAGTGACCGAGGCTCTTCTGCACCTTCTACTAAACTCTGAAACTTGCTTCAGAGCAAAGAAGTCCCTCTATTCTAAATGATGTTAATTTGGCTATACATTTTATAGAGACTGTTGTTTCCTAGGCACGTTTATGTTTATTCTTTCTCAATTAATATCAGGTCATTTAACACAGTATTGTAGTTTTGCTCAGTAGGCACTATATCTTGTAGTGCTGTATTAGTCCTTTTAAAACAGTCAGTACAAAGGAGCTTGTGGCTCCCAAGTATTTGTACAATAATGGCAAAATCTCCTTCTTTCTAGGAGTTGTAACATACACAATCTGGGCTGTGGGTGCCCCCAGATCATAATCCACATGAAGTTCATAGGACTGATTCTGTAAAGTGGGTAATTTAAGTTCAGAACAATCTTAGGTTTTGCTACTTGCTTTGTAGACAATTTTCCTTGAATGGCTTGAGTTGGCAGCAAGATTTACTCAAGTCATCGTATGTATGCATAAATGACATGTAACTTGAAGTTGTCTGTATTGTCACATAGCAATAAAAACACAATGCTAGAAGGATTACCAAATAAAAACACAATGCTAGAAGGATTGCCATCCAAAATGGAAATGTTTATGAGGAGTTGGTTAGTGTATCCTGAATGGAGCTCAGGAAAATCTCACTACCTGTTTCTTGGAAGCTTGAATTGTGTGAACCCTTGTTCTACATTGTTAAAGGGTAGAGCATATTGCACTGCCTCCATTCTCTGCTCTTTTTCCCCATGCACCCGGGGCCTTGTACATCCAGCTTTAGTGCAATGTTAGTTGTGATGTGAGCAGAGCTCCATTTATACTATTGCAAGGATATTCTGTTGCAATCTGTATTTTTCTCAGAAAAGTGCTTGATTGATTTGTACCAACTCCATTTTCAAGTATTTAGTTAGTCTGGGGCGTGGCCCGACCGTGCACCAAGATGGTGGCTTGATTGAGGAGCTCCCCAACGGCCACGCTTAACTAGCTGCCTCACTACACATCATCGTGGGGATTTGTGCTCCCAAGTGCTGCCACAGCTGCCTGAGTCCTTAGGGCGTGGGCATAGTGCAGCGGGCCGGCGAAGATGCCTCAGATCCCCAGGCCTGCAAAGTGTCACGCATCAGGCGTGACACTAGCTCATTTCAGTGTGGTAATCCGCATTACCACACTGAAATGCATTGTCACGCATAATCGTAGTGTCTCAGCAGGTGTCAAACTGTAAAGTACTACCACGGTAGTAGAAGCTGTGCTCCATTAGGTGAAGCAGCATGAGCCTGGTGCGCTGCTGGCAGCATGCAGTGGACAAACTGTGAGCTATCTGACCTCTGCCGCTGCACACTGAACTGCACTGAAATTATGAACATGTCGCACATTGCAATCTGAAACCTTGGCAGCTATGGATCCCGAAACTCGGTGCTACCGCCGCAGCTGCCTAACGCGGTCCTCTGAGTCCCGCGATCTATGGGGTCATGGGCGGGCCTGAGGGCGGGGCCGCCGCTGCTGGGTGTGCCTGATGGGAAAAAATCAGGGCCGGGGCTCGGAGGCCTGTAGCGACGGAGCTGCGTAGTGGCGAGCACCCGAGTGGCCGGATCCCAGAGGTGGCGGTGAGTCACGCTAGCCCATAGACTGAGTGAGAACCCCCTCCTGGGATGAAGATATCGGTGCCCTGCTTGTGACCAGCTCAAAGAATGGGCCTTGCTGATGGCAGACACATGCAGTTGATCCCGGATAGCTAGTGATAGTGATAGCGGCTCTGAGGAGCGATACCACAGGCAGCGAATCCCCTTCTTGCTCCCACTGGTGCACAACGGGAGGGTGAGGCACTTTGAGCGGCTGCCTGAATAGATAAGAGCAACCTAGCTGACCCAATCGTGGCTTGACTGGGGGCACAGCATGCCTGACATATTTGGTGCCCCTTTCCGGGCTTTATATCGGTTGGGCAGTGGGGCCCCCCTTTTTATTTTTGGCCATCAGTGGGTTATTTTTCATCTCCCCTCACACACTTTGGCATCTTTCTACTCCACATGGGTCGTGGGGTTCCTAAGCAATGACAAATCTCCTTTGAGGCCGCTAAAACCCCCAGTAGGGAGGGCAGAGACGATGCCCCACATGGCGAACCGCCAGATCGCTCTGATCACCAGCACTCTGAACGATCTGCCCTGGAGGTGTTGCTGCCATAATGGTGCAATTACAAGCACGCTTTAAGGCCATAGATAGGCTCTTCGACGACTTGAGTGTGCGTATGGGTTCCAAGCATGGCCGACTAGAGCAGCACGAGGCCCATTTTGATACTACTGAGCGGCACATTTCGTATATTGAAGATGCACAGACAACCGTGGCCAAACGCCTTGACCGCACAGAGCGCCTCCTCAAACGATGGCAGAGGATTTGGGGGCTAGGTCGCGCCACAACAATCTCCGGGTCACCGGAGTAGGTAAGACTACCAACACAGGTCCTATGGAGGCATATGTGGAGCGACTACTGGACGAACTATTTGGCAGAGATTGCTTTTCTGCCACATTCTCAGTGGAGCGGGACCACGGATCCTTGGCCCCCAGATCGGCTCCTGGCGCATGTCTGCGCCTTATCCTAGTGCGATTGCTTAATAATCATGACTGGGACTTCACCCTGTGCAAGGCCAGAGAGGTGGAAAACCTACAGTTCCAGTGGATGTCGCTGTCTAGACTTTACGCCAGTAGTACAAGAGGCCAGGTGCAAATTTCAAGACATCAAGCGAACTCTGAGAGGCGAAAATATCAGTTAAGGCCTGCTATACCGGGCGCTCCTTCATATCCAGATTAATGGCACAACCTCTATTTTTGATACACCTGCGGAAGCGGCAGACTTCTGGAAATACCATAAATCGAATAGAGGCTCTTCCCCTGGGAAATGATCCTTCGTTTATTGCTGATACATGAATATCAGGACGATCTTTAAGCGAATGAGGGGGATACACTAGGCATGGATCCATGAACACTCCGAGGACGATGCAATAAGATACTTTTTCTTTCTCAATCTTGGCAATACAGCCGCTTTCCTGACCCTATATGAGCGCAGTTACATGTACATTTACAAACTATTGTTATCATTCTAAGTGGCCTACTCGGGGCGTTGGCGCCCCCCAAGGAGATCTCCTACTCTTTGTAATCTCTTTTGTTTTTTCTAAGTTAAGATGCGCTGGGATCCACCAGATACAGATTGGGTGGATATCCAATGTGGGAGGGGGTGGTGGGTTGGGAGTTCATGTTGAGTGAGTTTGAATTAGTTTGTACTTTGCAGACCACTAATGTATCCACCGGCAGGTTGTTCAGACCCGAATACAGAGACACTCCGGACTTCATACTGCTGCACCTACTATAGCGGGCTCTGGGAGTGGGGCGGGAGGGCTGGAGCTTAGATGCATGACATGGAACGTGCGAGGTTTATCGAACCCTCGCAAGGGGCGCAGGTACTGGCCTATTTAGGAAGACACAAAATACACATTTCACTTTTGCAGGAGACCCACTATGCCCCGAATTCAAACAACCTATTTGCTGACACCTGGGGTAGTAACAGATTTTTTGCTAGAATCCCGTGGAGTTTGTATATTGATTCACAAAAAGCTCCCTTTCGTCACTCAGACTGTGGTTAAGGACCCAGAGGGACGTAATTTGCTAGTGGCAAGGAGCTTGGGCTCGTAGCAAATACTTCTCATTAATGTTAAGGCCCCTAATTTGGATGCCCGTGGCTTCTTTACTAACATCTCCACACATATTACTGGCATACCGATTGACTCTATCATATATGGGGGTGATTTTAACCTCATGCCACAACCCGGGGTTGATACTATGGGCACTGGCCACAACACCAAACCGTGCTCCATGAAGTAACCGAAGACTCTACTAAATACACACCCACTGGCTGATGCATGGCGGCATTGGCATCCTATGGCCCAGGGATACTCGTTCTATTCTGCGTCACCTGGTCCCGTATAGATAGATGGTACACAATCCCGGACCTCCTGATCACAATACAAGAGGCAGATAATTTACCACAAACTTGATTGGATCATTCACCAGTACTACTAGCACTGGCCCTGCCCAGCATTTAGCGTCCTTTTAGATCTTGGTGCTTCCCGTCTGACGCTTTACTGGATACGGTCTTTAGGAGCGAAGTGCAAAATGTGATCATACAATATTTCCAGATTAATACTGGTTCTGTGCCCTGCTACGCTACTTTATGGGAGGCTTTTAAAGTTTACATTGGGTGCGTTTGCATAGCAAAGCAGACTGGGGTGCTGCGTACAATTCGTCAAGACCTTGACGCTACCGAGCGGGAGCTGCAAGACTTGGTTGCCCAGACATTGGCGGGCAAAACTCTTGGGAGATTTTCAGGATATCGCTTTACGCAAGACCGCCTACTTAGGGAAATATACACAGCGCTAGTGTGTATGGGGAGGGAGAGAGACCGGGACTCACTTTGGCCCGTCCGCTCACCCCTCGGCAGCACGCCACGTATATCACTTAACTCCAAACAGCGGACGGCGCCTGTGTCACACGTGGTGCTGATATCCAATCTGCCTTCTTGTCCTGCTACACTCTGCTATCCTCTACATGTTCCCCACTGACTGGCGCAGCCCGTTACGATTATTTAATTGGGATAGCGATGGTGTGGATGGAAAAGGGACAGCAACAATTCTTGGCTTCGCCCATTGGCACGGATGAGGTAATCGAAGCCATCAATGGTCTGGATGGCTCATGTGCCCCTGGCACGGTCGGCCTTACCGGCATGTTGTATAGAACACAATTTGTCCCTCATCTCCTGGAGGTCTATGCAGAGGCGCTAGATTCGGGCGAATTGCCACTACTATGCGAGAAGCAATTGTAGCACTACTTCTCAAACCGGGCAAGCCGCCTGATAGGTATGCCCCATACAGGCCTCTATCACATTTTTGGTGAAGGTTTTTGCAATGAATATATCGCTCTTAATCAGCCAAATTATTTCTCCCCTTCAATAGGGCTTTGTACCGACTCGCTCGACCTAGGTAAATCTATGTACGCTATTCGCTCTCATTAATCAAATAAACCCCGCTCTTCCTGCTGCGGCGATGGAGCTAGACGCCGAAAAAGCGTTCAACTCTTTGGAGTGCGACTTTCCTCAGGCGGCACTGAGCAAATTGGGCTTCCCATAAAAGTTCTGCACCTTAGCCGGCCTTCTATACACTAATCCGGTTGCGCAGCTTAGAATAAATAGGGTGCGTTCGGATAAATTTTCACTATCATGCGGCACTAGGCAGAGTTGTCCACTCTCGACTCTACTTTTTATTATAGCGATAGACCCACTAGTGCAACACCTCCAGGAATAGCCAGCGAGGAATTAAGTTCCACCGGGGTCCTCTCCTGGCGTCCTTATATGCGGACGATATTCTCCTATTCGTTCGAGAACATGCCACAAATCTCTCTTCGATCACGCGGGAGGTGGTGCGATTTGGCATTTTCTCCTGACTGGTTATCATTTGGACTAAATCTGAAATATACCCCCTAACAGACGCTACCGTTCCATTTACACTGGACTTCCCCTTGCGCTGTTGCTATGACCCCCCTTGGTGTAATCCTGCACTGTACAGCCTCGGACGTTATTAGTCTTAATTATGGTCTGGCCATAGACCGCCCTTGAGGACAGATAGATCGCTGGATAGCACTCCCATTGTCAGTGGCTGGCCGAATCGCGATCATTAAGATGGTGGTTCAACCCCGGCTTTTTTATCTGTTATTAAAATTCCAATTCCACTCACGGTTACCTTTTTTAACACCCTTTGGGGCATGTTGACACGACTGGTCTGGGCAGGGGGATGAGCATGGGTGGGTTGGCAGACACTTACCCAGCTCTTTGAGCGAGGAGGGTTTCGGGTACCCGACTTTTATTTATATAACTTGGTTGTACAGGCACACTTCACCTACTTTTGGTATCACGCAGATGCGCGAATACAATGCCTGACACCCAGGCCCGCCCTTACCCCCTTTCTACTATTTTCCCACTTGGGCTCACAAGGACCCACGGCTGAGATTCATACATTGCAAACCACAAGCTGGGCTTGGGGGCACCTCCGTAAGTACTTAAAGATGGACCGCTTATACTCTACGCATTTGCCAATTCGGGATAATCCTGGAGAAGCTTTAGCACAGCGCGCGCTCACTCGCTGCCGACTTCAAACCAGAGGTGACATATTCAGATGCAGACACTTTCGCTCAGTAACGGACCTGACGGAAGACCGTAACATATCCACATCGGACTGTTACTTATGCACGGAACACGAGTGTCGCTAGCTACTGCGTTGCGTCCTCAGGCGGTGGAACCTCCAGAGTTCCTCCCACTCGTTACAAATATTACAACACCTGACAGCGCTCATCTAGTCTCCAGACAGTATGATCTTGCACAGACACTTCGACCATTGGCAGGCGGAGGGGTGCGAGCGGCCTGGGAGGGAAATTTGGCACACCCTTTGACAGACAAAATGTGGACCTCCTGCTGTGAGGAGACACGTTATGTATCCAATAATTACAAGCATAAACTTTTACATTTTAAATATATTCAAAGAGTCTATGTCACCCCTGTGCTACTTGCAAAAATGGATCACATCAATTGTCAGAGATGCGCGATGGCACATGCTGATTTTATCCACTTGGCTTGGAGTTGCCCCTCTGTCCAGGCTTTCTGGGAGGCGGTGTTTGGACATTTGGAACTAATGGTTGAGACCAAACTTTCTCCCTCGTCATTGCTGGCACTACTAGAGTATGTTCTCCCTCGGAGTCCTGGATTAGACGCTTTACTGCAATTGCGTTGTTGGCCAGGAGGCAGGTTTCCCTACACTGGGGCGGAAGCGCGCCGCCGATGGTGAAGTCCTGGTTGAGAGATTTGATATATTATGACACTACTAGTGACATCTATGCATCTCTACTGCCCCTTGCTTCTCGCCCCAAAAATATCTGGCATCCACTTCGCTTCTATTTGCTGCTCCATCGTGAGCTTACTAACTGAACCATGGCAAAATAATGATCATGTCAGCTAGCCGATGGTACTGATCGGATTCATCAAGATTTTATTTCTGTGTGTGCCTTTATAGTTGTTTTGTTGTTGATGTCTAATAAGTCACTGCCATTATATATGTCACTATGCCTGTCAACATCTTGTCAACATTCTTTGCATTTTACGCGTTGCGGCTTTTGTTGAACCTTTTTGAAAAATTGCAATAAAAACAAGTTAAAATATATATATGTATATATTTAGTTAGTCTGCATCTGTACCGCAACTGACAGGATGTGCAGCAGTTACTCAGCTTCAGTTTGCGAACCAACGGCTGGTGGTTGAGTTGCAGTTTGCTCCTTGTGGCAGATCTATTATTTTGAATGCCAGCTATGGCACCCAACATGGATCCATTTTTGAGACTGCCGTAAAGGTTTTTTATAGAACATCTGCTTAATAGTGGCATAATTATGGACACCCTCTCTTCATGGTAGAGAAACAACAGCACTACTTAAGGAATATTACCACTTTGGTTAAGAGATTGGCAGAGAAGAGAATGCATATTAGCATAAATGGATTTGACCTCCCTGGCAACAAAATGAATATCGTTCCTGTGGCAGATAAACATAAAAAAATCATCTGCATACTTTATGCAGCACAAACATTTTTGGGATGTTCTAGATAAGGGGTTAAGAAGTTGACTACAATTTGTAAAGTTAAATTTAGTATGAACACATAGGTAGACCCAGTTTATAACTCCTCTTTTTTTTTTTGTTGTACACTTGCATTTGTCCTGTAAGGCTTATGAGCTCTCTGGTCTACTCCTTTGGTGTGGGTTGTAGTGACTGTTTCTGAAACTCCTCAGGTACAGCGGTACAGGTAAGATGTTATGCTGCTTCAACCTTGTTCTTTTGTTCCGGCCTATGCTGGCTCCTCATGTCCATTGGCACATGGAGCTCAGCCTTGGAGCACTAATGTTGTCTCTTGAAGAGCATTCTGATATTGGATGAGACTGTCCTGGACCTTCAGGTGGTACTGGGATGCCAATATTACATGCAGCTGACCGTTTTCCTTTCCCCAGCTTTCGTACTTATGATAACATATGGATCAACTCGAGGCCTGGACAGGGTGGAGATTAGAGACTTCCCGTCTGCAGTGGAGCAGAGATACCATATCAAAATTCTGGAGCTGCATGCTATCATGTTGGTTGTTTGTGCCTGTCTGCCTTCCATCAAGTGCAATCCTATTCAGGTTCTGATGGACAGCATAACCACTATCTGGTACTGCAACAGTTAGGTCAGCGTGTGATTGAGTGAGTTGTTTCAGGAGGCACTGGGATTATGATATTGTCTGGGTCTTTGGAAGATTCCCCTGACTGCTTCTAATCTGACAGGCTCCCTCATAGCCAGGGCGAACAAGCTCAACCGATGTCTTCAAGCCACTGTGAGTTGCGTCTGCACTATGTTGTAGTTCAAGGTAAATTCACCTAGTGGGATATGCATTGGGTGGATCTTTTTGCCCCCATTGAATTCTCCCTGCCATGATTTTTGTGTGCTGAAGTTTCTCCCTTGGGGGCACTTTGGGAGACGTGTCCCCCCTTCTGTTGGACTACAGTCTTTCTGCACTTTTGCTCTGCCGCTGCTTCCTGTGTCATGAGGAATGTGGCCTAGTTCATCATCAGTCACAAATTGGACTTGAAGAGTCTGGCACTTGATCTGTTGTGTCTGTGTATATGCTTTCCACTCTCCTGCTTCTAGAGTACCTGCTTCCCCAACAACGTGGCAGCATGCTTCATATGAACCTCCACAACCTAAACCTCAATGTGTGGAAATTAAGCATACCCTGCTGAGAGTCTTTAGCCTGTCAGCTGAAGTGGTGGATGTAATCTTAGCCATGTTTCGGCCGCCCACAAAGTAGATCTATTCTGGCCGCTAGGCATAGTTTATGGCCTGGTGCAAGGACCATATGTTCAATTTGCTTCACGCTTAGCTTTCTGATGTAGTTTTATTTGTTCTGTCCCTGGCATGGCAAGGTCTTTCTGTGAGCACCATTAAACGTTATTTGTCGGCCCTTTTCTCCTCTCTGTGTTTGTCTGATTAACCCAGTTGTGATACTTTTACGCATGTTTCTTCTTGTGCCTTTTTTATGCCACAATGGGACTTTTATTTGCTGGCTATGTTATTGATATGCAAAATTTTTAAACCCATGCACAGTTGTTTTTCAAGTTTTATGATCCCAAAGTTGTTTTCCTCAGAGTTCACTTATGCATTCTGCGTGAGCTGCAGGCACTATTAGTGCAGCAACAGAATATCACCTAGTTGCTGGATAAGTTGGTGCCTATCACTCAAGCATACTTTCTTTTGAGAAGTGATGTTGCCATCCATGTACAGCAGTCTATCACACTCCCACTTTCTTCTCTCCCCCACATACACCTACGGAGGAGGAGAGGCTTCATCCACGGGACCCAAAGAAAACCCTTAATTCAGACTAACGAGCACCGCATTGATGACCAACTCTTTGTCAGACTCACCGCTCCAAAGAAAGGAAGGGCTGTTCAGAAACTGACCTTATGGAGATGGGTCACCCACTGCCTCATGGGGTGCTGTACCTTAGCCAAGCAGGAGCCTCCTGAAGGAGTTGGAGCTTATTCTTAGAGAGCCAAGGGCGGCACTGTGACTTTGATCAAGTGTCTTCCTGGTCTCCACACTCAGGTTGCTACTTGGGTGTCTGTCCACACCTTCACCAGAAAATGTTGTATTAAATCTCATGTTTTCAGGAAGAGGCATTTTGCCTGTTTGGTTCGCAGGATTATCTGGTGTAATGTGCAGTCTCAGCCTCCCCACCATTTAGAGGGTACTACTTGATTATATATCCAGAAGTTGAGGAATCTGCAGTTAGAAGTATCCATCAGAACAACACATTTCATACCTTCGGCATCACTATTTCGGGCATATACTCTAACAGATTTCTTACTGGCCCATTCCCCTACCCTTTTTTGTGAAGTGAACTTCGGTTAATGGGCAGTGGCATAGCTAGACCTTTTGCTGCCAGTAGCGGTAACTGCTTTTGCCGCACTGCAGCAGCCGGTAAGAGCGGGGGGAGGTACGCCTCCACCCCCAAAACCCGTGCTGCCCGGGAGGACCAAACCCCCCCACCCTCCCCCCAACATCCCCTTGCAACTGTCGCCACTGTTAATGGGGCCTTTTTTAAATTCAGCACACTGTCTCATTACTGATTAGTCTGAGGGGCAAAAGTTTTTTTTTTTGTTTTTTTTTAAACTGATGTTACCGCTCAGGGGGTGGATCTTAAATAGTACTCTGCATTGTCATTTCCGAAGGTGGGCCCAAGCTGTTGCGGAGTCTGGGTGTGCCACCTGTCGCTGGATGGGACCATTGCAGAAAACATTTCTGGACCCCCTGCAGTTAGTGATGAGTTTGAGTAGTGGACTTTACACTAGGAAATCTTGCAGAACCAAACAGATAAGATGTCCCTCCCTACAGACCAGAGAATCAATAAAGTAGTGCCTGGTAAAGGTCTTGCCCAATCTGTTTAATTTTTTAGGTCTCGCGCCTAGCGTTGCAGTGCGCAGCATAGCTCGTGCAGCGCGCGCCCTCTTGTAAGGGGTTTTGAAATCTGACGACATGCTCGTGCGTGTGATCAGGCTTTCGCTGGCAGGCATTGGCTTCGCGGGTTTATTTTTTTTTTTTAAAAATGCACGCGAATAGGCAAAGGCGGGCGCTTGTCCCGCCTTTGCAACGCCCATTCCCGTCCGTGTCTAGAATGCACAGCAGCGCGCATTCGCCTCGCTGCCGCGCTCCCTCCCCCGCTCCTCTGTGGTGCGCGTGCACCACTAGTTGTTAAGGAAATCAACAGAAACAGACTGCCATGGAGTGGAAAGACCGAGTGGGTGGGGAACTCTGGATAAAGCGTTTGCATGTATCACTTTTTATCTGCCTTCCCTTGGATGGTGAACGCTTCACCTCGCCCTGCCACATGTCTTGTGCATGGCCGTGAACCCCAGATCTCCGCTTATCACATCCATACAATACAGCGTCCTTTCGTGTTGAGCATGGACGAGGTACGAGTAGAAACAACTGGCCAATGTCTTCATGTGTCATTGTAATGACTATAAAAGAAGGGGCAACCTATATCCCTCTGGGTGCAAGGGTACACATGCTTCATGCTGTCATTCCCAAAGCATCATCGATTAACCTCAAGAATGGCCTCACGGAGACTAAATCTGAATTGAGGTACATTTTGTGTCTGGGGCATAGACCAAATACACTGGGTCCTCGGTTGCAGTCCACTCAGTTAATGTTGTCGCATGGACTAAATCAGCAAAAATGACGGGCGGAACAAAAAATAGCAAGTGAACTCAAAAAGCCCTAAATAGGCAAAGGAGGGAGTAGGCAGGGGTAAAGTTGGAACTGATGAAACGTTTTAGCCTCAGACGGGAGGGGATGGAAAGGGAGAACCCTACCCGTGGCTGCCTTGACGTTCGGGGTTTCTACTAGAGTCAGACTAACCTACTGAAAGCTATCAGCCCTTAGTGACTGGTCCTGAAATGCAGGCCAGCTCAAATTGTAATTAATCCCTCTGCGTGGACCCTTTACCCCCCTCTCATAATCCTACACAACTGTTCATGAAAGCTGATTTCCGCTTGCTGAACCAAACTGCACAAATGGCTCTATTTATTAATCCATTTGCGCATTGCACTTTGCACCCTAAGCAAGCGTTCCATCAGCACCCAGGAAGCAGTATAGCCCACAGCGCCGTGTGACCTTAGACAAATTAGGCATAATGCCCTTCTACACAGTTCATCTGCACCAGGATTACCAGATAGCTCCATGACAACAGGGACTCCATGCACAAGTTCTGTGCGTTCCTTTATCTGGTCATTGTTTTCACCTGTTAGTCCAAATGGTTCTGTTTAATGAACCAAGACTACAAATCCCAGAATGCATGTGGTTCTTAAAGGAAAGCTACGGGCTGGAATGTGGTAACACCGAGGCTTCTGGTAACAAGTCAAAACACACCCTCCCCTTCTCAAAACAATCTTCATTTCTTCGCAGAGACCAGCATGTTGTATGAAAATCAACCACTAGCTGTTTTTTATGGCGTGCCAGACCTCAAAAAAGCCACAAAGTAGCCTAGGCAATATGTTATGTTTTTTTGGAAATGACCCCGAAGATCACCTCTTGACTTGGCGTGTAATCGTGGCAGACACTGTAGTTGGGGCTCTTCGACTTCAATTACTGAGTGTCCTCGAATTAGAACTTATAACATTTAGCTGACCTTGACTCCCAGGATGCATCTCAGTTGCACCCGATTTAACATACGAGTCACGTGGTACGGGAAGTTCGGAAGGCCTGTTGGTGCAGGCATGGTAACTTCAATGTACCATTGTGCTGCTCTTGGGACAAGTGCAAGTCCTCCGCGCTGCCCTCCAGCCCTGGATGCACGATACAAGCCTCTTGTGGGCGGGGCAGATCATGGTCAGCGACACAAAGGTAGAAAGGTCAGGAGTTTCTCACTCCACCCTCACAGGCCTGGCAGGCATTTGTTAAGAGCAATTTCTCAGACCGAGAGATTTGTCAGCAGAATAAGATGACTGCACAGGGTGCAGTATGGTGCAAGCAGCATGTATGGTGGGGCAGCAGTGGGCAGGCAGACATGCGTTAGTAATATGGCCTGCATGTGGGTGTAACGAGATTTGCATTCGTCGTAGAGGATACTGAGCGTCTAAGTGTCCCATTTAATAGATGTCAGTAGTTTGTAGCAAAAGCAACAATCATTTGCAATGCAGTAGGTCTCTCATTTACCCGAGTTTAATCTATTGGTATTATAAATGACAATACTTTTTATGTTTCAAAAACCAAAACATAAATAAAAGGCATTTTCTTTTACAACGCCAATAACTCAAACTCACGTAAATGTGAGACCTGTTGCATTGCAAATGCTAGCTTCTCTTGTTTTCAAGTATGTTCTCCCCCTTCCTAACTATTTCAGTTATCTAGTGTCTTTTATGATCCTTATGTCTACTCTGTGCTGTTTGTCAGATCCTCAGCCACTCTGTAGTTTTCTTTTAATCCTTTTCTTAAATGGCCACCAGGCTGTGACTCCTAATTCTACATGTTTGCCCCTTTTTGTAGTAATTTTGCAAAACATTGCAAGGAGCACTGTGCCTTGGTATACCTACCTTTTATTTTCTTGTATTACTATTAGTTTACATTCTTCTTTGATACTATATTGGAGTAATTTTTATTTTGTACGGTCCATTACACTAAAGCACTCGAAGTAGTAAATAGTACAAATATCTTATGATAGGAAAATATGGACTCTGAGAGATACTTGAACTTTATTTTATTAAAAGTTCAAAGCTACAGAAACATCTAGTTTTACTGAGAGATTTATTTAGAAACGCTTGCCTCTTGATCTCAATAATAAAAGCAAGATTTTTTGCTTTTTAAAGTACCCCTTTATTCGAAATAAAAACGGATTCTGAAGACTTAGTACTGTATTTTTTACTTATAGGCCTGTTATTGAACCACGGTTCCTACTGTGAAGGCAGTTTCCAGGATACATAAATGAAAACAATGGGCTGATATATATATTTTTTTAACACCTCCCTCAGAACATCTTGTTTATGACCGGAATCCTCAGTTTTAGTCTTCAAACTGTGACTATATTAAGGTTCTTGTTTCCATACATGTTTTTCATTTAGAATTTCTTTAGAATGTGGTATGGTTTTAAATTTGACTGCGCTGGATTCTAAGCAATAACAACTACTTTAAATTTGGGTCTTAAAGTGTTAATAGGTACAGGGAGTAGCTTCCCCACCTCTATTTCCAGTAAGCAATCCTCTAAATTGTCTTCAACCCCCAACAGGTCATTTCTATCAGCAAGTTGAATGAAGACAAATATTCTTTTTAACATGTATTCATTATTTTCAGTGTTGTTCTGTACATGTCCTTTTACTTTCTACATTTGCCTAAGTTGGTAGGTTGCCTTGGATGCCAAGACGTGGAGCAATAAACCATTATTTATCATACTTGTAACTGGATGTATGACGTTACAACTCATACTTTTACAACTCATGCCATTACAACGAATTTTTTACAACGCAAAAACGTTTACAACGCATGTATTTACAACGCATGTTTTTACAACGCAGGTACCTTTACAACGCATACCATTACAACATAAGTATTGGTAAGTATATATTATTTTTTTTAATTTAAAATAATTGAAAATAATATAATTTAATTTAATTTAATTTTATTTAATTTTATTTAATTGATTTAATTTAAATTTAATTTTATTTAATTTTTACCTTATACCCCTGTACCCCAAAAACCCAAAACTGACCCTGAACCCTAAAAATACCCCTGTACCCCAAAAACCCAAAACTGACCCTGAACCCTAAAAATACCCCTTTACCCAAAAACTGAAAACTGACCCTGAACCCTAAAAATACCCCTTTACCCAAAAACTGAAAACTGACCCTGAACCCTAAAAATACCCCTTTACCCAAAAACTGAAAACTGACCCTGAACCCTAAAAATACCCCTTTACCCAAAAACTAAAAACTGACCCTGAACCCTAAAAATGCCCCTTTACCCAAAAACTGAAAACTGACCCTGAACCCTAAAAATGCCCCTTTACCCAAAAACTGAAAACTGACCCTGAACCCTAAAAATACCCCTTTACCCAAAAACTGAAAACTGACCCTGAACCCTAAAAATACCCCTTTACCCAAGAACTGAAAACTGACCCTGAACCCTAAAAATACCCCTTTACCTAAAAACTGACCCTGAACCCTAAAAATACCCCTTTACCCAAAAACTGAAAACTGACCCTGAACCCTAAAAATGCCCCTTTACCCAAAAACTGAAAACTGACCCTGAACCCTAAAAATGCCCCTTTACCCAAAAACTGAAAACTGACCCTGAACCCTAAAAATGCCCCTTAAAAAAACCCAAACATATAAAATTTAAAATATAATTATATACTTACCAATACTTACGTTGTAATGGTACCTGCGTTGTAAATACATGCGTTGTAAATACATGCGTTGTAATGGTTTTTGCGTTGTAAAAGTTTCGTTGTAATGGTAGTGCGTTGTAAAAGTTGCGTTGTAATGGTTGTTTCCCTTGTAACTACATTGCCATGAGTTGTTCAATCTTATTTAATGCTGGTGCTTTATATTATATTTTCATTACTCCCCCAAGTCACTTGAGGCATTTCTTAGGTTCAGCTTGACTGCTGCTGTTCTGGCATTCACTATGTTTGGAAGTAAAAGGACCCATTGTGTACTTTGTGTTGTTCTAGGCTTTCCGTTTAGAGATACTAGAGAAATATGCAGGCTGTGTGGGCCGTAGCTATTGAACTAGGCTGTTGTAGCATCTGCGGTGTTTATTGGTGGCACTTTAATAACATGACGGAGTATTCACATAAACCTATTTAACCACGCATTTGATGTAGCAACATTTGTTTATATCACTCCATTGCTCATTGGAAAAGTAATTATTTTCAGAGTGCTTCGGGAAGTACGTCTCACTTTTCTTAGGTCCCATTACAAGAAATTCTTTCATTGGATCCTTCGTTTGTGTGTGGGGAAATGTAGACACTAGCTGTTCAAGAAGGTTTGGAGCTTTGCCCAGTAAAATATTTTGTATTCATTCTGCATGGTGTTGGAAAGTTGCGTAGACTTGTGCAGTTTCTCTGCTTCAGATATCGCCTGTTTGTTGTGCACTGTAAAAACAGGTTTGGAGTTCTATCACTTTAATGGCATTACTCTGCGTCACAACAACTTGCACACAGCACATTGCTGCCCGGAGTTGCATCACTCAGCTCTTAGCTGCCAAGAGGTACGTGTGTCTGGTGGTGACTCATTTGGGTCTCCTGCTCAGGGTGCATGTGTGTGCGTTCTATGTCTTTATTTCGACCTGAATGTTTTTTTTTCCCTGTGCAAACGCATCATACAAACGGGCAAAGCCAATAGGTCTCACCAGTGTGTGAGGTATTGGCGTTATCAATGTGTTTTAGTCATGTTGTACAGTAGTGCGGTTGCTGTGCAGAAAAGCTAAAAGTTAGAGAAAAAAAGCATTGTAACTTTTCCAGTGCTTGCTGTGTCATAGCGCTTTTTTTAGGGGGGAGGGGTGAGGGGGTGACAAGTAACAACGGAAACAAGGGGTCAACGATGAGGGAGGTGGTGGGATGGGGCAACAAATACAGGGGAGGGGACACAAGGATGGGACAAGCAACAGAGGGTGAGGGGGGTTGGGAGGTGGGGAAGAAACGATGGGGGTGGCTTTACAGGAGAAGGAACAAGGTGGGGGAAAAGGATGAGTCCAGCAACAACTCGGGAGGAGAATGGGGGATGGGGCAAGCAACGGCACAGAGCAGGAGGGGCATAGACGGCCTGCAAACATGCACTCTTATGGAGAGGTGCAAGCAAAAATGGGGAAAATGGACCTCTGAAAAAGTGCGAGCAGTGGAGGGACACTGCACTGGACAACGAAGCAGTACTTGGTCATGCACCAGGGGAGGGGCAAACACACAAAGAAGTGAAACAACCAGTGGTAAGCAATGGGTGAGCTTTAAGCCGCCTATTAGTAAACAAAAGGTCTTGCAATCAACAGCGCATGTGCTGTCTCAGGCAAAGCCTAAAATAAACCGGTCAGACTTATTAATGCTGTTCTGTTGCTGATAATGCTGAGCGGTCTTTGCAGAATAGGCAAGTCTTTAGCTAAATAAAAGTGACAGTCCATGGGAAAAGTATAGTCAGCTCTTATGTGTTCGTACAACCAGGCCACTTATACAATTACTATGTCAGCACAAGTGTCCTATCCATTGTGCTTTAAACTCTCACCCATACATCATGGCATGTAGAACTGAGGAAACACCATGTATAATGTGTTTTTAAACCATATATCCGTATCTAGTTGGGTTAGGGGAAAATAAAGGTTGATCCTTCTTCCTAAATGATATTTCCTTGTCCCCTGGACTACTCTACCAAAGTGTGAAGAAGTCTACGGGTTTGAATGTAGCACTGACAGAGCTATCTACAGATTAAAAATGTGTGGGGGTTATTTGTGTGCGTCGCTGCCACATGATTGAATTAATGAAAATGGAACTTGTAAAGTGCACAATTACTCAAACCGAACTATCCGGCACACAGAACCTGTTTACATAAGCCGTTGCAAAGCAATAAAGTAAAGGAAATGTGGCATGGAAGGACCTAAAGACCAGGACCAGTGATTTAAAAAAAAAAACTGAGCAACCAATGCAATTCTCAAAGCTCTTCAGAAGTGGAACTTTTCCTGGGAAGTCTCAGCAAAAGCTTAGCAGCTGAGTTCTGAACAAGTGTACCCCATGAAGAAGCTGTTTGGATACACTTAAGTAGACACTGTTGCAATAGTTCAGCCTTGAGGTTATCAGTGGAAAAAACTAAATTTTCCTGGCAGCGTAAGCGAGAAAGAAGGTCAAGATTTGTTTTTAGAAATTTGATCAGAGGAGCAACATTGCAGCCACTTACAGTGCTACTGGTCGGAAGGATAAAACATAATGAAATTTAACTCCTAGGTTTCTGGCCACCTCTACAGGTAGAGTGGGGCGAGCACAGAGTCAGATCACCAGATTTTAGGGGAAAAAAGGTATTGTTTCCCAAATAGGAGTATTTCAATATTGCATTTCAAGTTGTTATTTTCCATCCAGTGAATGTCAGTAAATGTTTTTAAAATTCAGTTTAGACCCAAAAGAGGTTTTTTTCAAAGATAATATCGTTTGAGTATCATCGGCATAAGAAGTAGCTGAATTACCAAATGAGCTGGTCACTGATATGAGAGGGGCAATGTACACTTTAAATAAAGAGGGGCTGAGCGAGGAGCCCTGCGGAACACCAACAGATAAAACTTTCTCATCAGATGACAACTGTGCAGTAGACACAGATTTTCTTCTATCTGCAAGGAAAGATTTTAACCAGGACCAGGCCTTGCTGACTACCCCAATTTCAAAGAGACGCTGAAGGAGTATTGAATGTGAGATGGTTTCAAATGCTCCTGAAAGATCTAAAGTAATTTCAACAGCATTATTACCACCATCATCTTTATAGTATCAGAGACCTCCAACAAGGCTGATTTCATTGAGTGTATAAGCCTAAAGGCTGATTGAAAAGGGTGAAGAGCCTTTGGTTTTTCTAAAAAAGTAATCAATGGGTTTTTTAATAAATTTTTCGTGTATTTTTGTAAGTACAGTAAGCGAAATAGGCCTGAAGTTGGCCAAGACTGAAGATAGGCCATTGTTTTTTTAAAGGGGGTTTGACTACAGCCACTTTCCAGGGCGCTGGAACTACTTCCATAGCGAGAGAAGTGTTCAGTAAATGATTGATGACTGGATTGACCACTTCAATAGCCTTGTGCAAGATAGCAGGAAAGGATTAAAACCACAATATCCACTATGCTGCACCCTTCATGTCTAGTTAAATGACCTGTTTCACCACCTGATTGTTGGCCCTCTAAGAGTTCAACACATTCATTATAACAATGGTTGGAATTGTCTCAGCAAGAACTCCTAGACTGATATGTCTTCAGTATCAGTAGTTCAATAAATTATATCAAGTTCTTAAGCGATCTCCAGCCTTTGTACTGATTTTCTGTATCCAAATTTCCTCTTCGAAACAGAGTTCTGTATCATGGAATCCCTTTACTTGCTGGTGTAGTCTGTTATCATCGTAGAAGACCCACAACTTCCTGCAAAAGTGAAACACTTTCATTTGACCGCCTGGTTTAATAGCCTCTCACTCACCATTCTTATACAGTAAAATAATAGGCAAGTGTCATTGAAATTTAGACTGCAACCACGTGTGCAGATAATGAATTCTGCTTATTTTACTCTATGCTGTTGGCACGCATTCCTCACATGACCCCAACATTACACTCCTCTTCTCGCATTCTGTCCACTTTTCAGTGTTTTATATATTCACCGTACTGTGTGTTGTGTAGTTACTCTTGGTATTCTTTCTCTGTGTTTTATCATGACTTCTAGTTTATGAATTGTCTTGATCTGCATAAATTGCCTATTCACATCTTGTTAACTTGTGCCTTTAGCACCAGTGGTTAATCACAATAGTTTTCAGAACGACATCCATCGATTGGTGTGGGAAATAGAGTATGCTTTAATTCTGAGCAGTTGAATGAAATTTAAATACTTTGTAGCTTGAATGCAAACCCATTCCATTCGTATTTTTCATACTGTTTATTTCGTGCATCTTGCAGTGAACATCTGTATTCCAGCAAACATAACCCTGTGGTGGCAGACCATGCTGATGGTAAGCATTTTTTTAAATAGCATGTATTACAGCTGTCATAAAGGTATTATGTAACAGCTGTTTAAAGTTGTATTTGTTGAACATTTTATAGTTGACCTCAGATAGTGTGTCGTTATCTTTGCATAGGATAGTTTTCCTGGCTCAACACTCCATCTTTATAGTGAATGTTTCTTTCAAATGAAATATATTGGGATATGCACATTCATTCCCTTTTGCTACGTATGAGGGTTGTGCTACTGTGAAACAATAAGAGAAGCAGCAAAAATAATTGTAGAAATATTTCTTAAATAGTTGGATATCCACTGGAGTTGGAACCTCAGCCAGTTCTGTAAACATTGCCTGTCAAGACATTTAAAGAGCCTGCTGTTGCCACATCATCAGTGTCCAGCCACTCAGACTCCTTCAGTACCACTTAACGATACCTAACAGCAGCCCTTCAAATACCAGGATAGAATTACCACGTTTAACACAAAGCATCAATAAGGTATAAATTAAGGGTGTCCAGGATCATGAAAAGGTTGGGACATATGTTTTAACAAGCATTGGCATTGCCAATAGGTCTCGCTTGTGGGACCTTATAAGTATTTAGTTTTGCAGCACAATATCCTTGTTGCACCAAGGATATTGTGCTGCAAAACTCAATACTTATAAGGTCCCACAAGCGAGACCTATTGGCTATGCCAATGCTTGTTCATTTTATTTCGCAGTAGCAGGAGGAATGTAAACAAAGCAGCCATGTCCCTTCCCCCCCAGCTCCGGTGAGGAAAGAAGACAATGATCTGAAGTGCAGCGTCCCTGAAGCGGGTGTCGTGCTGATAACATAAAAGCCGCGTGGTGTCCAAAAGTATATAAATAAACACATTTTGTGCAGTTCAAACAGCTACACACACTTCCTTTTATTTAAAAAAAAGTAATTTAGAAAATAGCTTACAACTGCAAGAGCTGCAATTAATTAACAACTGTACGCACAAGAGCAGCTGTTAAAAAAAAAAATATATTAAGAAGGGAAGCGCATGAACATGCGTAAACACAAGCCCGAGGCAGACCCAAAAAGGAAATAGTGTGGACGAAGGAACATAAATTAAAACAAGACGGAATGGAAGGCAGAGAAGGGGAGGGGGGAGGAGAAATGCGACACGGCGGGCAGGGGAGGGGGCCGAGTGGGGAGAGCGGCGAAAAAAATGTGAACAAATGCGTGCGCCGGGAAACTGAGCCATGAATAATTAGGGGAGGAGAAGCTGAGAAGCCGCAGAGCGCACACTGGGCGAAGCCCTTTGATGTGCTGTTCGGCGACCGTCAAAAAAATGCAATTAGGAGGGAGGGAGCTGATGCGCGTGCTTGTTTGATCACGTGATTCACGTGAACTTAAACAAAACCGCAGCGCAAGAAGCCCTTGGTTTCACGAGGATTTTCAGGACATGAATTCTCGCTCCGCTCGATGCGCCTGCGCGCATCGATAGGTCGCGAGACCTAAAAAGGGAATGCCAGGCCCCACCAACGTTAAACAACTCTGGTTCATCCTGCCGTTAGTGGACGCATAACCACTTTGGCTTGATTTGGGGTGAACTGAGTATTTTTGACATGCTTTCATGTTTTCTCATAGCCAGGTCCTTCTAACTAGTTCATATTTCACTCCAGTGGAATGTGTTTTTTTTTTATGTACTCATAATTTTTGCACTCCTTTCTTGTTTCTGTAGAGGGCAGAATATAATTGCCTTGACTTTTAAGTTCTCCAGTATTGGATCATTCATAGATTCACATGCTTGAATCATTACCTGTTGTCGTGGGTGGGAGTCCCACAGTACTATAGTAAAGCAATGTACATTACTACAATAGATAGAATGCCAATGAACCATAGATTTTATAGCCTATATGTTTTTTTAAAAAAAGATCCACTACAAACTGTAGCCAATCAGGCAACAGCACCCTCTAGAGCAATCCCAAGAGAGGCTGAATCCCTCTGATTTTCTACCACACATTGTGTGAAGGGAGTCTTCTTGAGCTCTGTTCAAACTACTAGTTTTTCTCTCAGCTCGTCAGTAGAATTTTCTTCTATATGATTACTTTATCCTACTAATTACATATTCTGACTGGACACCATGTCCCAACTCGCTGAAAGGACATTATTCTGATGCTGTGACTCTTGTGGGAAGAAAATGCTCCATTTGCATGACCTATATAAGAAATGTATATATTGCCTCTATCCGGAACATAAGGTGAGAGACTGCAAAACCTGTTGGACCTTTTCATACAAATCCTTTAAAGACAGGGAAGGTAGCCTTTTACTGTGGCTCCAAAAGTTAAAAACGAAGGAGTGCCATTTGTCTAAGGAAGATTGTGATCAGTCTTCAAAGACTTCAACTTCCCTCAAGATAGGTATATCTAAAGAAAACATCTTCTGAGAGCCACTTTCAAAAGCTACGAAAACCGCAAAACATACCATTTCAGGGCTGGAAAAGAAGCATGGCGCCTTCCTCAAAAAAGGGAAAGATTACCTCAGAAAAGGTTCATTCTGAACCTACCACTCCTTTCCTGAAAGAAGCACACCCTAAACATGCTTCATAGTCCTTTCCATCGATGGCGAAATCTTTGAAGTAAGTATCAAGCTCCACATTTGTTTTCTCATCAATGACTGCGCTGTTGAGGACTACTTCATTGACGAGAGCATCTACAGTAACAACATCAATGTCTACCAACAGCATCATCTCCTTTGATCATCTCCTCTTCATCGCAATCATCAATGAGTGTCCTAATGACGAGAATATTAAAGCGGCTTTTGATGTTTCGCCAGCGATGCCCCTTCTCAAGTTGCCGCCAACTACAAAAATCTCATCAACGGCACAGTCTTCACCGGCACACTCCCGGTGATGCGAATGCGGCAATCGATGATGATACCATTGACGATGGTCCGGTCGACAATACTGTAGATGATGGGTTCATCCACACTGATACTGTCAATGATGGGCTTGTCGAGGATTACCCCGTTGAAGACCCAGTTGACTACAGACCAGTTGATGATGTCAACAGCAAAAACTTCGACAAAGCTGGCATTTCCTCCATTATTTTTAATCCCTGTAGGGAATAAATCTTCTGCAGACACAATACTTCCACCCCAACCCTCTCCAAGTAAGGTGTTGCCCTACCCACCTGCATATCTCTTAGATGACGATGCCTCCGAAGATGAGGGTCCCTTTGGGGTGGCTCCAAGCCCATCCCAACTGCATGTTAAATGCCAGGACTTCAATGATGACGAGCAGCATCAACATGAGGAGCACTATTACTCTGCGAGAGAACACTCGGAGCAATACCAAGATAAGTATTCAATGCAAGACCAACCAGAGCCTTCCATTCAAATGCCTGTCTCTGGTGACCAATTTGCAAAGTATGTTCCAAGTCTATTACTGCAGGTTTCCATCATCTGCACCTGCGACTGCTATGCCAAAACAGCAAAGCCTGTGCAATGTTCGCAAACCCCTACATTGCAGCCATCATGATTACTTGATGTACCAGTAAGTAAGTAATACGTTTATAAAGTCACGATCACTGAGGTATCTTGATGCTAATGGAAACCCTCTAAGGTGCACAAAGCCCAGCGGAATTTAGGTAGGAGAGAAGGTAAAGAGCCTTGTTTTTAATGATTTCCTCTAAAGGGAGTGGCTGTCTAGGGATCTTAAAGATAGGGAGAGGGAATTCCAAAGTTTGCCCGCTACAGAAGAAAACCTTCTGCCGCCCCAAGTAGACGTTTTTATTTTTGGAATGTTAACTTTTCTTGCAGTAGTAGATCTTAGTTTCTCCGTGGGGAGTACCAGGAGAACAGATTTTGGAAGTGTAGAAGGCCCATGCCCTGTAAGACTTTATGGGCCAGGCATAAAGCCTTAAATTTCACTCTGTCTACCACTGGCATCCAGTGTAGCTCCCGAATCTTATTTGATTCAGAGATTAATTTAGGCAGCTTCATGACTAGTCGAGCTGCTGTGTTCTGCAGAGATTGAGGTTACCGCTAAAGGACTTTATTTATCCCTATGTATAGGGCATTGCAGTAATCTATCCTTAAAAGTATCAGGGCTACCACCACCTTTTTTGTAAGTCGCATGGAATAAACCTAAAGATCTTTTTTTAAGTACTTGATTATTTATTTGAGTTATATAGCGCTGGCCAGACCCGAGGGTATCGAAGCTCTTTACAACATAAAGGTCAGGAAAATCACATAAACGCAATAGTCTTGAGGAAAACCTAATAGCGAGGTAGTATATGTAATGGTATAATAGGTCTTGGTGCTACGTTTAGGTATGGGTATGCTGTACCGCCTTGAAGCAAGGAGGTCAGATGGAGTCATAGCGGTGTGCGCGTTGGCTCAAGCCAGCCCCCTTTATGGATGTGGGGGTGAGGTAGGTGTCCGGTAGCTTGGTGGAAGGAGATGACTTGATGGTAGAGAATCTGGCATCTGTCCAGTTCCGGCTTGTGTGCTCCATCGGCAGCTATCGATACATGGGCGGACGATTGAGAAAGAGGTCTTTGAGCTGCATTTTAAGTTTTGGAAAGGATGGGGTAGTTCTGATGTGTACTAGGATGGAATTCCAGATTTTGGGCGTGCTTCTAGAAAAGGAGCGGGCTGCGTTTTTTTGTTTACGGGTTTTCGGCGGGATGAGGCGAAGCGTATTGGAGCTTGTGAGGATCCTACTCTGGCTGGATTTCTTAAGTTTGGAGGCCAGGTAGGCTGGTTTCCCGGTGTACAGGGCTTTGTGTATGAGGCAAGCAGTTCTGAAATTGGCACGCATTTCAACTGGGAACCATTTTAGCTCTTTGAGTGCAGGTGATATGTGATAGTATTTCTTTGCTCCTGTGATCATTCTGGCTGCTGCATTGAATGTCGTTCTGAGGGGAGCTAAGTGGCATTTAGCTGTACCTGTGAGGTCTGCATTACCGTAGTCTAGTCTGGATAGCACTAGTGCTTGAGTAGCTTGCTTGAGGTCCTTAGACGGGATATAGGGTTTTATTTTGTTGAGTAGTTTCAAGTTGTGGAATGCGCTTTTTGCAGAGATTTTGATGTGCATGGCCATGTCAAGTTTTGAATCGAGGGGGATTCCCAGCGATTTTACAGAATCAGCCAGGGTGATATTGCCGTTGAGGGCGTCAGTGGCTTTCAGCCATTCTGTGATGTGGGTTTCTCTTTTTTGTTAGAGATGAGGAGGAATTCCGCTTTGTCTTGGTTGAGTTTCAAGTGATTAAGGGATAGCCAATTTTGGACTTCTCTAAGAGTGTTGTTAAGTCTTTGGATGTCCTCGATGGAGGAGGTTTTGAGATAGATCTGGGTGTCATCTGCATAAAGGTGGAAGGGGATTCTGGTGTTTTGGAGTATAGTGGTGAGGGGTTCCATGTAGATGTTGAAACGTCGAGGGGAAAGAACTGATCCTTGGGGGACCCCTCTGCTGACTGGGTATAGTTCCGATGAGAAGTTTTTGATTTTTATTCTTTGCGTGAGGTTCTTGAGAAAGGAGGAGAACCACTGTAGGACCGTCTCTTCTGCACCTAGCTTATTTTGGAGTACCTTGATGAGTAGCTTTTGGTCAACCGTGTCAAAGGCTGCCGATAGGTCTAGGAGTATGAGTAGACTGCATCGGTCTGTGTCTAGTGACTTTTGGATGTCATCTATGATGTTAATGATTGCTGTCTAGGTACTGCAGCCTTGTCGGAAGCCCGATTGGTGGGGGTCCAGGAGGTTGATGTTGTCCATGTGTTGGGTCAATTGTAGGAGAACACATTTTTCCAGGATTTTAGATAGGAGAGGAAGATTGGAAACGGCTCTGAAGTTATTCAAGTCATTAGTGTCCAGGCTCTTTTTTTTTTTTTTTTTTTTTTTTTTAGAAGTGGTGTTACTTGGCCGACTTTGAGGCAGTCTGGAATGGTTCCGGTTCTCAGGGAGCTGTTTATGATTTTGCTCCAGAACGGCGCTAAGTAGAGTTGTTTAGCCAGTTGTGTGGGTATAGGATCGAGGGCGTGGGAAGAGGGTGGAGATTAGTTTAACTATCATCGTTTCAGAGATGTGGTTAATGGTTTTCCAGAGTATTGGAGGGTGGTCAGGTACAATATCGTATGTCCTTGGGGACAGGCTCATCTGAGTGGTACTGTGGTTGACATCCAAGGAGAGTTCGATCTTGGTGATTTTGTTGTTGAAGAAGTTGGCAAAGTTATCGCACCGGTCTTTGGAGGCGAACATCAAGGGAGGGGGGGGGGAAGTCTGTTGTCTGATTAGGTTGAAGAGTTCCTTGGGTCTGTTTTTTGCGTTGTCGAGAGCAGAGTAGAAGGAGGTTTTTTCGTTAATTATGTGTCTTTTGTACTTCCTGCGAGTTGATTTGAGTTGTTCGCGGTGGATTGAGGTTGGGTTGTTCTGCCAGCGTCTTTCTGTGGCCCTGAGGTGTCTCCTTTCAGAGTTTGTCTGTGTTGAACCAGGATCTGGACTGAATGTTTCTGGCTCTTTTTAGTTTCAGAAGGGCTAGTTGGTCCTTTTTCCATGCTCTTCTCTTAAAATAAAATTCAGTAGGCTGGTCAAAGGAGTTACTTTTACTTCAGGAACCAACTGTTGAACAAAAGATGGACATGGATCTAAGGGAGAGCCTGATTTAATGATCTCCATTAATCTGATCACTTTCTCCACCATTAACCCCTTCGGTGCTCAGGACAGCCCACGGCCATCACGCGTCCAGGTGGGCGTGTGCTAACGATGGCCGGGGACCATCCGAACTCCGCCCACGCTCCATTTTGCCCACTCAGCGTGAAAATTCGGCCAGCGCGCAAGGGGTTAAGGGTGGAAAACTATTCAAGTCAGCTGATGGAATCTCCCTCGTTCTTGACTCAGAAGACACAGGCCTGGGGGCTAAGGAGGTGGAGGGAGGGACTGATCTACATTGGAATACCTTGATGCTGCGAAATCTTTAAAAACATTGTTAACTTCTCTTGAAAAAAGGTTGCCAAGTCTTTCCAAAAAAGGTGATCAGGGATAAAAATATTATCTTGCACCTAATTGGAGAGTTTAGTCACTGTTTTATACAGCTCCGAGGAGGAGTTCTTTGCTGCCCTGATTTTGTCAAAGAAGCTTTGGGTTTTTACTGACATAGTAAGTTCTTTGTACTCTTTACATAAATTATATATTTATTTTTCTCCTCTAGATCATACTGTTTCCTCCACAGTCGTTCAGCCACTCAGTCGAGTCACCTCGTTAGTGGATACCTTGGCTGACCCCTCCACACTCCCACCCCCTTCTGATTATGCTCCTTCTTCAGACAAAGACTGGGAAGAGGGTGAAATAAGAGACTATACCTCAGTTCCCAATGAGAGGGACGGCTATTGCATCATCACTCCATCCCCACCACCTTCTGCACCGGTAGAGTCTCCGCCAAAGGACATTGGCGGCTCCCATAATTTAATGGAGAGAGCTGCCAAGTGATTTGAGCGTCCACTTTTTACCAAACAAGTGGATTGTTTACTCTGATAGCTATGCCAATTATTGATTTTATTACGCAAGAGGGTCTTAAAGCCATGAAGAATGGTTTTAGCAGTCATCCCAAGACTAGACAAAAAGTGCAAGGGACCCGATGACTCTCCCGCTTGTCTCATTGGGCAACTGAAACCAGACCCTACATTATCACAGGTTACACAACGTCACTTTAAGAACCCCTCCACCCCAATTTCCTCTGGACAGGGATGTTCGTAGTGACAATACCGGGAAGAGATTCTCCTCCATGACAGCGACGACGGTTAGAGCGGAAAACTCCGTGGCTATCTTAAGCCGTTATGACTGTTAAATGTGTTTGGATATGTCCACTTACATCGACTTACTACCAGAGAAAGGTAAACTGGAAGCTCGGAAAATTTTCAAGAGCGGAAAAGAATATCAGCAGAGGTAATCGACTGTGCCATTGATGTCTGTTCTACTTGGTCCAAGCAACTTGCAGGTGCTGCTGTTCTCAGCAGACAAGGATGGCTTACATCCACTTCCTTCCGCCCAGAGATCCAAAGTAAAATATTTGATATGCCCTTTGATGGCGAATCGCTGTTTGGAGAACATGTGGATGATGCCATTCAGTCCATCACGATTGACACGGTTAGAGCAAACGTCTTGGGGACTCTAGAATATAAGAAGCAGCCCTTTCGAGGAGCCAAAGGGAGAGGAGCTTACTCCTTTAGAAGAGGTAACCAAACCTCCAAGCAGCAATCTCAGCCAGCCAGACACAATACCATCCCCAGTATTCTCAACAGCAGCAATATAGACAACCACCAGCGGCTTCATATAAACATTCAGCCAGAGGAAAGCTATCTTCCTGTGATAGAGATTCTAATAGGAAACAGTGCCCAAAATTTAGTGCTGGCTACCCCCCACTCTTCACCAACCCGTGTTGGAGGTCGAATTTAAAATGTTCAACAGTGGTCCAACATAACATCCGACAAGTGGGTGCTTGATGTGATCTCCCAAGGGCACACCCTCGAGTTCAACCAGAAATAACTAAACACCCCACCTCCCCCACTTAAAGCAACGCCTGAATCAGTTATCGATCATGCTAAAGAAGGGAGCTATGTAAGTCATTCTAAAACTTCAGAAAGGCTTGGGCTTCTGCTCTCGCTTCTTTCTTATCAGGAGAACTTCAGGAGATTGGTATTTTACCCTCGACCTGCGGAAATTAAACCGATTTCTAAAGAAACAATCTTTCCGCATGGTGACACTCTAGGATATATTACACCTTTGTGGACAAAGGAGATCAGTTGACGCCCCTGGATTTTCAAGACGCTAACTTCCACATCCCAATACACACCAGACACCGCTGATTCCTCAGTCTTGCAGTCAACCATCAAAAATCTCACTTAGATCCCACAACAACATTGACATTCTTGGGAACATTCCTCAAAACTGTACAAACAAAGCCTTACCCTCTCAAGACAGGCCGATAAAGATTCAGCAACTAGCTCTCATATTGACCACATGAAAGTCCATTTCTGTCTGGAACTACAAATCCTTCCTAGGAATGATTTCTTTATGCATCCCTCTTATTCCGAATTGCTGGTTACAAATGTGTCCCCTTCAAGAAGAATTTAACAAACACTGGCTTCAGACGCAGGGGTCCTTCGAAGACCTCTTTCAAATAACTCCAGCAATGAGAAAAGCCATGACTTGGTGGACATTAACCTCAAACTTCTCCAGAGGTCTTTCATATCTTGCACAAATCCCAGAGTATGTCATAACAACGGATGCCTCCCTAGAACGTTGGGGCGCGCACCTTCAAGAATTGCAAATAAGCAGCACATGAAGTCCAGACGAAATGAAGATGCACATCAATCTACTGGAGCTCAAGGCTATTGCCTTAGCATTAATGTCATTTCTCCCCATTTATCCCCAAGATTGTGCAATCATAGGTACTCAGACGTACAGACAATACCACACGCTTGTTTTACCTCAAAAAACAAAGAGGAACACATTCACCAGCACACTATCTCTTCAAAAGCAAAATATCTGAAACTGGGCTCTTTAACATCAGATAACACTCAAAGCAGAACATGTGCCAGGAGTTTCCAACATCCTCGCAAACTCACTAAGCAGGACCAGTATCCCTTACCACAAATGAGAGCTAGACCACCACATCTTCCATTTTTGAGGCAAGCCGAACTTAGATCACTTTGTTACGAAGCAGAATAAGAACCGCCCATCCTTTGCAAGTTGGCATCACCAAGAGGAGTTGTGGGGGAATGCGTTTTCGATGAGATGGCCAGGAAACTATGATTACACTTTTCCCCTGATCCCATTGGTCTCAAGGGTGCTCAACAACCTCAAAAGAGAGCCTTGCCGACTTCTTGTCATTGCTCAACAGTGGTCAAGACTGTTCTGGTTCACAGAGCTCCTGCTCCTGTCGGACCAAGCTCATGTTCAGCTCAAACCGATACCAACGCTGCTGCCATGAACCAGGGCCAGGCCAGTCATTCCAACCCAACATCCCTACATTTATCTGCCTGGCTACTGAGTTGAATGAGTTTGCCATGTTAGACATTCCTACATACTGCTGCCCTCCCAGTCTGGCTTTAGGCCCAGGCACAGCACCGAGACCGCCTTGCTGTCCGTCGCTGACAATCTTCAGATGCTACAGGACAAGGGTTACTCCGTTGTCCTGGTGCTTCTAGACTTGTCAGCGGCGTTTGACACTGTGTCACATGCCATCATGACCTCCAGACTAGTCGACATCGGTCTGGAAGGCAAGGCTCTGGCCTGGCTAAGGAGCTTTCTCAGTAAACGCACCCAGAGAGTCATCTTGGGATCATACCAATCAGAGGAGGTGGTGATCTCTAAGGGGGTGCCACAGGGCTCATGTTTGAGCCCTACGTTATTTAATATCTACGTGGCACCCCTAGCTAACATCATGAGATCACACGGGTTCATTCCAGTATCATACGCGGATGATACCCAACTCCTCTACCCTTTTAAAATCATGACTCCTGAGGTGCGTGACTCCTTCGCTCGGGGGATGAAGGAGGTGGCACGCTGGATGGCAGCCAACTTCCTGCAGTGCAACGTCTCCAAGACAGAGGTTATGCTCTTTGGAGAGGCCAGACGTCTATGGACTCCGGACTGGTGGCCTCAAGATCTTGGCCCCGTCCCTGAGCCCAAGACGGTGGTAAAAGATCTAGGAGTGAAACTGGACCATGAGCTCACCCTAACACAACAAACTAATCAAGTGGTGGGTTCATGCTTTCATGTCATTGGTCTTCTCAGGAGAGTTTTCCCTCTGCTTCCGGATTCCACCAGGAGAACGTTGGTCCAGTCACTAGTGCTAAGTAGGCTGGACTACTGCAATGGTTTGATGCTGGCTGCCAATGAGGGTATTCTGGACAGATTGCAGGTTGTGCAAAACACTGCTGCACGACTTGTTCTAAATGTCCCGCCCCGGACTCCCTCAAAACCATTGTTGGCCAAACTGCACTGGCTCCCAGTAAGGCAGAGGGTGATGTTTAAGATCTGCTGTGTCATCCATAAGTGCCTTATTGGGAGGGGTCCTGGCTACCTCACTGAAAAATTCATCCCGTATGTTCCGTCCAGATCTCTGAGATCAGGTGACCAGGAACTGCTATGTGTTCCCAGGGCCATGAAGGCCAGAAAGGGGGGAAGGGCCCTATCTGTAGCTGGTCCTAAACTGTGGAACCAACTCCCGAAGGAAATTAGAGTATGCAGGGAACATTTCCCTTTTAGGAAGAAGCTCAAAACGTTCCTTTTTAACTATTAGATAGCTTAGGGCTCTGTTTCTAAACTGCGACTAGTTGCTGTTCTTAAATTGCTGCCAAAGGCGCGGAGATACTCCTCCGGGAGTCGATTCATAGCGCCATACAAACATGCAAATAAATAAATAAATAAATAAATCCTTGCCAAAGCAAGGGTGGACACCACGAACAGGACTTATAAACTGAAATGGATATGCTTCTGCCTTTGGTGTGCTGAATCTAAAGTCTATCCTCTCACATCACCTCCGGAGCAACCTATGGTTCATTGCCATTCTATCAATTGTAGTAATGTACATTGTTTTATTATAGTACCATTGGACTCCCACTTTGACAATAGGTAATGATTCAAGCATGTGAATCTATGTAAGATACCAATACTGGAAAACAACAGTTACAGGTAAGTAACTAATTTTCTTCTCAAGCCACTGTAGCTGTAGACAGTAGTTTGTTATTGTTTTGAAATCAAAGATGAGAAATCACAATTCAACTTTTTGCTGGTCAAGGCAGAGGTTGCTGCCATGGGCAACAGTGAGTTCTGTACACCACTGAGTTTGAGCAATCATTCCTATTAAATTTAATTTTTAAATGTTCTTGCATTCTGCTCATTAGAACCTTTATGCCAAAATGACTTTGGCGATGTTCAAAATAACATAGAACTGGGGGTATCAGAAGGGTTAGGTATATAAAATACTTCTAATGCAATTGGGCAAGACTGCCAACATGCACAACGGAATCTTTAGCAGAAAAGCATAAGTAAGTATGCTCACTGCTTGTGGAATGTGATTGGGTTATATGAGGGGAAGGACATTTCAAACATTCAGTGAGTTAGAGTTGAATTTAAAACAATGGTCCAAAGTTAAGCTGTAGTTTCTGGCTTGTGATGTGGGGCAATCTAATTTTTGAAAGGCCTGACCTATTTGACGACACACTTTAGAAAATTGTCCAGCACACTCAGCAAGTAGAGATACAAATTTAGGATTGTGGCCATCACTTGACTCATGGTATACTTTTTCTCAGTTATGTCATCCTCCAAATGCAAGACTTTATGCTGAAGTTCTGTTTGTTCTCGGACTTCCATTCTCAATTAGTTTTCTGATACCGTTGAGCAGATTGGCACTCCATACTATTGGATTGAGTTGCCATAGGCGATCTTTCTTCAGGTATAGGGCATAAGCTATCCCAAGATCAGAGAAAGGTGTTTGTGCCAGAACAACATGGGTATGAGTGGCATGTCCTTTTGAGTGCTATGTGCAGCAGTAGACCTCCACAGAGGCCACTGACCGACCAAAAATGATATGCAAGATGAATACATTCATGCACAAAGTCACATCTTTACAGGTGCTGCTAGCGCTGATCAGGAATCCAGGTCTATCGCACAAAAAGGGTCTAGGACTTGCCTCTTCACAGTATCCTACACATAGTCAGGCTGCAATGTTAGTAGCTCTTAGTAGCTCGGTCAGTGAACTGCACCACTGCAACTGGTTCTTAGCAGCACAGCACTACCTCAAGGGCAGGAGTGCAAGTTTATTCTTCAAGTGAGTGCATTACGAACCTTCACCTAGGTCTGAAATTAAGGAACCATGGGGTTATCAAGCCACTCCACGAGGAGTATGTGACAATGAAGACCAGCCACCTTGATAAAAGACTGAGAACTTGGCCACCCCACGTCCAAGTGAAGGTTTGAATTCACATATCCCCCAAAGACAGCTACCCAAAGTAGTGGGCCCAAGAACATCTCATCTTCCTCTGAAATCGCAGCAGCCTTGTCCCCCACTATAAAATGTGTTATGCACCAGAAGGGCTGCCGACTGTTAGTGCTCATGTTTCTCAAAGCCTCCTGAAGGATGGGCCACTAGGCCCACAGTTCAATGTCAAAAGGATCCTGAACTTGCTATGTAATCAAGCAACGTGCCATGTTCCCACATAAGGGACCATTATCAGCTGCTGCATGGCCACCACTGGCTCGGTATATCAACATATGTGCAGACTCCATATTGCCCCAGCTCTGAGGGACAGTCAAAACAACCACTCTTTCCTAGCCACTGTGAAGAACTGTGCACCAATCCAGTCAGGATTGCAGTGCTGCCTGCAGGGGATTTAACAAAGCAGTGAGGTCTGCATAAAGTATAATTGCATTTGGCGTTGAGAGTTGCCAAATATCATAGACACCCAGTTTTTTTTTTTTTTTTTATATTTTTATTAAAAAATATATATATTATAGACACCCAGTTTCTAAAGTGGTCTCCCCATTTTGTAGCCCAAATCTGTTCAGAACTTTAGGGTTTCTCTCCAATAACCTGTTTCTGATGCCTCGGCATGGATTTTTAAAGACTGGTTCATAGCTCTTGTGTTGAAAAATATTTTCCTTCCTCTTTAAAAGAATCTTTATTACCTATCTCAGCAAATTAAATGTGTGAAGATCAAGCTCTGAGTTTGGGTATTGAAACCTCTTAGATACACCGGTGTTCTAAGACTACTCTAGTCCCCTCCCTAGTGTGTATTCTTCTGTTGCTGAGCTCTGCCACAAAGTGTGCTCCTTTAATGAGGAAAACAGTATTGTAGTGAAATGTCTTAATGAATTCTCTCGGAGTCCCCTGCATGGTTCAGGCTGAGAAACAACTTGAGATAGAAAAGCAATGTAGCCCCTGCTTTTGCATGGTTTCCCTCTGAACTCCAGGTTATATTCCTGGCCCTGAGGAACACTCTTGGATTGAACTTCCCTACAAGAACCAGTAGCATGCAGATATGGGTCCATATATTTGTACATGCTTGATGTCAGGATTCAGGAAAGCATTTTTCATTAGTGTACTTGCCATTCCTCATAAGGACCTACAAATTATTTTCTTCAAAACTCTGCCCCCTTCCAGGTAATAAGCAAGTTCATTCTGGTAGCCCCTTCAGCCCTTCCAATAAAACCTTTTCTTTACATGATACTGCAAATCCTAAGCTCAGGATACTTTTGTGTCTTGCATTTGTCCCACTTGGTCAGAGGTGGTATCCCTTAAAAGGGATAGGAGTTCCCTATCCCCTGAAGAAATCTGGGATGACAGTCTACCAATCTGGTGGTCTTTCCCTAAAAATGGAGAGTGTTAATGCAGTTATCATTATCTCAGGCTTTTATCTTGGGTGTGAGATTATTTGCTAACCAGTATGTTAGCCCGAAACCCTACTAACTGGAGAATACATGCATGTCGAAGACTAAAAGCAGAAACATCAAATGTTCGAGGACCTTAGTTATTTCCCCTATTGTTCCATGCTACCATAGATATTGGTCTTCGCATGTCAAAGCATAGAGGCTAAGGTCTTGATGTATTTACTGCGAGTGAGCAGGTCATTGATGTTGAAGGCAAAAATGTACTACTGAGGAAGGCCAAGCATACAGGCCCAAATTTAGTCAAGCCCAGTCATTCTTTGCAGCCGGAAATTTCAGAATGCAAAAAAGAATTCACCTGCCATTCTTTTTACTTCATTACATGGTTATGAAGATAAAATGCAACACCCTCACTTGCTTGGAGACCGAGTCATTTGATGGTATCCAGTTGAATTTGGGTTGAAATTGGTATCAATGGGCGCACATAGTACCAAACCAAGAAATCCTTTCTTGGGCTCGATGACGAGGTCTTCATTAAATTACGATCTGGGCACAAATAACTGTTTGCACAGCAATTGCACTTGTAACTTGTGTGATGTTTATCACTCCCGGAAATGACCAGATATGATGAAGTCCATCCCCCCAGATTTTTGGTTTCTGTATTCATTTTTTTGCTCCGATATATATTGACAGGTTCTATCATCCGAATTTAACATGGGAAAAAGTCCTAATAAAACTGTAACGTGGATTTTGGTGTGAAAGACAGAAAAATCTGATCGTTATGCTCCAATTTAGCACATATAACGCAACATGGGTGCTGTTTATCACAACCATTACATTCTGAAGGGTGCAGTATTGGATTTTATCGAGTGTGTAAGACTAGCAACTACTCCTCTGGGGCTCTCCTATCTAATATGTCAGTTTAGCATCATCTTGTTGGTCTCCTTCACACAACCTAGCTGGTACTTTTGTCATGTTCCAGAAAACCTTGCCTGCTCCCTTGTTTTTTGTTCGAGGTTTCTAGACCTGTTGTTTATATGTTAGTATATACTCTTCTTTGTGGGCTTAAAGCCGTCCCACTACCTTTCAGTTGTTTGTTTCAGTGTCCTTTAAAAATCCTTGTTTGGTAATTGTCAATCCTTCCTCTTTGCCTTTCATTTCCTCCAACGGAGCAGGGGCCAAGTTCCCTTGTATTGCATGTTAGTTCCCCCCCCAAGGGCAGGGTGCAGTGTATCTCAAAGGTTGGACATGTACTTGTTAAGTGTAACATGTTCAGGAAGTGTAAAACTGCTAAATTTGTTTTTTACTATTGCAAGGCCTATCTCTCCTATATAATTACATTGGGAATTAAAACATCTAAGTATAACTTCCCAATGGGAAGAGATAGAAATATGGAGTTTAGTGTCCCAGGACTCACAATTTAAAATCACCAAATATGGTGAAGTCAGATTTTAAATTGTGAGTCAGAAAATGCCACTTTAAAAAAGTTAAACCAAAGGGGATGATGGTCGGAGTGTTGAACATTGCAAGCACTCACCCCCAGCTAACTGATTTGGGTTTAATCCATCCTCATTCGGTAGCTCACTCCACTACCCCAGTTCAGACATGGCCATATGCAAATCAGTCTGACCCTGTGCCTCATGGGAACAGTCCAACGCGAACTGCCAAGCCATGTCTTCCCTGGACTGGAAACAAGCATCCTGGGACTGGTTTCTGGCTAATCAGCCGTCATCAGCCAGGCTAGCTTGAATCCAGTGGCAAAGTGAGCAAGGGACCTACATCTGGGCACACCCTGCCAACTTAGGGCAAACAAAGCAAAACCAAGTATTCTAGGACCGGTTTCGGGCTTTCAGCCCTCATCAGCCAGGATAGCTTGACTCCAGTGGCATGGAGAGCACGGGACTCACCTCTGAGCATACCCGCCTGCATTCTGTCCATCTTTTTGCACTTTAAAAAAGTTGGCATTTTCTTACTTTAACCAATTTGTGCCTCTGCTGGTCTCTGAATACACTTCTGGAGTATATGACAGCTGAGCTTTGTGCATTTCCACAAGACCGCCACACACAAAAAGATCTTGGGTGTGACATTAGCTTATAGTTGGCCCATCACCAGGCCGATAGGTCTTCCTGGACTAGGTGGGAGGGAGGAGCTGACACTCCTGAATAGGACTGTGCCTCTCCTCACACACAGGGCTGCATAATCCCCTGCATAGTGTTTGAAGCCGGGAAGGCCAGGAAAGGGATCCCAGGGGCTTCAAAGAAAGGTCTGGTAGTTTCTCAAACTTTCTAGAACTTTGGCACCAAGGTTTAAATACGGGACCCCAAACCCGACTAGAGAAATTCACTTTAGGGTCCTGTGGAAACTCTGCAACGATGAGGAGCTATGCTGCCAGTAGGGACTGCCACTTTGCCTCTACTTTGCTGTGTTGGCCTGCTACAAGCTAATTGCTTTGTTGTCAGGAGGGACTGCCACTCTGCACTGTGCACCACTGTGTTTCCCTGCTGTTTCTGCAGTGACGGAGGAAGGATCCTGACCTCTACTTCCAAAAAACCCAAGAACTCCAAGGGCTTGCTGGCTTGCCCCCAGTTCTACAAGAGGTCTCCGGGACATCAAATACCTCGGGTCCAGCTCTTGCCCCTTCCTGCCCTACGTGAGCCTGCCTGCATCTTCCCTTAAGCTACAACACCATGGAATAAGGTCTGCTTTTGCTTGTCGCAAGAGTTTCCCCTTTCCTCCTGCTTTTTCAGCTGGGCTCAGTATGATGTGGATGAGGTGCCTCCCCTACAAGGATTAGGGTCATCCTCATACTCCTGCCATTACTGGCACCAAGACCAGAGTGCTATTCCCTCATCGTGGCCCTCCGTCCTCTCACCAGGAAGTCGACTGAATTAGCCAGGGGTTAGCCTCCGTGCTACACCAGCAGCACCATCGCTAGGACCAGAAGCGGTCCTGGGTAGTGCACAGCCTTAAGTGATAACTTTTTTAATCCGAGCAGTCCCGCTGTTTACTTTGGTCTGAACAGCAGCCGCTGTCTTCATCGTGCGAGTAGATTCCAGTGTGTGACCATAGCACTCCTGTGCCTGCATTGTACAGCGATAGTGTGTGGCGCCCCCTGATTTTTGTGAGGATCACTCTGAGTGTGTTGATGTTAGGCACACATTGTCTCTCAGAGGGTCACATGTTGCCCACTGCTGACATTGAGCCTCCAGTTTCATGCCTGACAGTGTGTGTGTCCCCTAGGGAAGCCTTTGGAGGCCTTTCCGTTGCAGTTGGTGGAAAACGCACTAGTGCTACTATTATTTAATCTTGTGAACTGACTGAGGGCAAGGTTGGAGTGCCGGTACTTGAACCAAACTTACCGTAAAGGGTGCACACACATTTTTTGTGGTTCAGCACTTTTGTTATTGGGACTTATTGCGGAATGTTCAGACCATCTCTTACTCACCCAAGACACCTTTCTGAATGTTAGCGCTGCTAGCCTGGATAGCAAGGAACCCATCACTCACCCACTAAAAGTGATCAATCACTGAACCTTTTGTGATCATTAATACAGGGTTTTGACGGACAATTCCTGAACGGGAATTAGTGGGACTACCCTAAATACTCCAAAAGAAGCGCACAGGCGCTCTCTTTGCATTAACTGCTTACAAGTTTTTAAGTACCTAATTACTGAGCCAAGATTACTGTATAGTCTCTAAAAGTACTGAGATATTACTCTTTTGACCTGCTTTACTTATAACTGCATATCTCTTGACTTGAGTATTGGATGTTTATTGTTTTGGTCTTATTTTACCCAGATAAATATATTTTATTTTTCTAATACTGTATGTAGTCTTTTTGTAGTGTTTTCAGTGAACTGCTGTGGTTGTTGCTCACATACTTTACAAATGTGCATATGATGATGAGCCTGACTCCAAGCTACTAGAGGGTGAGCAAAGGTTATCTTTGGTGTGTAATTTACTTGCCCTGACTAGATTGGTGGGTTCTGACTGGCTTAGGTGTATACCGTAGCCAACCAGAAACCCCATTTCTAACATTAAGCATGCAGACTATGGTGAGAAATGAATGATCGTGTGCCTTGGTCACCATTTAGTGTTGGCTGTCTCTGAGCAGTGGCAGCGGCATACCGTGCCCCATCCAGTGCTGGGCGTGTTCATGGGCTCAAGTAAGATGTGATCAAGCGTCTCCCTGAAGTTGTATTATGCATCACAAACGCATATAAAGGCTAATGGTTGCAGGCGCTTTATAATAGGTCTTGCATTTACGCGTGCTTGAGCTTTTAGTTTTGTTAATGACAATGCCTTTTATATATGTTTTGATTTTTAAATATAAATAAAAGATATTGTGATTTACAATGCCAATAGCTTAAACTCTTGCAAAAGCGAGACCTACTGCATTACAAATGCTTGTTTGGGAAAGCCCCCATGCTGCTCTTTCACTTTAATGGCAGTCACACCCCTTTCTTCAGACAACCTGTGTCTACGGAAAGGTATGCAACGGCCATTAAAGTGAAAGCGCGGTATGGGACGTTTTTAAAAACAAAAAGCCTTTGTTAAGCAGCATAGCGCAAGCAGAAGTGCCGCACTGTGCAGGGTGCATTTTTCAAAGATAAAGCGCAGCGTCCTCGATCTGGCACTGCGCTGCGATGTTAGGGGATAGCCTGTCGTACCTGCAATAGCAGCTAGATTAAAGGCATTATAGAAAATAGTACTCACAGACTGTAGATAATACAGACCTTGTAACAACACAAGTAATATGTCCAGTCCTCATGGGAGGTTACAAAAAGTCTATTCATGAATCAAAAGCAACGATTTAGAAAGGACAGTAATAGGAGCCAATTGAAAAGATGGGCGGAGCCTCCCGTCCATACCTGAATACAGCATGCCTCACAGAGCAGGGCATGCACTGCCCAGGCTTGATCTTAATGTGTAGCGCAGTAACACCTTTCTACCCCCTGCTTCACCCGCCTTTGATCATGATTGAAAGCCTGCGGAAATGGAAGGAGAATAATTTGGGACCTTGACCCTGTTATGTGAATTAAAATTGGTACGTGTTTGCAAGATTTAGTAAAATATGTAGGAGGGAAGGAAATGGAGAACATTCCATAATATAATGCATTATCGCATTATATAGCATTTACTTCCCCTATATGGGGCTCAGGAGCGCTTCCCCACTCTATAGTTGCGTTGGGTGCTGAGGGCTGTGAGTGGCCACTCTTGGATTGTTCTCTCCTCTGCCCTTGGAAAGGTGAAAGGACACCTAATCTGAGGCGCCCACAGCAGAGCCCGGACAAGCATTGAAAACAAACAAGTCATCACGTTAAGGGGTTTCCATCCATGTTACGTGTGGCTCATGATCCATTTAAACAGTACTGTACTGGGAGTCTGGGTCACACCTGAAGACAGCAGACCCCATCCGCAAGGTTGTGTCACCTTCTCCTCTGATATGTTTATACCGTACATTGTCTAAACCTTGGACCTAGACAAGTGCTTATTATTTTAAGCGGCCCAAAGGCAGTGTGATAAGCTCTGGATGTTAACAGAGTCGTGCTTAATCGTGCTCTCGCTTCAAAATGTTGTTTCTGCTGTCGCAGGTGCGAGCAAGTTAGTGAATATCAATTGAATGTGTTCCTGGTACGATTGCTTTATCTTGTGTGGCATTTATATATGAGAGACCGTCTTCTTCATGGGGTTAATGCATAACAAGTTGCTCAGTACACAACGAATCCCTGGAATATTACAAACCCGTCAATATGTACAGTGTGCCTGAGAAACAGTTTGCCGGAGAGTGGTTTTGTATGTAAAAGTACCCAATAGTAAGATTACCAATGTGCAGCTGATAATTGACTTTAGATCTAATGGGACTACATTGGCTCGGAGTGCAACTCTTCGTTCACGCACGCTACTTATTTTTTTAAGTCTGATAGTTGAGAGGTGATGTCTTAGATTTCCCAGTGAAGTAATCTTGTTTCTGTAACCTGGCTAACAATTAAATTGCTGTACTTTTTTGTGAGAAGCAGCATGGCCTCCACTTATGAAACTAGATCCATTCATATTACTTACATAGAAAAGTTAATTCTATGTGTGCCTCAATTCGGAGGCTAATAAAATGGAAGCTTTCTATCTATCTATGTCTTTGTGCCTTACGGGATGACACTGGATCAGGAGTAACACGGACGTAGACATACACTTTTATTGGCAAAGAGTCAGTGCCCCAAGATTGAATGGCTTCTCAATTGTTGCTGGGCAGGTACCGCCTGCGAAGAGCAGTATTTTCATACATTTACTTCTGGAACGGCAAGTACCTTTTCTAGAGCAGGTCTTATTTTTTCTACTCAATCGTGAGATTGATGGAACGGGTCACCCACCCTGTCTTCCCTAACATAGGTTCTTATTCTGTCAACTAACATTAAGGACGCTGTATTAAATGTGTTATTACGTAAACAACACCTCTAAGTACAGGCAAGGACATCTCTTTGGTAATCTCTTAGAAGTCCCAAAGGATATACCAATTGGCTGTGCCAGTGCTTGTTTTTTACACAAACCAACAGATAGGAAGTAATGCAAAGCATTATTTAGACACTGCAGAGAATGAGTGTGGGAAGTATTGTGTACAGTAGTAGGCTCCCTTCACATATGATTTCAGCTTTTGTTAACTAAAAAACATACCAGGCCTAGTTGTGGCTAATTCTGTCTTTTCACGAGCGTGTTTTGGTGTATTGGTGTTGATGCTGGGAAGGGCTGCATAGGTTCCTTTGAATACAATAGTTCTCTTGCAAACGTGATGTGAAAGACAGCACAGCCTTCTCTGCCTTGCGTGAGTTTCTGTCAGACGGAGACACTGCTATCGGGAGGAAACACTTGGTTCTGACCATTGATATCCTTCCTCGTTTAAAGAGCCTTCTGGGTTCTTATAATGGCGATAAAGATCGGGCGGCCGAGTATTGCAGGAAGCTGCTAGTCTGAAGACTAGCCAAATGGGATACGCAGATGTCATTGTAAATGAACAATAACCACGCAGTCAGCCTGGTCTTTGTGGTGATTCATGTCTCCTGGCAGCAATAAACACTAGGCTACAAGTCTAATGTGCTTTATCTATGAAGCCTGGATGTGTTTATTGAGGCAGCATGATCAAAGCATTATTGCTTCTGTCAAACTACAGCAATCAGTTCAGTCCAGCCTATTCCCTTCCCCCTGGCATTTGATACACGGTGATTTAGGAAAGACTTCACACGTTTCCATTCCCGCATTTCGAGTTCAAATCCATTTCTGTGAATAACTTTAACAAACTTATTTTTGTAACGATACACAACGTAAATTGATTCCTTGTAAGCCACCTCGATTATAAGTAGAGGTTAGTGTGGTTATGACTAAGATGCAAAAGCAGGGGCTTCTCCACGCTTCCTTTATTAACTTTGTTCAGATGTTACATTCTATGTCATGGATGTAAACATGTAAACAGTAAACATTGCCAATCAGCTTTACTGAGGCTCTAGAACCTGGGGGTGGTAATAGTGATTTCAAAACTGTGGTGCCTTCGGGGATATTTTAAGAGAAACAAAGGAAGTGGATGTTCATATAGATGTATAATTTAGGCATACATATTGCGAGTTAAAAAAAAAAGCACACATTTGATTGCTAGGACAAATGTCTAACTACGTATATCTAAATCTAATTTTGAGTTTTATACAAGCACTGATTCTTTCCATGGGGACAGTGGAAACGGTAATACCCTCAGACCTACAGTTATCGAACCTCATTTCTTGAGTTTGTTTTGTGTACTGGCAGAGGGTAAATTGTATTGTATCAATCCCTACCTGGTCACCCATCATCCTCTCACAAGTGATATTATTTTCAACTTCAGCAGATGAAATACGAGATGTCATGGTCAAGTAGCAGATCGGTAATGGCCTTCTGAGAACCAGAGAAACACACAGTTTAAAATATTAAAATAAAAAAACGACATGCAAGCAAGTATTCTTTTGTCATGCTTCTGGGGAGTTGAATACATTTCTCTTCATATTCTGTTAAATCCCTTCGCTCTTGAAATTTTCGAGAGAACTCAGTGATACTTTCTAGCAGTCTTTTTTGCCTGCTTGATTGTTCATGCATTGCTTTCCTCTGATGTAAGATTTGGAAGGTTTGCAAATTGTAATAGCTGTGATTTGGGTATTTTTATTGTTTGTACATTTGTATCCTGGTGCATAACCTTGTTGTGTTGCAGTTGTCCATTTTGCTTTTTAAAACCTAAGTTCCCGTTTTATTACTCAGAAACGTAAAGAATTGGGGTGAGTGGAGTTGCAGACATTTCATAGCAGGGCAAACCCCGAAACACTCGACATCGGTGTTTGTCCCACAGTGATTACAGTTTCATTTTTTTTTTTAAAGGCGTTCCCCTAGCAGGTCCCCTCTCCCCTCCACACCTTGTCCATAGTTTCACCGCCTCCAACTTCAGAGCGGATTAATTTAGAGGCGGCGAAATGTCCATTGGCAACAAAAATGCGGCACAAACTCTGCACACCAGGCCCGGGGTATAAGAGTAGACAAGTTAAAATCCAATCATTGTTTTATATATTATCCTTCAATATATAATATACTTATATGAACATTAAACTTGGACTTGAACATTAAAAATGCAATGTTGTGAAAGTCTCAGGCTGTTTTCCAACCTCTCCATACTGCACAGTAGGAATAGGGAGGGAACAGCATTTCCTTAATACAATTCAATTTCAAAGCTTTTATTCGATTTGTTAGTACAAATCATACAAGCAAAATTGATATAACAATTCATTACATACTAGATTGTAAAAGAGAACTCCAAAAATATGGGGAGAGGACATAATAGATAATAGCAAATCTAGGAATTAATTCATATTTGTAGATATGATAATAACTAAAAACGCAGGGATTCACATATAACAAAAGTTGTAATCAGCTCCTAAGGTGCATATCCTGGCAACTAAAAATTTTTAGGAAGAAATGCAGGCCTAGGACATGAAACTTTGTAAATAACAAAATAGGTTTAAAACAAAATAAGTACAGACAGGTCGGTGTGAAATATGGCAACTCTAAACACTTCCTGGCAGCTGTACTTGTCCAAAAAAGTAATAATTAATTAAACATTAGGGGCTAGGTAACGGGGGAATATACTATGAAAACAAGGCCAAGAAATAGTTGTCACAGAAGAAACTCTTCCTCACACTATACAATTTAAATCGGGCCGAGGGTAAAAGAGCAATTTGCGTAATTATTTGTACATACAATATATAAAAGCATAAAGTACAGACAGGAACATATAAGAATTAAGACAATACAATACATTTCCTGGCAGCTGTACATTTCAAAATAAAAGTAGCAGTAAAGAAACAAATATCCTCATTCTCTAGTGCTGATAATAGTGCAAGGGCATTCTTATAGGACCGTATGTTATATTTGATAAAAATAGGTTTTAAATACCTAATTCTTAAAAAGTGATAAAATTTGCAGAAGAGTAAAAAATGGCAGCAACTCTGGCGTGAAATATTATCACATGGGCAAGGAGTTTCTGATTTAAGTTTCTGTACTGGAAATGCCACAAGGTGGTGTACGATGCCCAACCTAACACGAGTTAGGACAAATTGATGAGAGGGGCGGTTGACCACTGAAAGATAGACTTGGAACCCTGATGGTAAGCTGAGTTCCTTATAAAATTTCACAGTAGCCAACTTGCCAAACACCTCCGCGCGCCCTTTCTTTTTATACTTTAAGAAAGTTTGTTTAATTTCTTTTTTGGGTATGTCAACCACCAGTTCGGGGTCAAGGAAAACATCAATGTCAAACATCTTTTTATACCAAAAGTGGATATATTCCAACCAAAGGATGCGAGATGAGAAGTCCAGGCCTATGCAATCAAGAATAATTTCTTGAGTAAAACGAGTCTCTGGCTTAGCCCAAATAGAACGCCATAATAAAAGTGGGCGAACGGCTGCTAAGTCAGAAATGAACTCGACCCCAACCTCATCATGGATTAATTGGACAGAAGCGGAAGGGGGGAGGCACAACACTCTTTTTAAAAACTTATTTTCATCTTTTTGTAAAAGTAAGCCATCTATGTGGCCCCACACACCCGCTCCATACAATACAGAAGGGACGCAACGTATATTATATATATTAATCATATCTCGGATGCTTCTAGATCCAAGTTTAGAAGCAAAGCGAAATACGCTGCTTGTAGTTCGCAACATTTTTAACCTAATGTTATCGAGCTCAGATTTCCAGGATCCGTCATTAGCATAGGTGATACCTAAGTAACAAAATGTTTTAACTTGGAGCATTTTGTCGTTGTCTAAATAAAAACTGGACTTCAATTTATTAGCTGACTGACCACACAGCATAACAAAGGTCTTTGATTTGTTGACACAGAGTCTCCTATTTTTAATAAACAGCATAAAACTGTTTATGAGACGTTGTAAGCCTATCTGGGTGCGAGATAAAAGAACAGCGTCATCCGCATATAATAAGATTGTGACAGGATTGCCACCAATCAGCGGAGCGTCTGCCGGTATGGTAGCTAGGGTGCGATCAACACAATTAATAAAAAGAGAAAATAAAAGAGGGGCTAATACGCATCCTTGCCGGATGCCCCTTGACACTTTAAAAAATGGTGTGCATTCACCAAGAGTACCATATCGAACTTTACAAGAAAGTTTCTCATAAAGCCGTGCCAAAAAATGGACTATTTCTGACGGTGCTCCTAACTCCAATAAAACCTGCCAAAGAATACTATGATCAACTAAGTCGAATGCGCTGCTCAAGTCAGCAAAACATAAAAATAAATTGCCCTTTTTAGCTACTGTATATTTATTAATTAAAAGATCCAGGTTTACGCATTGCTCTAAAGTGCCCATGCCTTTCCTGAATCCATATTGTACCTTAGATAAAATATTCATATCTTCGGCCCAGGTTTCTAACCTTATGAGCAGGATTCTGCTCATAACCTTTACTGAGGCGTCCAATAAAGAAATAGGTCGATAGTTGGCAGCTTCCTTTTTTAAATAAAGGGATAATAACCGATTGGCCCCAGGAAGGGGGGATGTTACCTTCAGCTGCGCAATTGAAGGTCCTCACTAAAATGGGGGCCCACAAGTCAGGTGCTGCTTTTAGTAAGTCCATCGGGACCCCGTCGGGGCCCGGAGCCTTCCCTCCTTTGCTGTTAGTAAGGCCTTCCAATCCCTCTCCCAGGGTAATCCCCAGGGGTAGAGGTGTCCATATGGACGATTCAACAAGGGGTGTTGTTAGTGATATCCCCGCAGGGTTAAAAATTTTTGTAAAATGGGTAATCCACTCCTCACATGCAACATGAGAGGTGATTTCCGGAGTACCTTCTGTGTTTAAAAATGGGCTGTTGACTATTTCCCAATAGAGTTTGCTATTTTTAGTCTCAACTGCTTCGTTCAACTTATCCCATGCTTCTCTCTTTAAGACCTTTTTCCTGTTTATGATGGCCAGTTTATAATTGTTCCTTATTTGTTTAATTCTGTTACCATCTCGTGGTTTAGACTTTAAGGCAACCTTCAAATCCCGAAGTGCCACAGTACAAGAGATATCAAACCAACCCAAGTTTACAATTTTGTTGGTTGACAATTTTTTCCTAAAAATACCCTCAATGACAGCATTAATACTGATAAATTGTGATATCAAGAGATCAGAATCAATAACGTCATTCAAGCAGTAACTAATCTCAGCTTTGCAGCTAACAACGACCTCCCTTTGTTTGGTCGCAGAATTGGCCCCTGTCCATTTAATCCTCGGGCCATTAGGTCTGCTAGAAACGATTTCAGTGGTACAAAATTCCCCAGTCTCTGTTATGGCACCTCTACCGGGAATGGTTATACAGATGCTGTTATGATCACTTAAACTTTCCTCTCTCACATACAAGTTTAAGTAATCACCGTTACTAGAAAACAAGATGTGGTCAATAAAAGTCCCAGCTTCCCTCCCCGTAAAAGTAGGGCAGCTGGCATTCTGGTTATTTTTGTTACAGTTTAACAAGACCAGGTCTAGTTTGAGTAGCAGTTTGTTTAGGACAGAGCCATACTGGCAGTGAGGAAAGTGGGGAAAATCCTCGCCCCTGTTGGGGCCCCCACTATGATTATCCAACTCCATCCCAAACCCACAGGGATTCCCCTTAGATAAATGGCAAGGCTGCAGATTGAAGTCCCCAGCCCAAAGGATGTCTGTCGCCTTATGGGAAATGGCCATGGCCTTGGCAACTTCTTTTTCCAGAGGGAACAGAATATTCCCTCTGGTAACGTCGAAGATGTTATTGTAGAAATTGACAAGTACCAGGTCCATGCCCTTGCCACAATCAATCCTTAGCACCTGGCTATGTGCACCCACAGTTGTACTACTTCTAACTTTGTAGTTACTCAGTCTATTGGATAGAAGTATCAAGAGTCCCCCCTTTGCCCTACCTGAGCTAGATTTGGTGGCATTAAGACAATAAGATGAATAGCCTTCTACAGCTATATCCTCCTGGCTCCAGGTCTCCTGGAGGAGGACAATATCAAACCCCTCTCCTATAAACCTGTACCAAAAGGGGGTGTTTAATTTTCCTGCAATGCCTGCGATATTCCAGGAAATCAGGTTAAGGTCTGCTAACTTAGAGTCCTGTACTGTAGTCTGGACTATAGTCCTTGATTCTCCAATTACTGACCTCCTAATAGGAGATTCAGTAATGGTGGGATGGTTACTAGGAGGGAATTGAATGAGAATTTCCTCCATGACAGAAACCCTATCTAAACCCATTTGACAGCTTTGAAATACAGATGCCGCGGTAGGGACCGATTGTCTACTGGTATAGACAGATTGCACACCCAATCCAGATCCTGACTGCCTATAGACTGGTCGAATAGATGGAGGAGAGAAAAAATGTCAGTCCACCATCTCCAGGCAGTCATATCTGTTGGATGTCTGAATACCCTGCCACCCACCTTCTGCATAATGGTTATTGTTGGAATACCGGGGGCGATGTACCCATTCCCTGCCCCTATTCTGTTGGATACGCCATGGGTCACCATAGTTCCAAGGATGTTCTTCGGTCATGGCCCAATTTGGCGGCGGAATTGGGTAATGGTAATTAAATGTAGGGGGGTAGAAAAAAGAGAGGCGATGGGTATCAATTCCCCCCTTTTTCTCTAGTTCTGGCCATGAACAAATATGGTTTACAGTAGAAGCATCGTCACATGTGACAATGACACAGTCCCCCTGAATGCTCTTGGGGCTCTTCCCCACCCAGGATACCCTGAGTACAGATGAAATTCCACAGGTGATGGAAGACTTCAGGGGCCTATTAATACTGAGCCACTGGAGAATTTTGTTCCGGAGGGACCAATTAGGTTCGTCTGTGCCAGCTGTAAGTTCAGGCACTCCTGTTAAAATTACAGTAAATGGAGATACCTCGGGGGCCAGATGAATTGGTCGTTTGGGTCTGGGCACCTTCTTGCCTGTATGTGGAAGGGTTTTGGGAAGGGCCTGAGATTTACTATGTGGTTGCTGTGGGGGCGCGTTAGTCATGTGATGGTTAGAGTCAGTTGGCGTGGCTATGGGGGTATGTGCAGCAGGAGTTTGCTGACTAAGAGTCGCTGTCAGTGGTGCAGGTATAGCTTTGGGCTTTGGTTTTAAACAATTTGCACAAGTACTCGCCACAGATGGTAAAGGGGTTGTAGGAACATTTGATTTGGGATGAGTATTAAGTACAACAGACGGTCTATCGATGTTAACCGGGAGGACCCCCAGACCGGCCGCTGTACAACCCCCCTCCGTTTTATCAGATATTACCCTGGGCTGGCTCGGTGTTTTGGCAAGAAGTATGGCAAGCTGTTTTTCAATTGCCATAACACTTCGTTCCAAAGGCTGGAGGTGGTGTATTAATAGGTCCCTAATACTTTCGTATAACTTTGAGTAATCGTGGTTCAACTGACAAGAATCCCCCTCCCGGACAGCAGTCAAGGTGGCACAGTGTAAGTCAGGCAAAACAGAAGATACAGGATTGGTGTTAAGGGAAACATTCGTATTGACAGCTATAATAGGATCTTTGTTTCTCCTATGATTAGAAGAATGATTAGCCTTATTCCCTTTGTTTGGGGGTGCTATCTGCTTGGGAACCGCACCTTCTCTCTCCCCCATAGACCGAGCTTCTTGGACAGAGTGATCGGCTACGATCAGCTCTAAATCAGGGGTTAACTCGAGATTCCCAGTAGTATTCAGTTCCAAGGACAGATTCGTTGCTGACAGATCAACAGCGCTAGGAATCGAATGGACTTGCGCTACAACATTTCCAGGCTGCAGTAAAATGGGAATAGGTGCAGCTGTTGAAAGCGGGGTTAGGGCCGTAGCTATGAGGCCCAAGGATGATCTCCTAGCAATCGCAAGGTCCTGAGAAACCCTGCGCTCCAGGAGGGAAATACTTAGGTTAATTGCCTCATTGGTGGAAGATATAAATTTGTCAATAGGTCCTGTAAACTGCGCAGTTCTAAGGGCAGTCTTACTTCTGGATCCCCTTGTGACAGACATTGTGGCAGAGGTAGGGGCACCTCAGATGACGTCCAGCGCAAATGTCACAGTGCCAAGAAAGTTACCTTCAACAGGTGGATGCGTCGTCTGACAGAAGGCAACCAAGGGAGTAGGCCCAGCCCAGCCCGGTACAGTCTGGAACGGGCTGAAACGGGCCCGCCCTTGGCCCGGGCTTCGCCCGGCGTCCCGCGAGACGGGGGTGGCCGCAGATTTAAGCGCCGCCTGGCGCGTGAATGACGCGGACTGCGTCTCCAGGAATGCTGGGAGTTGTGGTTTCTGACCACACACCGCGCTCCACTCGGCGGCCGGACCCGGGGATGGTACTGGGGTCTGGCGGCGGGAGGCGGGCGGTCAAGGCAGTCAAGGCTTCAGGTAAGGTAAACGAGGAGTGCTCTCTCCTCAAGGGCTTCCAGCAGTAAAATGCTCGTGGCAGATTTCCTTAATACAAAATTAAGAGGTGGACACCAATAGATTTTTCACTGCTTGTCCGGGCTTGTTGCGCTCTGCTGATAATGATTGTTTGTACTACGGAATAGTAGCATTTGCACAGAAAGTTAACACAAACTTTATTGCCTGTTGGTTTTAGCCATGCATAGAGGTCTGTGCCAGCAAAAAAGGGGCAATAACATGGCTAATATTTAAATTAGAAGGAAGCAAAATGTGCCCGATGTCTTGGAGCTCCTCAACAGTTACTACCCCCTTATGTTGTGACAGTGTATTACTGCATGAGTGAGATCTTTAAAGTACTTTACCCTAGTTGGCTCTTATTAATTGTTGTTGGAACAGCATTATTGCTATGATCATTTCTATTTTGCTTTTGAAATCTGTATTTGATGCTTAAAATGTGATGAGACTATCTCTACGGTGGTACATATAAGACAGTCGTCACAACCACACCTCATGGTCTTTAGCTGTACTACCAAAATACCCTAAATCTAGTATTTGTCAAAGTAGGGTAGATAAGCCAGAGTCGTCCTTAATGAACCCTCTGGCTCTGTTGTGCCTTGTACTGTGCCTGGGGTCGAGGTGTAACTCATCAAAAGGTGTACCATCCTGCAGGAATTGAAGAATTCTAATAATGTATTACTCCAGTATTGGAACTTTCAGAGATTCACATGCTTGAATCATTCCCCGCCATCGAGATGGGAGTCCCTGGTACATTTTAAAAGTAATGTCACAATAGACATAGTAGTTAAAGGCCCAAGGCATCAATATTTAGTAACATATCGAAGTACTTATTTAAAAAAGACCAAACTTAAGAAAACAACCAATCGGCTGTCACCACCATCTAGAACCCTCCTGAAAGGAGCTCCAGTCCCTCAGATTTTCTACCGCACGTCGTGCTAGAGAGTCTCCACTGAGCTCTGCTCAGCTTTTTTCCTCATAACTTTTAAATATCCTTGTCTTCAGTTCTACTCCTGGATTCAAGGTATTTTTTCACCTATAATTTGTTTGCCTGGCTGAATTCCATTGATGTTTTCCATGTCGGACATACCTATAAAAGGCCTTTATGGCCCTGTGGTACCTGCAGAAAGAAAAGACTGCACATCGAGGATCCCCATAAAGACTGCCTTTACTGTCTTTATCCTGATCACATACCAAAGGACTGTAAGGTATGTTGCACCTTTTCGTCAAAGACTGTAAAGGACCTTCAGGGGAGGCTCTTATTATGACTCCAGAGGCTTAAAGACAGGAAGGACTCTTTATCCTTTGATGAGAGTGAAGGTTCTTCAAGATCCTCCTCAAAGACTCCTCAAAAAAGACCACTGTACGTCTCTCCAGGTTGCTCCTCGCAGCAACCTCCAAAGAAGATACACAAAACTTCAGCAGCAACTGCCTCCAGGGATGGTTTGTCTTCCTTCCACTATGGTAACTGATTTGCAGTTCATGTTGGCAGATTATAAAAAGAGGTTTCCTACGTCCACACATTCTCCTGCTCCAGCGCTTGCACCACCTCCTGTGGTTCAGTCTCAACGTCCGCCCCTTCCTATGTCTCAGGTGCCTGTGCATCAGCTTCCATCCTCAGATGATGAAGAGGAGGAGGAACAACAAGAAGAAGGGGAAATACAGGATGTACAATCACGTCCAGATGAGTGGGGTGATTACATTATCCCTTCACCAGCGTCACCATCTCCACCTCAAGTAGACTCCCCTCCAGAGGATATTGGAAGGTTCCATAACCTCTTGGAGAGAGCGTCCAGACGTTTTAAACTTCCATTGCCTACTCACCAAGACTGTTTCCTTTACGATTTTAAGGAACCTTTTAAAAAATCGGTCAGGTCTATGTCCAATATCAACTACATCTGAGATCAGGGTATTAAGATAATGAGAAATCCAGCCACAGTTCGACCAGTCTTACCAAGACTCGACAAAAAATATAAAGCCCCTGACAACGCGCCTGCCTGTCTCACAGATCATCCTAGGCCTGATTGAGTAAAAATAGCAACAGCGTGGCCTCGCCAGCATTGGTTCACGAAACTCCATCTCCTGTCCTTACGACCGCCGATTCCTCTGAAGCCGTTTCCCTCTCTTCTCACGATAAACAAGCTCAACACCTGGATCCAGGTTCTCTGAGATTATCGGCTTAGCTCCTGAGTTCCAGGAATTTGGAAACTTAAACATTCCTCAAGAGTGCAGAGACATCATGTCTCGTGCTAGAGCTGACAGTACCAACATAACTTATTCTTTGAAATGGAAGAGATTCTGCGTCTGGTGTGGGTCTACTAAAGTGCATCCCCCTCAATTCAATTCAACTCCGGAAGAAATCTTGCCATATCTCCTCCATCTAGCAAATTCAGGTTTCGATCAAAGGTTCACTTGGCAGCTATCTCCCATTTTCAAAGCTCGTCTAAGGGTTCTTCCTTGTGGTCGAACACACTGATAAAACAGTTTCTTAAAGGACGATTCAGAACCTTTCCTCCTGTGACATCTCTGCTTCCAACATGACAACTCAACATGGTACTTGCCGAACTTATGAGGCACCCATTTGAACCGATACATAGAGCTGACTTAAAGTTCCTTTCGTGGAAAACTGCTCTTCTTCTAGCTCTTTCATTAACAAGAAGAGTTAGTGAACTTCAAGCCTTCACCATACAGGAACCCTTCATTCAATGTAAACACAATAGGGTGATCCTTCACACCAACCTGAAATTTATAGCTAAAGTCCCATCTGACTTTCATCATAACAAACCAATCGTTTTGAAATCTTTTGTTCCAAATCTTCAAACAGCAGCTTTAGGAGCTCTGCATTCTTTGGACTTGAAACGCTTCCTTAATTGTTATCTGGACAAAACGAAATTCTTCTGCAAAACTAATCAACTTTTTGTAGCTAACAGCTTGCCTAGAAAAGGTTTTCCCTTAACCAAACAGAGCATATCTAGATCGATCTCTAGTGCTATTCTCTTCTGTCACCAGCAAGCTGGACAACCCCTTCACTCAAGGGTCCGTGCCCATTCTATTAGGGCTGTGTCTACATCTATGGCATTGTTTGCTGGCGTGTCCCTCTTAGACATTTGTAGAGCAGCAACCTGGAAGACGCTGCATACATTCACTAAGCATTACTGCTTGGATTCCAAATTGCTGAAAGATGCTGCTGTGGGACAGGCAGTGCTAAGACATCTGTTTCAGTGGAGGTGAGCCTTCCTTCCTTCCCACCAACGTTTCTGTTGCATATTTCTCTATTTTTTTCCGCTTCTTTATGCCAGTGTGAGAACTATCCATTTGCTATTTCATAAGTATATAATAGTTTATATTCGTTTATACGTATATATATTTCTATTTTATTCTAAAGAAATAATTTTTTCACTACTAGTATGTGTTTAATATATATATGTATGTGTATATATATATATATATATATATATATATATATATATATATATATATATATATATATATACACTAAATGTATATACGAAATATAAATATATATATATATATATATATATATATACACTAAATGTGCTCATTACTGCTTTTTACTCTGATTCAAGCATGTGAATCTATGAAAGTTCCAATACTGGAGTAAGATATAAGTTACTTTCCTGTAATTGTAGTTCTCCAGTATTGGAATCTTTCATAGATTCACATGCGACCCATCCGCCTCCCTTGGAAGGCCTCACTAAGTCCTTTTAGTTGTCTCTCTGGGTACACACGGTGCTTATGAACATCTGAGGGACTGGAGCTCCTTTCAGAAGGGTTCTAGAGGGTGGTGTCAGCTGATTGGTTGTTTTCTTAAGTTTGGTCCATTTTAAATAAGGACTTCGATATGTTACTAAATAATGAGGCCTTATGCCTTTAACTCCTATGTCTATTGTGACATTACTTTTTAAATGTACCGGGGACTCCCATCTCGACTATGGGGAATGATTCAAGCATGTGAATCTATGAAAGATTCCAATACTGGAGAACCACAGTTACAGGTTAGTAGCTTATTTCTTAGCTGCTACCTTCTAAACGATCAGGGATGAGTGTACTGTAATTTGATTTTAATTATCTTGACATTGTCAATGTAGGTAAGAATCAAAACATAAAATAGGAATAGTCTATAATAAGTCTGGGTTTTCGAGAATCTGTATCCTCACAAAGGTCAAAAGTGCTAGACAGAGATTGTAGCATTAGGGGCTGAGACTATTAAAGAAAGCTACCTTGTGGAGGTAAAGAACATTTTGCACCTGTTTGAAGTAGAAAACCACAGATCGAGAATAGCCTTTCAAGAGTCAAACATGACTAACCTACAGTAAATAGGCGCTCCTTTATTTTGTCTGTAGGTGGTAAACATGATTACATCAGACAACTCTGTGTATTTGTAATGATTGTTCTTTTGAGTGTGCGTATTCAGAGAATACTCAAGGGTCAAAAACTCTGAATGCCAACATTTTTTTTTGTGAAATATGTTTTTATTGCAGAATCAGGAATAAACATATCCAACAAGCCAACCTAGATCCCAATGGTACCCAGCATACAGTGCGATAGTAACACAATACACAGCCGATTAGCCCACATCCCGGAGGCTGGGCGGCGCTTCAATGACTTAGTACACTGGGGGTATCTCGGTGCGTGCTCCATCCGGGGCACAGGTCAAATGCAGCACCTCGTTTCTGCTTTTATCCCAAAACAACCAACCCACCCTCTCCATCTAGTCCTTGGCCATTCCAACGTCACGATACTGAAACATCACAATTACCTCCCTGGGCCATCCGGTTCCGGGAGGTTGCCGCTAGCCGGCAAACCACCCCCTCCCACGACTCCCTCCCAGTGCCCTCCCCTTCAACTGCTGCTAATGCGGGTTCTACCATCCCTTTCTAGCTCTAAGGTGACAACTATCAGGAAGAGTCGACAAGCAAGTAGTCACACGGAATCCCTCCCTATACCTGATCAGCTTCTTCGCCTTCAGTTAGGTAGTCCCTTAATGCTTGTACCACCAGCTCCCAGGACCTTGCCAGGTCCAAACTCTTTTCGTTACCAGTTCTAGTCGCCTGGCGCATTCGTGACACACTCTCACAACCCGACCACTTCACCAGTTCATTCCTCCACCTCCGTACTGACGGCCCCTCTTTGGACTTCCAGTGCCAAGTGATTTCACGCTGTGCCAGTATCAATCCCAACCCAATGAATTTGCTTGTCACCTTGGTCTTTTTGGTGTGCGGGAACCAAAGAAGCAGGCAAGCGGCCATGTCAAAGTCTACCTCCCGATCCCTAACAGTATTCAAGAGGTCCCCTACCTCAGACCAATAGTTCCCCAATTTCGGACAGCCCCACAGCATGTGGTCAAGATCCACCTCAGGTTCTAGACAACGTGGGCACATGGCATCAAGCACCTGGAAGTGTCGGCGCAACCTCTCCGGGGTCAAATACGCCCTATGGAGCACGAAAAAATGCACCTGTTGGAATCTCGCATTCCTCGTTCCTTTCCAGGTCCTATGTAGCACCTGACCCCAAATGGAGTCCGGGATCTGTTTACCGACGCTGGCCTCCCAACGCGACTTCAACTCAACCAACGGGGCCAGACCTTCATTTAACATCCTATTGTGGAGGCAGGTCACCGCCTTGACGGTGCCCGCTGCCATCACCACATATTGGCACACCATCGTCCCCTCCGGTTCAGCCAGTCCGCCCCCCCAGTGCCTCTGCACGGCCGCAACAACCGCCGCATGCAACAGGAAGGAACCACCTGGCAGGCCGAATTGACCCTGTAAGGTCTGGAACGGGGCCAGCGTCCCGTCCACATAGAGGTCTCCTACCATCTGCAAACCTAGGTCCTCCCACTCTAACAATTGGGACCAATCACCTCCGTGCGGTAAGGCAGTGAGCATTCCCAGCGGGATCTCCGGTGCATAAGGCCGGCGCTTCCCAGCCCTCCTCAGGTTCCTGTTCCAACACAATCTAAGCGTCCTTTCCTCCATCGTGAGGTCCCTACTAACCAGTCTCTGTTGCATCACGATCGACGACAAGACATGCCTCTGAACGCCGATCCCCCGGCCGTCCTCAGGTCCTCTGAATTCCCTGGCCACGTTCTGCGTCAGGACCTGGAGCTGCGCTGCCAGATAGTATAGCTCATAGTCGGGGACAGCCATCCCTCCTTCACACTTGGGTCGCATCAAGGTGGCTAAAGCCACCCGTCGGCGACCGTGGCCCCAGAGAAAGCCAGTCACCAACGTCCTTAGCTCTCGAAAAATACCCTGCGGGATCCACACCGGCAACGTTCTAAAATAATACAGGAGCCTCGGGAGTGCCACCATTTTCAACAGTGCCACACGGCCTAGTACAGACAGCGGGAGAGATGCCCAGAAGTCCACACTGCCTCTCAGTGCTCGAATACAGCGCCCCACATTCCCCTCAAGGAGGTCCGCCGCCGCATGGTAGATGCGCACTCCCAGGTAAACAAAACAAGAGGGTTCCCACACTACCGGCCTCGTGAGCTGCGGGCAGAGCGTGGTCTGCCGCAACGGAAACACACAGGTCTTAGTCCAGTTCACTCTGAGGCCTGAAAGCCTCCCGAACCTGCCCAACATGTCCACTGCGCCTTCTAGAGCCCTTCCAGAATCCGCCAGGTACAGTAACAAGTCGTCGGCATACAATGAAATGTAATGCGAGTCAGGTCCCTGCGCAATCCCGTCGAAAACAACTCCTGTTCTAGCCTGCGCCGCTAGCGGTTCCATTGCGAGGGCAAAGAGCAGAGGGGATAGCGAACAGCCTTGCCTTGTGCCCCTACAGACCGGATAAACCGAGGAGACCAAGGTCCCCAGCCGCACCCGCGCCTTAGCCGAAGAATAGAGCACTCTCGTCCAGCCCCGGAACCCCTCCCCAACCCCGAACTTCAACAGCACGCCATCTAGAAAATCCCATTCTAAGCTATCAAACGCCTTTTCAATATCAACCGTCAGCACTACTGGGCCTGGTTCCGCTGTGGCAGCACTATCAATGACCCCAATCAGCCGACGGACATTCATCGAAGTGCTCCTAGAGGGGATGAATCCCGCTTGATCCTTATGCACTAAAGAGGTCATTAGTGGTAGGAGCCTGGTGGCTAGGATTCGGCTCAAAATCTTGTAATCTACAGTCAGCATAGACAACGGACGAAAAGAAGAGACATCCAAAGCATCTCTGCCCGGCTTCAGCAGGGGCACAACCAGCGCCTCCGTCATAGAGTCAGGCAACCGCCCTAATTGTTTCGCCTCCGCATACACAACCTGCAGTCTGGGCGCCAACACTTCCATGAATTTGACGTAGAACTCGATCGGCAATCCATCCACCCCAGGAGTTTTGTTCCGCGCCATATGACTAATCGCTCCTCTTATTTCCGCTAGGGTGACGGGGCCCCCCAGATCCCGGGCTTCCTCCTCATCCAATACCGGCAAAGGGACCTGATCTAAGTAATTACCAATGTCCGTGGCCCCCACTTCGAGGTGGCTGGCGTACAGACCCGTGTAGTAGGACTGAAAGCGCCCCAGGACCGCTGACTGCGAATAAACCACCTCCCCGTCTTCCTGCCGCACACTCATAACCGGACATCCTCTAGGGTTCGGATCAGCCAACTTCGCAAGGAGCGTGCCCACTTTGTCTCGCTCCTCATGCACTTTCACCGCATACAACTTATAATCATAGCACCGCAATCTCTCCGTCTCAGTTGCCACCGCCTCTTTAGCACGCAACAAGCTATCTTGCAGCTTCGGCTTCTCGGGTCGCTGCTGTTCCACCCCTCTCAGCACTTCCTCCGCCTTCGCGAGGTCATTCAGCACAGTCCCTCTCACAGTCAGAAACCGTCCCATACATATCCCCCTCACCACCACTTTCATCGCATCCCATTAATTCGCTCTAGTCGCTGTTGACCCATCATTTACCGTGAAGTAGTCGTCTATGCCCTGTCGGACCGTGTCACAGAACGCCGGGTCATCCAGCGTCTCCGGACGAAGTCTCCATGTAGGGACCGCCGATCTCGCCCGCTGCCATTGCACAGAAATCAGCAGTGGGTTATGATCCGAAATGGTCCTAGACAAATACTCAGTGTGAATCACCACATTCGCCAGAGACTCGCAACACAGCACCGAATCCAGTCTAACATGCAGATCATGCAGTGCTGAGAAGTAGGAGTAATCACGGGTTTCGGGGTGCTGCGCCCTCCAGACATCCACCAAGCCCCACCTCTCCTGCCAATCCCGCCTATGGGTCGCGAGTCTGCGCACTGGGGAGTCCACCAAAGGCGGGTGTGACCTGTCCAACAGCACATCTGAAATGGAGTTAAAATCCCCCGCCAGCAATATAGGGCCCGCCAAATAATACGCCAGTGAGCGCGACAAACCCTCAAAGAAGTGCGCTTGATCAGCGTTGGGGGCATAAATGTTACACAGGACCACCTCCCTACCACACAGCCGTCCTTCCACCACCACATAACGGCCCTCCGGATCTATTTTCTGGCTCGTGACTTGGAATGGCGTGCCCGCTCTGATCCATATTAACACCCCTCTGGCAAATGCTGAGTAGGTTGTGCCAAACACCTGACCCCGCCACCTCCTCTGTAACGCCCCACATTCCTGCTGAGTCAAGTGAGTCTCCTGAAGCATCGCTATCTGAATGCCCCGCCTCACCAAGTAGGCATGTACCTTGTGGCGCTTAACCATAGTTCGAATACCCCGGACATTCCATGTGACACATTTCAAGTTAGGTAACGTCCCCATAGAGCATCACCCCCAACAGTGGCGCACGCCAATAAATGTGACCCGCATCGCAGCAATTGTACAACCCCTTCAAAACACACCCCTTAACTCCCATCCACCCCCTCCCCAGGACAGGGCCTAGTAACCCAGCTTCAGCCCCGTTCCAAACCGCAAACACCCAACACATCACACTAGTCTGTAGTCGACACCACAGAAGACCTTAAGGGTCTGATGAGGACTATGGAGCCCCAAACCAGGACGACAGAGCGACCACCCCGCGCCCATAGCCCCATACTGCTAAAGCAGCCCCATACCTGGCAGTCCAATAGGAGTCAGGAGCGTCCAGGCCTTACAAGCAGTTCAGCGGCCACGAGCTTCACCCATTAAATATACCATCTGAAGTTTGTGGGGTGACCTCCGGCCCCTGCGCTCCCCCCACCTCCGAGTCTTCATCACCGGTCTTCTCCCCTTCCCCTTCCGAAGCCGAACCCCTGGAGGTGTCCTCTCGTTGCGAGCCCGTGATGTTCGCCGTGGCCTCCAATGCACTCTGTCTATCGGCCAGCATTTGCGCCTCTCGCTCGGCCCGTTGGCGCCTATTCCGGGAGCGGATGCGCTGCGACTTCCTGACCCTGACCGGCTTCGCACGATCCCTGGCGGGCCTGTGTGCACGATCCGTCCCCGCACGATACAGTTCCAGCCAGGACCATGCTTCATCCGGTGTCTGGAAAAAGTGGGTTCTGTCATCCACGACAATCCGCAGCTTGGCTGGAAAAAGCAGGGAGTATTGAATCCCTTCCTCCCTCAGCTCTTTCTTCACCGACAGAAAGGAAGCCCTGCCCCGCTGCACTTCCTGCGTGTAGTCCGGAAAAATCGTCACCTTGCTGTTTTCCACCTGGAAGGGCCCTTGGGATCTCGCCCTTTGGATCAGCAGATCCCGGTCTTTGTAGTGCAGCAGTTTGACCACCATCGGTCGGGGCGGTCTGCCCTCCAGGGGCGGTTTGGCGGGCACTCTGTGCGCTCGTTCCAGCGAGAAGAAGGGTGATAGACCCTCCGGCGCCACCACTGTCCGAAACCAGTCCTCCATGTAGGCCACTGCGTCACCCTTCTCGATTTTCTCCGGGAGCCCCACCACCCGCACATTGTTCCGGCGGTTGCGTCCTTCCGCATCCTCTGCCCTACGCTCCAGGAGTGCCAGGCGACGAACCACGTCCTCGAGTTTATGCTCCGCGGTGACCACGGCCGGTTTCAGCTCCTGGAGCAATTGTTCGTTGGATTTCACTCTATCAGAGAGCTTAGCGTGGTCCGCTCTCAGCAGGCCAAGCCCCGTCGCCACCTGCGCTATGTCCTGGTGTAGTTCGTCCTTCGTGGCAGTAATCGCGGCCAATATCGCATCGAGGCGGAGATTCAACCGTTGCTCTTGCGACGAGGGCTCCGTCGTGAAACCGTCCTCAGCTTCCTCCGATCTCCTTTCCCTGTGCGCCTGTGTCGTGGCGGCTCCAGTCCCCTGCGCGGCCATCTCGAGCGCGGGACGCCTGCCACTCGTGCAGCCTCCTCCAAAGGTGGCCGGTGACGACAGATCCACCGAAAGTACCAATCCCGGGCCCGCTCAGCACCAACGACGAGACAGCCAAGTAGGCGCAGATCATTTATCCCCGGGCTAGCGTGGTTATGTGGAGCCAGCTGTCCCACGCCCTCGCCCCGTCGCCAACCTCCGGCCCAGAAGGTGTAAGCCCTACCGATCAGGCCGGCAGCCGTGAGTCCGTTGTCCCGGGCTGAGCAAGCCCTCTGCTCCTAGTAATTTCAGACACTGTGCATCACAGCCAGGGCGACCAAGCTTCTCCTCCGTGTGCGGTTGGGCCTCACGGTACCCCGCTGTCTCAGCCAGTAGCAAGCGGGCAACACACTGCCCCTGGTGCGGAGAGGATCAAGTCAGGGCCGCGGGGGGCGCCCCAATCCAGGTGCCAGGCAGGGACCGGCAGCCTCCTCCCCCAGCAAGCAGGTCATTCCATTGGCCATGTGCCGGGCAGAAACGGCAGTCTCCCCATGGCGCCTTTGCCCAACTCCAAAGGGGCTACCAGCGATCACTTCCAGCACGCCAGGCCCAAATGCAGCCCCCCTGGCAATGCCCTGAGATGCCCTTATGTGGGCCGGAGTGCGCCGGCCACCCCGGTCACAGTGCACCCCACAGTTCCAAGCCTGTGCTCCCACGCTGGTCACCAAGCAGGGCGATCGACCCTCCAGCTGCCACTCAGCCCGCTCACCCTCCGGGGCATGCAAGCGCCGTGCTCCGCTGCTCCACCAGCGCCCTGATGAGTCTCCGCTCGCTGCAGCACACACAGCAGCCGGGCGGCCCCTCGCATCAGTGGGATCTCCGGCCGCGCTGCTCGAGCCCAGCCCCAGCGCTCCAGTCGGCCGGAGGAGCCGGTGGGGGAGGGGGTGCCGCTACCGTCAGTCCTCCGCACTGCTCTCCGCCGCCGCACCGGGTCCGCACCCGCTGTCCTTCCCTCAGTTCTCCGCCTCTCGACGGACCTCCAGGCGCCTCCAGACGGCCCCGCACCGCTCCCCACACAGGTTCCGGAGCTTCACTCCGACGGCGCCGCCATCTTGATTCCTTTGTCCTGCCAGCCGGGCCGATCTCCAGGTCCGGTCCACGCGGCTTCCAGGGTCCCGACGGGGATTAGACGGTCCCCACCAGGTCAGCGACCCGCCAAGGCCTCATTAGTGGCTGCCAGGTGGCATGGGGCAAGATAAATCAGGAGTAAGGACGGGACTCGGCGCGGAGCAACTCGCTCACGCTGCCATCCCGGTCGGCGCCGAAACCACGCCCCCCTCTGAATGCCAACATCTGGCACCATGTTGGAACATAATGGGTTGCCATTTTTGTTCTGCATTTTTTAGATTGCTGCAGTACTGTTGCCTGAAGCACTGTTACCTCATTCTTGCATGCATGCAGGTGATTGTCTGTATGATGTCATCTATAATTATGTCAGAATGTGTTTGAGCAATTTCTAGCAAGGTGCTGCATAGCTGGTGGTGTGCAGTAGCATGTGAGGAAAAAAAAGGAATAGGGAGGGGCAGGTTAGAAGTATTTAGCTCAGCAGTGTAGGAGCAGTGTGGAGGCGTGTATGTGTGGGCGTGATCAGAGGTGGGCGATGTGTAGGTGAAGTGCCTAGAGGCCTGGTGTGCTCTGCTCATGGCACAGCATGTTCCCAACTATAAAGAGGCATCTGGAGCAGCACAGAAAAGGGTTTCACATATGTGTAGCATTGCTTTGGGTTTGTGTAGGCGATGTGTGAGCCATGGATGTGCTCCAATAATGGAGCAGCAAGTGCAGGTAAGAGATAAGAAAATTGCATGCTGATACACATTGCTTGGTAACAGTCACCTTGTATTGAGCAAAAGGTCTGAACTTGATCAGTTGGCTTCTCTGGATGTTTTTCACACATGGTGTGATAACCGACTTATAAACACAACATAGAAACACAATTGTGGATGCCCTTGACGCACGTTAGAAAAGAGAGCTATATGTTTGCTGCATTTACAGGATCAACTGAGCATATTGAATTCGGGATTTCAATCTGAAAATCACTATTTGATTGTAGATGACATCCTAGCTAATAGGTCTGTGCTTTCATCTGGAGGAAAGGTTAGTGACATTGCTAGTGTGCCACATTATTTGCAACGCTTCCAATTTTCTCTGTTTTTTTTTTTACTCAATACAGGGTCCCGTGTTTTTTTTTTATCACATATACACTTGTATGTATATACAGACTAAAAACAAGTAGTTGTCCTGTCCAAACTTATCCTGCATTTTATTAGACTACTTTGGATTGCTGCGTGTAAACTGAACTTAAAGTCTCTTTGCCTTGGGCATAAAGTCTATTCACAGGCCATCCAGCTTTGTTGGGCTTTAAGTTAGATGAAAAAACGAGGGGGTCTCTGATAGGAGCGTGGCAGATGAGATTAAGGGCGTGGCTTAAAAATACGCAGGGTAAAAATCTGTGTTTAGCATAGTGTGCCCCGACTGGTATTTTGCTGCTTCTTTCATTGCATACAGATATACAATTCAACAAGTAACATTACGCCTTCAACAAGGCAGGGCAATTGGCTTTGAAAATGGTTGTTAGTTGAGTAAGATAAATAAGCAACAACTATGGCTTCGTTCTAAAGAATATTGACAATGCTTCAGTTCGGAAATGTTGAGACTGTGAAAGAACTATAACGAATCTCTTTGAAGTTATCCCAAAGACAGTGAAGGGTGGTAGTGCTGCTGAGTTAAGTTTTTTTTTATCTCACTTTTTATCTCACCCTGAGGGTGATGGCAAAAATGGAAAGCCCGATAGAGACCCGCATCAGCATCTGCTTTTTTAGAACTGCCGGTGCTGAGTACCGGCAGGACCTGGCCTAAACAGTCCAAGACTCAAAATAAGCTCCCTCTTGTTTTTCTGTCAAAGTGACCCTTCCTTTAGAGGGGGCAGACCGTTCTCCTATCTTTTAGCCAAACTTTGGAATCATCAGACTCATCTCACTTGTTGAATGTTATTCGGCCTGTTTTCACGAGTTACTGTGAACAAGGCTCTACTAGTTGTCATTCGCTGTAGCAGGGCTGCTCTAAGTTCCGAGACACCTACCTAAGGAATCCTGTATTTATCATACATGCCAACCCTCCCGATTCAGATGGGAGACACCGACTTCAAGGCTGGTCTCCCGCCTCCCGCCTCCCGATCCCTGCATGCAGAAACCCGATTCAGATTTTTGTAAAACTGCTAAAATTAAAATGTAGATTTCTGTCACGTTCGCTCCAATCTCCCCATCCAAGAATTACCTCTGACATCAAAGGCTTACGTTTTGCGCTTAATTCTTGAAATAGCGCCGCTGACAGTCTTCAACATTTTATTTTTGACAGTTTTACATAGCACAAACAAAAACAGAGTTTAGATCTTTGTTTTGGTTTGCCAAAAATGAAATGCTGATCATCTGTCACCTTACATACCAATAGACTTGGTTCCAGGCAGATTGCCTCTGTTTCAATATGTCAGTGTGGGAAATACATTATTCCGAATATTTTTTTTTTTTACTCTCCCACTTCCCTGCTTTAAAATGTTGGCATGTATGATTTATGTAAAAAAAAAAATATCGGAAAAAAATAAAACTGGTCTTTGATGAACTCTTCATGCTTGGCACCAAGCTTTCCAGACAAATTTCGCTTTGTATTGACTGCAGGAAACGTGTTCATAAACTAGAAATGCCTTGGGTGTTGTAGTTCCGCTGTCCCATACATCTATCCTGTAATTCTGATTGACAACACCCCTCGTTTCAATGATCACGGACATTCGTATGTACCAACAGTTTTATGCAGAAACAACTTAATATCTTCTGAACACCAGAAGAGGCGGGTGGATGGACAGCATGAGCTCACTCGCACTGATGGGAAGGATTTCGGGTTCCCCATATCTTATTCCAGCATCTTTCTTAAAAGCACTAATATTCATTAAAGTAACGTTAACTAAACTATAATAACATGTATTGTTTTATTCTAAAGGATTCGACATATAGTGCAAAAATCCTCCAGCTATCCAAGGGCGTGTTCAATTTCAGCATAATTAAATGTGGGGAAATGCGAGTTGCAATTCATTTTTATGAGACAAAAGGCATCTGGACTATTGCTGAATAACCAAGATATAAATACTACGAGAAGGTACAACCTTTGTGTTTTGTACCGTCCCGTGCCGGTAGAAAGAGCCTCGTCGGTGCGAACACAGGAAAATCCCTGTACAGAAAAGAACCTTTGGGAACAGAAAAGGCTTCCGTTTGCCAACACGTGAACGAGTACTTGCACTACGAGGGTGGCTGCCTTTTTCTGAACACCAGTTTCAGTGACCTTGGTAAAAAGATTGTGGCAACTCTCGACATGCAATCATTATTGTCCATTCATGCATTGTAGGCTGGAGCCAAATGCAATTTAATAGCCATCATTAACCAACAAACAACAGTTCGGTTTTAACAATGTTTGCCTGTTCTGGTATTTGTCCGCGACCTGCTGCTCATCATAACTCTGCTCCCACGGTTTATTTGTTCCTCGTTGGGGACCCCAACCAAAGTAAACCAGTTGCTGTGTGCTTAGACATATATAATACACAGGAGCCTGCAAACCCTGAATAAAAGACCCTCTCTAGTTTCCTTATTACAGGCGACTTATGACTCACGTAGTCCCTTGTAATAAACAAATGGCGTGGTCACCTAACTGTAATAACTTAGTATTGTATTGTAATTGCATTTATATAGCGCTTACTACCCCTGACGAGGCGTCAAAGCGCTTTTTCGGCGGGTAGCACGCTACTCCGGGACCCACAGAGTATTAGTGTTGAATTAGTATAGTGAAACATGCAAGTACATTTTAAGTGGTGGATAGGTTAGTCAGTTATTTGGATTTGGAATGATAGCAGAAGGATAGAGTAGGACAAAGGTTTGTATTTATTTATCGCTCGCTTGTTGACGCATGCTATTCAGGGAGCCTATAAAGGATTAGTGATGAATTAATATGGTGAAATATGAGGTAATTTCAGTGGTGGATATTAGTCTGTTGCTTGGAGTGAGAAGGATAGCGGATGGATAAAAGGAGAAGAAAGATTTGCATTCATATAGCACTAGTTACCCCTGATGGGTGTTGAAGCGCTTTTCTGGCGAGAAGCACGCCACTCCGGAACCCATAAAGGATTAGTGTTGAAAATTAGTATAGTATAAATATGAAGTAATTTGAGTAGTAGATATGTTATTCAGTTATTTGGGCAGTATATTAGTATAGTTGAATATGGAATATGGGATTTGAGAAGTGAAACATGTTAGTCTGTTAATTTTGATTGAAAAAGGATAGTGGAGGGATAAAAGAGTGAAGGATTTGTTTTTGTTTTTTAAGTCTTAGCAGTAGGAAGAGGCTTTTGGATGAGTAAAAAGGAGTTTTGGAGGGAAGGTGTCAGAGGGGAGAGTTTAGAAATGTTTGTTTTAGGGGATCGGTGTAGTAAAAAGAGGTGTCAGATGATGCAAGGAGGGGTAGAGCAGGAGAGAGTCTAGAAAAGGTTATTTTGGCGATCATAGTAGTGGTATGGGGTTTGGGATAAATGAGAGAGTTGATGTAGAAGATATATTAATAGATCTATAGGATGAGAGATGGGTAGTGCATTAGAAGGAGTAGTAGAAAGAAGTTTGAGATGAGTCAGAAAGGTTGGGCTAGAAGATATATTGAGCGAAGTATAGGCTGAGAAATAGGTTAGTGCAATGGAAATGCTAAATTAGAAGAAAGTGATACATATATAGATCCATAAGTACATTGAACGTATATAGATACATAAAAGAAGTAAGTATATTTAGATTAAATATATTGATAGACGCACAGGATGAGAAATAGGGTAGTGCATTGGATATGCTTTTTCAGGAGAAAAGTAATAGACACACAGATCAAAGTACATGGAAGGTACAGAGATGCACAATGGATGAGAGGCGGTTAGAAGAGAGGTGCTGTATTGCTGTATCTGTGTTAGGTGTGGTGGAAGAGTGAAAGCTTGGCATTGGAGTTTGTTCCTTTGTGTGCTTTGAAAGGTGGGTATGTGTATGTATTTTTTGATGGTAACTATTATGAGGTGTTGCGCTATGAAGATCTTGTTGCGCCGGTGTGTGTGATATGTTTTGCTTTTGAGGTGTGGTGAAAAGGGGTGCTGATGTATATGTTTCATGCACCTGATTTGGTTGTGTAGTATTGTTTGTGAGAGGAGGTTGTGACGTAGAGGGGGTGGTGATGTGTTTGTGTAAAGTGTATGTTGTGTGTAGGAGGGAATGAAGTAGAGGTGAGCGTGTTTATCTTAGACAGGTTTGTTTCAGGAGTTACAAAGTGTGGTGGTGTGCAGGGTGTGTGTTGTGTGTTAGTGTTATTATGGTAGAAGGGAGAGGAGGGTGTTTGTTGGACAACTGATGGAAGGATCATTATATATTTGTTAGTGATAAAAGGTGGACTGTTAGGTGTAACCACAGCAGGGAGAATGTGTCTGAGTGGGATGTAGTTATTTATGGTGTTGATTGGCGTTGTATTAGTAATGAGTGTATTGGTTAGTGGTATAGGATAAAGTTGTGTACTGTTTGTAGGTGATGGTGGATATGTGTGGTAGTTGGGATAGTAGGGTGTGTAGATGTGGTTTGGTTGGGTTGGTGGTGCATGCTCGTACATTAATCTGTGCATAGTGTTGTACGTGGTGTATATTTGGTGTGATTGTGTTGCTCTGTTTGTGGTTGTGGATGGTGTGGGCTGGGTATTGTTAAATGAGAAAAAGGGCAGCATTTCTGGCCCTAGTCCCGACCAGTCTCGAACAGGCCCAAACAGGCAACTACCCTTGTCCTCTCAGCCCTTAACAGGCCCAAACAGGCAACTACCCTTGTCCTCTCTGCCCTTAGCCTCCAGCAGGGGAGGGGAAAGGTAGGTCTTTGCGCATGAGTTTCTCATATATGTGACATTTTCACTTTCCTTGTTGTTTTACTGCCGGGTGCAGCTTAGCTCCACATCCTCATAATTGCTCCCCATTCCAACAATTCATCAATTTTTGAGTCCCTTCACTCCCAAGTTCCTGTCAGTCTGTATAATTTGTTCTCGGGCTCATTGAGCTGACAGTTGAGTAATGATTACACCTCAATAGACCAATGCTGGATAACCACCTTCTGTGAGAACAGATGTTCACCCGGACTCATTATATTAGCTGTTTCTTTTGCAAAAATAAAGTCAGTCGCCCATGTCAACAAAAGCAAGTGGTTGGGTGCCATAGTGTATGCATGTCGGTCATCTGCCACAGTCTTGAAGGCTACTAGAGCAAGCACATTCCTGTGTAACTGTGAAATATCCATTTAGGAGAGTATGCAAAATATTTCCAATTACGAATATTAAGTGACCAGATTTCCAAGAATGTTGACTGAATGTCTCTTTGTGCAATCTCTTGATAAGTACAGTAGTGGCTCTGATTTAGCATTTCATTGAAATATGCCAGCCCGGCACATAAGAGATAGTGTGGCTCAGTTCAACTGGATTCAAGCCTGACTCGCAACAGAAAATTCTGTATCTTGCTTTCTCTGCTACCTCGCTTTTTGGTCCGCTTATGAATTGACCACCTGATTGTATGATGGTACAAGTGGAAACTTTGAAACTGGTCTGACTAGAAAAAAGTAAATATTCCAAAGATCGTATTGCAGCTCCGAGGAGAAGAGATAACATCAGGAGTAAGGTTCAAAGCATCAATTGCAGCAGCTCCTGACTCGTTAGAAACAAATTTCCCACCAACAGACATGTTCTGTGTGCACAGGTAGGCTAAAGCTATCTGTAGCAAGAAATACCCCTGCACCTCAGAAACAGAAGCCGCCTCCTACACTTCACCTGTAGACCAAACTTGTATTGAGAATCAAATCAGATAGCATTGTAGTCTGGCCAAATGTAGCAGAAGGCTGATGGTGCTGAATATTGTGAAAAGACACTTTCATTCTACGAGGGCTCTAATTATGAGTTTCATGTATTTTGGTGTGGGGATACTGGGAGGCAGAATCATAGATTCTGGCTTGTATCCCTGCACCAAAATACAGAGATTGCGTTATTTTCCATGGAATGAGGAAGAACATGTGGGCCTGGTAACACCAGGCCCATTTTCGTGCATTTTTCTCCTTTCTGGCTCTTTACCTACATCAGTTTACTGCCTGCTAATTACTAATAGCTGTTGTAAATGGATGCAGGTACTTTGTTTTGGTTTGTAGTAAAGGTACACTGGGATAAGGACAGGGGCAGTAAATTGTGTTTAAGAAGAATGCCACACCTTACCCCAGAAGTAAGCAGTCGAACCAGTTTCTTCAATTAGAAGGCAAGATGGTATTTTCATGGAAGGAAATAAGATTTCTTCGTTTGCACAGTTTGCCAGCAGTTCTTCAAAAACGTGTTAGGATTCAAAGCATCATCTTGCATTCTGCTGCCTTCATCACAAATCGTTTGGACCTTTGGCTAGGTTGTTGCACCAGTAGCGGTGCAATTCAACTAAAACAGGGAACTAGAAAGTGAGTTGTGATCATTAAAATTCTTCACAATAACTTGAAATTTGACAAACATGTTTCTCAGGCCTCCTGAAATAAATATCTCCCATTATCATTAAGGAATGTGCATCATTTGCAGAGTTCTTAAAACCGCCAAAAAAGGGGCAACTTTGTAATATGGCAGAGGTTATTATGGCTGTGATTATCATAAAAAAAATTCACCACAAGTTTTTTATGATACTTAACAGGATAAGTTGCATATTTGTGGAGTTGGCAGCCAATAATGTGGCTTTACAGTTCAGAAACACTGCCACTAGAATCAAGAGACGTCCTTTAGGGAAGAATTGCTGGAATAGAGAAAGAAGTCTAAGAAATAGTTCAATTTAAGCCAAGTTTCATTCAGAGAGATAACGTAAAAAAATGTAAGAAGAGAAATCCAGTATGGGTTGTTTTTTGCTGCAAATCTGCAACGTTCAAAGAAAATGCATTCAGTACATTAAGGTTGTTTGAGGGAGGCTCTGTATCTGGGCTAGCCTTTAGTCCTGTGCCCTCTCTGCAATGACTGAAATAGTAGTTATAAGAGGATGGTTTAGTCAATCATTACTGTTCTTTGTATTCAATGGGTCAAACCTATTGAACATGGGCATGGTAAAACCACTACTGTGATGAAGACACTTGACACATAGCACCTCTGGTAGTGTGTTTGGGCAGTTTGTAAGGGTGATCTCTTAAAACAGGAAAACAAAGAAATACTGTTATCCTGCCTTGAAGAGACTGAATGTGTGTTAGTTTATATAAAATATTACCAGTTAAACCGGTCTGTTTAAAATGAATCACCATACAGTCATCGGATCACTGCTTCATACCGTTCCCGAACCTAGGAAACTCCTTCCACCATTATAATGTCATCATACATTTGGCACCCTTCTCCTACCTTCAACCCATGGAACTACTTTATTTTGTATTGACTTGGGACCCATGGGAGGCACATTAATTACAACTATGGCAAAGGGAGTTGTTTCTGAACTAAGCTGATAAGAGGATATAGGCTTTAACAATGGTTTGGGCTGCAAAATAGGGCCTGTAGTTCTAGAGTGGTATGGTCGCTGCTCAGAATTAGTGTCGGTAAAACGGGGTTCAATAGATATGACATCACTATGAACCTTGGTCCCTGGTGAAGGCACAGTGGGGTTGGAATTACTAAAGTTGCTCTCTGGGTTGGACAATAACATAATTAAGGTGCGATTTCAAGAGTGGTTTTAAGGCATAATCCCTTCCCCCAAGAGGTAGTGACTAATGTAAATTGGTAGAAATTCCAATTGCCGTAAAATGGCTAGGAGCCTTTAATTGTGGGGCTAGCTGCGGCGTTGTGTTCTCAATAGCTAAGAATCATGCTTGTACCTCTACAGATAGCCCTTTTATCAAAGACTCTAAGTGAGCCAGAGCAAAATCAGGTTTGGTTTGCCTTTGGGTAGTCCTTCCATTCCTCTCAGTTTTAGGCTCGCCACTTTGAGTAAGGGTGGTTCCCTACCGCCTTGCCTCTGATGTCTGCCGACTGATTCAGACTGGCTTAGTTTGGCCCAGTCTTCATCTGGGTGTGTCCAACACAGCTGGAGAGGGAAGCATGCTTTGTAGTGCTAAACAGGTCCTTCTTCTTCCACTGTGTCAAAGTGAAGCCTGGGAGGTGTAGCCTCCCCCGCCCCCAAGGCAGGAAAAATGCCAGCGAATAGTCCTGGATCCCACGCAGTAGGAGCAAGAAATGTGCTTTGTAGCACTAAATAAGGTCTTCTTCCTTCCCCTGGTTCTGGTGAAGCCTAAGAGGTGTAGTGCCTCCTTCCCAGGCAAGAAAGCCCTAACAGACAGTCTGTATCCCTAATCCTAATTCAAGTATCTATGAAGTGCTCTGCTGCCTTCCCCTGCTTGGGCTACTTTCTACAATTAATACTAATATAGTAATGCAATAACACTAATAAAAATAAAAGCAAAAAATAAATTCCAAGCAAATGGAACGTAGAGTAGAAGTCTAGGGCAGGCTTATTCTTCTGTAGAACAGGGTTGTAGAGTCTGATGTACATAATTGGGTGCCTTTTTGATGCATAATTGAGGTATAACGATGCAGGGCAGCTCCAGTGAGGTATCCATAATAGCATGGAAGCGTATGTACAATTGTTTCCTTACATGTTCCTTAATTCATATACTTGTTCAACATACAATAAGTGCTTAAAGGCATAAATCATAGGCTGTGTGGTTTGAAATGCTGCACTCCTAATATAAATAGACCAGTATTTACTTTAAAAAGTTTCTACATTGAGTCTCGATTAATTGTTTGGTCAAAAAGTCTTTAAATGCAATGCTTTTGCTCTACGGTGATATATTTCAAAAAGCAAAATTTTTGTTTTTCAGTGTTGAAGACTGAAAAAATAGCTTTCCAAGTGAGCGACAGGTCTCAGGATAACATTTCTTCAGAGTCAGATTTGCAGAAGCATAGTCTTCAGCATCAAAGGTAACGGAGAAACATGCTTCATTTACATGGTTTGCTCTTTTTCTACAATATAAACCTTCAAGGGGATTGGTCATGAAATGCTGATAAAATGCTGTATGCACTGCTTGAAATGTCAATTCTACATTTTATTTTGATATTCGTAGTTCTTATTTTGGGCAGCTGTGAGGTAGTTTGTTCAGTAAGAGAAATATCGTTAGGGATTCAGGTCATGCTGTAAGGAGCTTTTTATTGATGAGGACTAAGGAATTTAGTGGGCTGTGGTGAATCACTTCTTGCTACCAGGTCACTATTATGCTTTAACCAGAATACTGTGATGATTATCCTCCAGCCCTGTCCCCACCCTGTCCCATCCCATTCCCACCTCATGCTTCCCACTGTTGCATCTCCATTGTGGCCATCATTACCAGGAAAACAGGCCTGTATATCCGCTCTCCTCGAGTTATAGTATTGGTGACTTTGGGGGCAGGGAAAATATGATCCATTATCTGCTGAATGCTGAGGGTTCCATCCCATTTGTCATGAGTAATTACCAAAACAATCCGTAATTCTGGATCCGATTCCCCACTTTCATAATAATTCATCATCTTGTCCAGGTTGTCGTCCAGAGATATCATGTGCTTTAATAAGCCAAAATCTACAGGGGAAATTGATATCCAGAACTCTTGGCCCCAGTCTAATTAAGTGACCATTTATAATGAGGACTTATGTCGAGAAGGTCGTTGACTTAAGAACAGACAGTGCCGTGATTTGGGCTTTTTTGATATCCACTTGTATGAGGATAATCAATATTTTTTGCACAGAAGCAGAGTAAACCTTTTTTCATGATCTTTCTACCTTGATGTGCTGTTTTATATTTTGGCATGTGAGCCATGTTTGGGGAAGAATTCTCACAGGCAGCACATGGCTGTCTTCAGTGACCATTTGTAATGGGAGAAGTCTACAATGTACTCGTTGTGCCCAACATTGGGGGCCTTCATGTGTGTGGTATTTATGCTGCCTTAGACCGATTCTCCTGAAGTGCATGAATAGCATAATCCTTGTCACTAAGGTGCTCTGCAGCCCAAAATCACCAGTGCAGTTTATTGTAGAATATCCACTGAGCTAGTGACCCTCACAGGTATTCCAGCAGCTTACAGGTAACAGTCAGGCTTTTGAGACGCATATAATTACTCATACCTTCATAAATTGGTATGCACCACTTGGGTGCATTAGCCCCTCTCAAAAACCCCTGTAAGCTGGAGCAAAGTAGCACGAGTCATGTGTACCAGAGAAGCTTCATTAACCTCCATACACCACACAATCAATCCCCCCTTGGGTTCTGGAACCCACTTCATTGGTGCCAATGGCTTTACATTCCCTTCACTGTTATAGGATCGTCGCTAATATTTACAAATCTAGAATGTCTTATGGCTACATTTTCCCACAGATTCCTCATCTTAAAAATATCGTCCTCCTGGCTGCAGACTGGATCTGGAAAACTTGTTCCCCCAGTAATAGCTCTCAATGCTGCCAGGAGCTACATGGTTGCAGTCAGTGCAGTCTACACCAGATGGGCCCACAGCCAACTTGTATATCCACATTTGGCGTGCTAGTGTCCGGTCCGATTTTTCCCCACCTCATTGATTCAGGTCCAGAGCTCTTGGTGATTTAACAACAAAATTACTCAGCAGCTCTGACCGCGAATAGGTCAAATGTCCCTTCCTAAGGCTTCTGGATTAAACTCTTACAATTTTGCTAGAAGGTAAACGAATTGGTGTCGTACAGTTTCCACTTTCTCAGTAGGAACTGTTTGTTTGTTGGACAACATAAACGTCAGGATTGTGCCAGACTGATTCTATGCCCCCCCTCTCAGGATATGTTGGCCTATAGACCAGCCAGCTCACACTTCCACCGTAAATACCTCTAAGCCTAGCAAGTTAACAAATGGTTTGGGCAACCTCAGAACATGACAACCCTGACTCCCAAAGAAATCCTGGTAACAGATCTAGAACCTTTTTGCTCAGTCACTCGTTCTCACTCAGCAAGATATACAAGAAATACACAAAGGGGCGTTTTCACTATTTATTGAACCATTGTGATTCTTATATAAAAAAATATCTGCTGCGATGATAAAAAGACAGAAGCAGATAAAGTAATTTGCAATATAAAAACAGTGAAAAGGATAAACGATTCCACCATTGTGCTAATACAGTGTATATATTCTGGCATAGAAGTACTGGGTATAGTGTACTCCTACTATGCACTCCCTAACCTAGTTTCCTAGGGCGTGTCGTCTGCCAAGAATCCCCTACTGGATGATCTAATTCCCCATTACCTTAAGGGCAAGGTATGTAAGTCACCCTCTTGGTCACAAGTTGGACATCCCTCCTCGCAGAGTATAAACAAGAATCCGCTCGGCTTAGACTCCGACAGACCGATGACCTCACAATGACAGCAGAGTGCTCCTCTCATTTGAGCACGGAAATGTGTGTGCATTTATAATAACATCATCCATGCTTTCAGTGTCGAGGCTTCAGCAGGGCTGATTGTTTATTGTCTTTGTAATAGCCATGTCGCCACATAAACGAATAAGAAACAACGACATTTGCACAATGTATGTCTAGTCTAAGCCTTGTACTAAATGTTCAAGGTGTCGTGATAGTGTAGTGGACATGAAGTGGTATTGTAAGCAATGTGGGTTCAGAGAAAATATTCATGCACTGTCACACAAGCAAATGTGTGTCAAACGTAATTGTGCAGAAAAGAAGGCAACTTAAGAAACGTGTACATGTAAAATGGCAGGATTTCTTCCTGGGCCTAACCTAGCCACGTGACATTGGATCTACATGACATCTGTATGTGGTATCTAGGACCTAACCACAACACCCTCGCCTGCAGCTGTTGGTCTTTGTTGCAACTGAAGGCCAACAAGAAGGAAGCCAAACTACTTTTGCTAAGTGCACGCAAGTATAGTCCCAAGCTGCCCCCACCCCCTCTTTCAGGTAGGTCAGCAGAAAGGGAGTGATTTCCCAAATATCCTTTCACCAAACGACCCAAGAAGGAGAAGCTTTCTTCTTTCTTAAGGAAATAGTCCACCCTTCGGAGACCCTGGTGACTCTGTTCTTGACACCAATCTCTTCCTCTTTGGTGAAGTCAATTCCAGATGAAGCCAGAGTTTCTGGAACCTTCCTTCAAAGGCCCAGGCCTTTTGATAGGCCACTCTGGATATTTTCAGGGTTGCTTCACAGCCCTCTAAGTCACGCCCCAAGAATGTGCCTGATTCTGTGATCATGGCAGTTCTTGCAATTCTGACCCTGATATCACCCAGTTCTGCAACCCCCAGGGCTCCAGCCTTGGCACTGCTTCAGAGTTATCAGTTGCCTACGGTGCTGCCCATGATGTCGTTGGCCGTGCCACCTCAAACCTGAAGGTTAGTAGGCATTTATCTAAGTTGCAGAAAAAAGGCTTGGCACTGCTCTCATGATGAACCTCTGTCACTGCACTGTCCTGGGACCCGTGAGCCACCCAGATCGATGAAGTCTTCTGATCAGATTGCTATGCCTTAGATATGCCACATAGAGATGTTAGGCACATGGAAAAAGACTGTTTGGAGGCTGACCACCTCCTCCTCCCTCCCTATCACATGGAAGCTGGCCTTTAAATACTGCAAAATGTTGATGGCCTTGACACGTCTCCAGAGGGAGATCTTTGTTACCTCTCGGGCTCTCCTTCAGAAGACGTTTCCTTATTTGTCTGTAGTAGGTAAAGCAGCAGCTTTATCTGTCTCCCCAGTTAAACAGTTCCACCAACAGTTGCTTTATCATTCCATTTCTTTACCCCCCTCAGACCCCTGCCACTCCCGGCAACCACCCTCTTTCTGGTACTCTCTGTCCCATACCTCGATCTTGAAGGTAGATGTTCTTGCTGTCTTGAACAAAGGGGCCATGGAAATGTTGTCCTTGGAGAAAAGGGCCACAGGATTTCCCTCTCTTTACTTCTTGGTCCCCAAGAAAGATCAGAGCTCAAACCCATTCTGGACTTTAGACGCTTAAACATTTTCTTTCAGCAGGACAAGCTCAAAATGCTGTCCCTCAGCCAGGTGCCTCTGGCCCGCACTACAGATGAGTGACTGGTGGACCTGGATCTCCAGGATGCCTACTTCAATCTGCCAGTCTTGTCTACCTCTGATTCACACAAGAGACCCAGGACTACCAATGTGCATACTACCAAATGATTTTTACCAAAGTGCTTGGCCTGGTAGTGACTTCCCTTAAGTCGTCAGGATTTCCTGTATGCCTGTACTTTAATGACTCCGGATGATTTTCATTGAACACAAGTAGCTCTTACTAAAGAAAAGGTTGGTGACCCCTGCTCTAGGCAGTATCCTTCCAGCACACTGTGCTTTGGATACATGAACCTATTGCAGATCAGATGTATAGGCTGCCTAATGCTACATTGAAGCTAAAGGCTAACAACTGTGGTGGCCTTGGGCTTTGGAGAATATCTTTTATAGCAACATGATGAGGTCCACTTTGGTGCTGCTTCTGAGCATCAGCACTCATGGGTGCTGCCTTCTGTATATTCCTATATCCAACATTCTGTCAAGCTTGTTTTACCTCCTTTGCGTTCTTTTTCATGAAATAAATAGGGGAGCACGACTCTCCAGTCACGGATCAAGGGCCCTCCTTTCTGAGTGGGGATTGTGAGGTGGGAGGTCGTGTATGGTGGCTGCTACTGCTGTACTTGTTACACCTCAGGATTTCAGCTACATGAAAAAATGTACTGCCCAGTCCAACAGTATATTTTCCTTCAAAAAAAGCACTGCAGAAGTTTAACAACTGGATGGATCCAAGGTCTCGCCCACAATATTGGCGTATTCTGCTACTTGTTTCTCAGATCCTTTTCAATGATACATGTAAGGTGACAACAGGAAGACTGCACCTTGGACTTGACCATTCCCTTATTTTTCTACAACAGGAAGACTGCACCGTGGACCTGACCATTCCCTTATTTTTCCACACTTGGAGATTATGGTTTGCCCTAGACTTTCACTAGCCTATTGTCCACTCTAAGTCCCCTTGGAATCATGTTTTTTTGAAAATTCTGCTTTTTCAGTTGTGGGTTCCTCCTAGTACAGTAACCTTCAAAACAATTCCGGAAGGTCTAGCGCGAACATTTTTTAACATAATTTAAACCAGCATTAGCAAAAAAACAAGTAGGTCTTGCATTGCCTGACAGCCTTTTGGGCTTTATCAGGCCTTGTTTTGTTTTGACATGGTTTTTGCAAAAGTTCTTTATTTTTGGGTAAGCAGTCAGGCCCTTGCCAATACTGAAAATAAAAAAACATTGCCTAAAAGCAAAAACAATGCTTGTTCTTGCAACGGTTACATTACCATTTTAATCCAGGCACTAAGGGCACTACTTTGTGGTCGGATGTACTCTTTATGAAAGGGCAGAATGCGGTCATTCACTGTGACGTTTACCAATGGCAGAAGTGTATTAACTCATTACCCCAGTCTGCTGTAGTAGGCGCAGAAAAATGTGAATGACACAATAAAAGACCAGTGGATGAAGAGGGCTCGCTAAAGCCCCAATAAATACGTATATTATACATAGCATTTTGGTGAAATCAAATGTTCTTGGCTAACACCAGGCCTACCAGCCACCGGTAAAGCCAATTGGTCTAGTGTTGTCTGCCAAGCTTTTGGCTTTGTCAGTGCATGTTTTGTTTCGTCCTGGTGGAGTTGCTGAGACCTCGTCAATATTAAACAAGCATTGGTAGAACCAATAATTCAGACCTTATCAAGCTGGCGCAATAGTTATTTTTGTAATCTTTACTGCAACCATAAGCCACAAAATGCAAGAAAAATGTAGCCACCAAACATATCCCCCATATGCATTCAGTACTTTTTTTTTATAAGAAAAAAAATCTTCTTGTGGCAACTTTACTGATGATGATTTTTATTAAATATTAAGCCTTTCAGTTGTGCCATAATACTGATTATTATTAAAAACTGTCTTATTGACCTACACAGGCTCAGTATAAAGCAGGTATTTACAGTTAGTATAATAAATAAATATAATATATACACGTTTAGTAAGATCAAAAAGGTTTCGGCTAATGTCCAACTAAAAAACACGGTCTGATTAAAATCAGAAAAAAATGGAACATTCACTAAAGCCAAGCCCCTCTCAGTTGACGTGGTCCTGTTTCATGCATTATTTTTTGAGCAACTTGCCATTTTTGCCTTTTGTTTTTATTTTGAAGTATGTATGTTTTACTTTCTGTGGTCACATGCCTCAATTTGAAGATTAGCCTAAATGTAGTTGGAAAGTCAGCCGAGGACGGCCATTCGAAACTCCTCTTTTGTTTGTGTATCCACCACGATGGGAACAGTTGCAGACATTCCAGGGCAATGAATCTCCAAACCTTCAGGAAATAGAAGCTTGGGTAACTCTAGCTGGTTTTAACCGTTTTTGTCCAGTTTGTGTCAAGTGGACCAGGGAAGAGATATGAAACGGGTCTGCAGACCAGTCTTTAGCTAAGGAAACACGAGAAGCTGTATCCATACCATTTTTGAACTGGTTCTTGCAGAAACCCCACACGGGTCTAACTGTATTTGCTGCTGCATGCCGTTCCTCGACCATTTTGCGGTGTTAATTGTAATTGATGCTCAGGGGTGAATGGGTGTGGACTGGATCTTCATTGCTGAGTGTATAAATTATGCCAAGTGTTTATTTGGCATGAGGCATTGTGCTTCCGTTTTAACGCCTATGTGACCTAAATACCTAATTGCTGGAATGTAGAGAGAGTGGAATGTAGCTGCTCAACCGGTATTGGGACTCAAGGAGAGTGGCCTACATTATGCCACCTTCTGTACTGGTCATCTGTATGCAGAGTGAATCAAGTTCATGCCAATCTCCATGGTGCACAGGGTCTTTGAAAGCCAGGGCCAATTATTCCTATAAAAACAATTCTTGTTTCGTCAGCCTAGCATGGGGTTGTTTGATCTGGACACCTGCGTCATCATTCATGTGGTGCTGAAAATATTTATAAACTGATTTAGGTGTAGAGCCGCTTCAATGCAGGCAGACTGCCACTAGAATTCTTTTTTCTCATTCGTAAAAAAACATGACAGCCAACGGGCTTTTAGGAGGGGATTAAAAACTGGCTGTTGCCTAATTGGGCCTCACACTTATCTGGTCTGACACATGGAATGTCGTATCCTGCCTTTCCTCAGTGCCAAGAGACTGATTGCGCAAACACAGCTCCAGAAGAAAGAAGGGGAGAATAGCCAACTTCATGAAAGTAGTGTGCAAAATGAAAAGTGTAAGGACAGAAACGGCTGCTTAGGTTGTGTTGGGGGCGGGGTGAAGGGGATTTGATCCACCAAAATGCCAGGAGGAGGCTGTCCTTCATATCTTCTGCAGCTTGCGCGGTCACATCCTCCAACCAATCCCTTACACAGGTTATTAACATTTGCCACATGGGTTAGCGGGATGAAGGCTTTCTCTATTCAGGAGACTTTTATGCTCTTCCACAGGGAATAAGTAGTTGTGCGTGCCTTGTTCTTCCAAAAGTGGTGTCAGGCTTTCTTTTGAATCGAAATGTGAATTTGGAGAAACATAAGTAAAAACCATGTGCTTATACTACGACAGCGGTGGAAGCTCCGGTTACTTGGTGTATTTGTGTGGGGGAAAAAAGGTTTTTTCCATTTTTAACTTGGACTTGAATACAGTGCTGCTTCTTGACAAAAGATTAAACTCGTACATATCTGATAAACATGAACCAAAAGGGTGCAGAGAATCTCTGGTCAAATAAACAGCATACTTCCGCATGATAGATCAGGGGAAGATGGAGATCTTTAAAGAGGGGGTGTAATACCTTTCCAAAACAGCAGTAAGCTGTGCGCCCACCTTCATCAAGAAGTGCTCACGGGGGTTCTCTTCCATGCCCCTTCCCCCCCTCGAGTCCCCCCCCCCCCAATACATTATTGAAGTAATTGGTTCAAATTGTGCATTTTGCAGCACAACACTCACTTACATTTGCTAAATACCCACCTGTTTTTAAAGGCCACAGTTAAGTACTGCATTACTTTCAGTTTTCCAACAAGCTGGACCCTGTCCAGGAGTAATGAAGTCCACCAGCCCCAAGAAGTGGACGCAAATTGTGTATTTTTTAGCAAATTGTTCCTAAGAGTGTCAAAAAAAAGAAAAGCATGGGTGATGCAGAAAGCTCTGGAAATACAACTTCAAGTGATCTGTGGTTCACAAAGGCGCATCCATCTATTTAAGATACTATATTTTTCATTTCATGTTTCTATCCTGACCTTGCCAAGTCGATTCTCAACAATTTGTAAGGACTGAGATTCTTCTTGCTAGGTGGCAGAGTGGAGAAAAATATCACATTTTGCAGTCTCAGTGAGTACAGAAACAGTAGCGCTGTCGCTAAGCTTACGAAGAGCAGGTTGCGTACACTAGTATTTCATACAGTGAACATGATTAATCACTGCAAGGCTAGCACCAAATATGTCTTTGGAAATACAGCCATGTTGTTCTCATACAGCAGTTTATGAAGATATTTGCTGTTGAATGTTTGCTTTTCAGTTTGGAAAAAAACTCAATTTCCCAAACAAATGGTTATTATTTTGTGAGAAACCATAGATGATCAGCATTGACCAGGAATTAACACAATTATGCTAGGGCAAGTATTAGACGTGAATGGATCCCTTCATGCATGTTACTGCAATATGGGGCTGGCCTCTGACCTCTGCCAATGGCCTGTGTGGTTCATGCCAGCCAAGATTCCTGTTCCTAGGTGGTGCTCTCCGTGCTTCTGTTCACCTGTTCTGCCCTTTTCTCTGTCCACTGCTCTGCTGGTGGCTATGGGATGCAGAGAAACAGGAGTTTTGCAGCAGGATGGGGCGATTTAAACTGGCCACTTGCATTATGTATAATGGGAGCAAGCTGCAATTGTGCAGCAATTACACTGTCATTGATTTTGGATGATTCAAAAAACGATTTACTGTAAAAAAAAATAATAATATGCGTGCTACAGGCCCAGTTTTGCTAAAATTAAGGTCGCGCAGAAGAAAAAATCATTGACTTTGACGTTCTACATCACAATGCCTCTGAATCCTATGTTTTAAATACATACTTATTAATATTGCTTAAATTAAGCGCCTGCCGTTCATATTGTCTCCAAGTTAAAACGGCTGTTCTTTCAAGGAGTCACTACTGACATCAACATTCCTAGCTTGACAATCGCTGCAGAAATTAAAATAAACGTTACTTTTTACTTAAACACGTTTATGAAGTATTCAGAATATATTTTAGAAGTTGCAAGACGGTCGGGGCGAGAGACTTGAGGAGAAACTTGTAAAAAAGAACATTCAGGACAAAGGCTTAAAGCAAATGCCAGAAAAAAAATGTAGTCCATTCCATAAACTCGTCTATCTAATAAAAATCCGAGCCTTCTAGTTCAAGTAGTCCGGATGATTTAAAGCACTGCTTAATTTGAGCCAGTGGTTTCCGGTGTTTAGCACCGGCATTTAATCATCGGCACTTGAGCACCAGTTAAGGACACTTTCATTTTTTGTGGGCACATGGAGATTAAGTGAATCGCTCAGTCAAAGGATGTTGAGCCGAGCAGAGACTCAGCCTGGATCCCCAGGTCTGAGGTGCAGCTCTGGCCATTGCGCCACACTCACTCCCCACTTGTAGGGTTTGCAGGAGACATACAGGAGGATGGTCGAAGCTGCCTCCTGACGAGGGCCATGACACTTTTTTCTTCTTTTTTTCTACCAATGAACCACTTTTTAAAAGCACTTTAAAAGGGGTACGTTTTGAAACCAAACCATAAGCCCGGCCCACATTGAGGGACAGGTTACCTTAGGTACATGGAGTACTGATTGAGCAAGCTGGATTCCAGAGGTGTAAGTCCAGGAATATAATGACATATATTAACCCATATAACGATATTAAAGTGAGTATATATTTGTAAATGAAAAGATTGTGTGGTCACTTTTCAGGTCTCAGTTTTTCAGTAATCATTTTTATCAGGCGTGTAACTCCAGTTAGTTCACAAACCTTTACTACAACTCCCTGAACACATTTGGTTGTCTAATGAAAGTTTTGTATTAAAACCATGGTGTCCTGATGACATTGAAGTACGTGACAGCTTGACTGCTCGCCCTTGTTAAGGATTTTTATGGGTTAGTATTTTTGTGCATCATTAGCTTTGTGAAGTATGCATTTAAACACGCACATTCACAAGTTCAGACTGATATAATATGATTGGGTGTGAAACAAAATTCCTATGAGGTGTAGAAGTGCATTTCTCAATGTATGTGAACTAAGCCACATTTCTGTGAAAACACCATCTTGTACAATATGGAAGTCCTCTCTATCACTCATTCAGTGTTCCCGCCTGCACAGTGTTCCTCTTCCCACACGCTCCGCAGAGCACAGCCAAGCTGCAATGAATTTAGTTATTTTCCACTGTTATTGTTCTGCTCACAAAGAACCTTCAACAGTTCAGCTGTAGCTTGTAACATGTTGCAAAGTCTTCTGCTTGTTTACTGAGACCTATTCATCCACATAATGCATTATTGTTCATGTATCTTGTTCTGTTCGAGCATCTCTGGACCGCATCAGCATAGAGGGTGCTGAATAAATATTCATGCAGTTAGTGCCTGTGTTAAAGCAACATGACTTTATTTTTCATCTGCTCTGTTTTGCTGAATCAAATATGCATTTGCTCACATCATGATGAATCTTCAGGAATCTGCAGGATTTTTGATTTAATATGCAAGAATAATGTATAGAACCCTCAATTGTGTGGGTGTGCCAGAGCTTTCTTTCATGCTGCTAGGGATGATGTCCATTTTGCTATTGATTTTACCTCCTGTTTGGGACTTTAAATAGTTTCTGATCTTTGCATACTATGTATAACTCTGCATTGAGAGCGTTCATGGCATTGACTCTGAAATGCTTTACTTTTGAAATTTTAAATAAACCCTTTAATTTTTCATTGATATAGAACTCTGTTATTGAGTGAACCCAAATATACCTGAAATTATTGTGGGGACACATTGCCTCATGAAATTGAGGTTTAACACAGTCTCTGATCCAGGGAATCTAATTGAGGTAAATTTTGAGGTGCCTTGATTTTGGAGTACCCATCTACATCGTACTGGAATAAGAACGATTCAGCTCAGCTAGGCCTGTCACCCTTAATTGAGCAGCCAACAAGCCAAGCAAATTCACCCTCAAGCACCCTTAAGGTGGGACGGATGAGGAGTAAAAGTAAACACAAGCCTTGACTATTTTCACCCACCCACTGCTTGCCTTTAACCCTTTCGCTGCGGCGGCAATTCCGCCGCAGCACTAAGGGGGTGGGGCGGCCGCGCGGCGCTCCGATGCTTATGACGGAACCGCTCCGTCATGGCCCTCGGGTGGGCTGTGCTTGTGACGGAGCGGTTCCGTCATGGCCCCGCCCGTTCTTTAGAACGTCAGCGCAGGGACGAAATCAGCGCAGCGCAGGTGCGGCGAGCAGGCCATGACGGAACCGCTCCGTCACCAGCACAGCCCACCCGAGGGCCATGACGGAGCGGTTCCGTCATAAGCGTGGGAGGGGTTAATTAACTTAAATAGAATGTCTTACTGTTAGAAAACAAGCATTTGCAATTCAATCGGTCTCTCCTTTGGGACATTATGTATTTAGCTATGCAGCACATTAGAACTGGGTGCTGAAACATCTACTGTCGTTTAACATGGAGGGAAAGTAAGCACCAAACTGCGTGACACACCAGGTATGTGAACACATGGAGAGAAATATTGCCTTTCAGCAGGAAATGGTATAGTACAAGGCTTTGTTTTATTATAAAATCAGGGCCTTCGGTGGTCATATCACTGAAAATACAAGATTTGAAAAAAATATTATTGTCTACGGATGCTCGTGGAAGACCATTTCATTGGACTGGAATCTAGAGAATGCTAAAGTGATTCTGGTACTTTACAGACCTCTGCTGGTCATTTTCTATCAAGAAAGTTAAATTGAGGCAGTTGCCTGAAAAAAAAAAAAAAAAAAGTAAGTCCCTCAGCAGAAATCAATTCTGGTATTTACTGACCTCTGCTGGTCGTTTTCTATCAAGGCAGTTAAATAGAGGCAGTTGAACAGAAAAAAGCCCCTAAGCGGAAGCAGACAAGTCCTAGGGCTGATCTCCAGAGCCCACAAAGTACCTACACATATAAGTATATAATGATTATGTACTAAAGTATACACAAGAGGTCTTGAATGCTCGACCTAAACATGTGAAGGTGCAGGTAAAACATGTTCAGTAAGCTCAAAAAACTAGCAGGCTCCTTTTAGTTCTATAGACAAACACAGATGACAATAACACAGCATGAAATGTTAGAACAGAGCACACCTAGTTGAATTTACAAAACCTGATCTACAAAATGCCAGAAACCTCTGTCCACACATCATATGTTGCATGTTTTAAAGCTCCTGTGCTTTGCAGACAAGAACTACTCAGCCCTGCGACGGGTGATGCTTTCTATGAGTGGGGCTTTTTACTATGATTTTGTTCTGCATGATGATTTGCTGATGAGCTCTCCATGACCACACCTTCTCAGAAGTATACCACACCAAGCTGAATTCAGCAGGATACTCTATTTCCGATGTTGCTGTGCTCTTGGAATTGTTTAACCTCCATTTGCAAAAGACGTGTTTTTCCAGAAAATTCTATGCGTAAAAAGTTAATTGTACGTTGTTTATTGAGATCAAGCGGTTTCACAGTCGGTGGTGGCTGGTACAAATCGGAGGTGGGAGGGCGACAGGCGGGGGGAACAGGATAGTAAAATATTTTTTTTAAGTAGCTTATCACCATGTCTCTTTTCGTCCCTCCTCGTCTTCCCTCTGCTCCGTCGGGAAGCACACAAGCTTCCTATAGACAATCACAACACTGCAATGTAGTGTTGTGATTGGTCTGAGCGCCGTGGGTCAGTGCTTAGCCAGGAACTGAGGACCTGGGCATGTTCTCCACCAGGCTGTAATGCAGCCTGGGTGGAGAACATGCAAAGTGCTCATGACTGTTTGGTCGGCCTCAGACTGCTGGCCAAACAGTCATGCAAACTGATGACATTGCCTGTCACTCCCAATGGGTGCCTGTTATACCCCCTGGCCCCCTGTTACTTCTACTGGCCCCGCCCCCAAGAGCCTGGGACACACAAGAAGACGATCATAAACCACGGTTTTATATAGTTTTCTTTTTTGCTGCTAAAAGGGGGGGCGCTCCTTCACCATAGCAGAGGAGCCGCCACTTTTCACAGTGATGGACAATTACTAGTTTCAGTGCAGCACACTCGCCACTCGTCCCTTGTAATGGGCTTTCAGGCTGTTTCTCACTGTCATTGCGAGTGAAGAGGCTCAAAGTCTTCCACTGTCGGTTAGTCTCTGAGTCGTGGTCTCTGCTGAGACTCACTGTGCTGAAGGGTACAGGCCTGAGTGTGACTGAGCTAAAATGTGTAACCATTATTTAGTTACATTACTCGGGCGCACAGCTCGGGTGCCAATAAGATGTGTTTTTTAATGGTTCAGCAATAATAAGGTCAGAGGCTGCCCATCCAATGTTGTTTTAAACCTGCATTGGCAAAGTAACTTGGTCTCTATTAAATGTATTGTAGCAGTGCTGAGAAGTGCTGGTACTCTCCCTTTCAAATTAGAGAAGTGCAGGTACTCCGTGCCCGACAGTACCTGCCAATTTTAAGTGTGAGTGTTCTGGTATTGTGTGACTGCAAATCTGGTATGAGAGTGCTGTTGGTATTTTGGGTGTTTTACTTTTACACCTTAAAGACTGTAACTGTTCCTCTTGTGTTTCTGTTGAGGCAGTGACTGAAGGCTAACTGTATGCATAATGGTGGCTAGTCGTCCTCTTGAAACTACACTGTAGCAGTTATTCCTAAAGAGTCTTCTTCATCCATTGATGGTGTGGTTTCTCATTGAAACTGTTGAATAATGGGAGAAGTGGGCTTTAATGATCTGGGCATGCATTTAAGAGCACCAAATAAAACAGCACATCGCAGCACAAAACCCACCCACTGCCCGGCAGTGACAAAAACAGTACACAATGTGATCACTTGTGGCAGAGGCAGGGTGCACTCCATAGCAGCTCAGCCATTTGTTTACTCCAACATGCATCGACCACCAGGCATCTGTATACACTGCCATACCATTACATTTGGATGCGACATGCGAGGAATAAGGAAATCACAGTGTGTTGTATATCTCTTGGTGCGGTTGGTGCAGTGACCAGAGCTGCAGCAACAAATGACGAGCAGAATGCTGAATGAATCAAACATCCAACCACAGTCAAGAGATCTGGGTTAAATCCATCGTTCTTTTGCTCACCATGCCACCCTAGTTTGGACCCAGTCATGCAAATCAGTCTTGTGCCTGCTCCTCATGGGAACAGTCCAGCCTGAACTGCCTGGTCCAGAAACAAGGATTTGGGACCCGTTTCAGGGTAACACCCCTCATCCGCCAGGCTAGCTTGAATCCAGTGGAACAGGGAGCAGGAGACCCACATCTGGGCATACCTATCCCACTTAGGGCAAAAAGTGCTGGGGCAACAAATGATGGACGGAATGCTGAATGAACTGGGAGTAAATGTTTGATTTATTGCGTCCATTATACGTGTGTCTTGCTTTCTCGCACTTGTGCGATGGGTATGCCCAGACATGGGTGCTAGGCTCACTGCGCCACTGTATTCAAGCTAGCCTGGCTGATGAGGGGTGAAACCCTGAAACCGGTCCCAGGAGAAGCACATGGACTTAGAGAAGCAAACTCTGACTTCAAGTTGCTCTGCTTCAATACTCCGATGTCTTGGTGAGGGTGAATAACTAAATAATTGGGACCACCGCCTGTGGTACTGATTGCAAACAGACCGATACCTGAGCAATAAGTACCAGATGTGATCATTTTCAAACGTTGATGTGGTTGCCAATGGTCACATCTGACTTCTGTAGAAATCTTAAACAGGGTTTTCAAACCAGAATCAAGGCACTTTGAGGAGCTGTTTCCGTACAAATTGTCGCTGGAAAATTTATTTTTCTTGTGATTCCAAGCAATATATCATTACATATGGTATTCTCATATTAAATATATCTTTGTAAGCTAAAGACAGTGATTTTTCAAACATGTACCACATTTACATATGCTTTAGACTCTTCTTGTTGTCAACTGGTGTTCCTCATTTAAATATCATGGAAGATTTGGCAAATATTTGGTTCTTTGACTAGTAGATGGTTCTGTTGCTTCTTGCCCAGGGATGGCCTGCTCTATTCATCGTAACCACACGTCAGTGGTCTGTATTGAGCAACAGTGTTTAAGTATCCAACAAAGGAATTTTTGAAGCAAAATGCAGCATTAAAAATCTACTCGATTTACAATGTACTATTTTTCTTACCTTATGCTTTTACTGTTCATTTTCAGGTCACAATCTCTGCAGTCTGCCCTTTTACTGATGTTCCAAGAGGCATGGAATACAGCTATTGTATAGGAGCACAAGATATATTCTTGATAGTTTATGAAATTGGATGCCTTTATTAAAATAACCAAATGTAAATCATGGCAGTTTATTTGAGCACACCTGTCCCTCTTTTAACTTCCTCTGGACAGAAACTGTTCATAACATAGTCCTTATTCAGTAGCGGTAACCCAGCTATTCTGTCTTTTCTTCTTCTCCCCATCTTCTTGTCCGTCTGTTCTGATGCTAAGAATTAGAATTTCTGATGGATACTTCTAAACAGATTTCTCACCTTTAGAATATTTTCCAGCCTCCAGACTAAATCTAGAAGTTTTTACTGCAGTACTCCTGCGTGCTGCTAGGTTGCATTATGCAGCTGTGCTTTTGCCTCTTTCTCCCCCAGAAGTGATGAACCAGAGCCACATATAGGTGTCACCCCTGCGTACCTACATCAGTTACTTTCTATGCCTTTGAACACAGATCTGGAACCTTGCTCCCCTTTTTGGCAGTTGACAAATCCTTGCAAATTCTTTTTTTGCAGTGTGCAAGGGAAAAGGAAGACATCTAATAGAGACATCTAACCGCAGATTCCTTAACTTTAAATTTTCCCCAGGTGCTAGTCTAGATCCGGAAATTTTTCAGCACTACCTCTGCGCGGGGGCGGCGTCGAATGACTCCGCAGTGACATCTCCAGATATGACGTTAGTGGAGCCATATAAGTCCTCTCCGGCGTGCGGATGTCAGTTTCTTCTTTTCCACGCTGCAACGCGGATTTGGAGAAGCAGTTCTTCGGGCCTTCTGTTTTTGGCCTACTTCGACGCCTTTTTGCATTTGGGAACAGTGTGCCTATGCCTTGGAGTTTTAATATGTACGAGACCTCTACTCGACAGATGTCTGCTACGGATCCGCACTCCATCTGTATGTGGTGCTTGGGAGAGCACCACGACTCCGAGGAGTGAAACGCCTGTAAGAGGCTGAAGACTACGTCCTTGTGGGAAAGACGAAAAAAGTTGCTTTGGGGCACGCAAAGTTATCTTTACACGCTTCTGTGTTGTTTTCTTAACCAGTGTTTTCAGCGCAGTTTGTTTTCTCTTCTTGAGCGGACTATTTCTTTTTATGAGTACTTCAATTCTTTGAAGAGTTTGAGTAAGTTGAACCGTTGCTCTGCTTCAGAGTATATACTTTGCATTCTTTTGGTTGTTATTTGTTTGTGAGTTATCCTTTAGGGTAAAGGAACTATTACCTCAAATGCAGGCAATCTCTTTCCCTGCACCAACTTGTGGTGCTGTAAGTTGGAAGCCAAAGGTTTGTGATGCATGAGTTGGTCCATCTTGTCTCAAGATCAACGTATATTATGTTTGTAATCATCCATGAAAGTCTTGGAGACAATTATATAATAGGCTTTTCTTTTTCCTCTGATGTTCTTGATGTACGTGGTTCTGTCTGATCCACATTTCCTGTTTTCTGGTGAGGATGTACTTGTTAATTTCAGTATTTCTTATCTTTTGAGGAATCATGACTGTTTTTTCTGGTGGTGTCAATTCTTTAGGCCACCATTTGACAAACCTCATTTTCTTATGGCAAGTCACCTATGGTTTGTATTTGTGACGTAGTACCCCCTTTCTCTCTGGGTGTGTATTTTTGCCAAACCTCTCATTTCAGAGTGTTTCTTTTGTATTCGGTGTATTCATGATATACTATGCTGCTTTGTTTCATATATTGTCTTGTATCACAGGTGTCGTATGTGCCGTTATTGACAAGTATTTATTTTATAAGATATTTTGAAGCTGCTCTTTTAGTGCATTATCTTTTTTAATATTATTGAAAAGCATTTTTTGGAACTGTTTTCTTAGTTCTAGTTAGTTCTTATGCATACAGTGTATACATGACTGTATTATATGTCTTACACATATTTGTTTATAAAAAAAAACCAAAGGAAGAAAAGAAAAAGGTTTCAATCAAAGTTGCGGTTGATTATTTTTTCTCGCTTGTCTTGGTGTTTGAGCTTATTCACAGCTCAATATTGTGTTCAGTCTGTCGGACAATGGCACTGAAGGCTGTACGGAGGCGCACGCTTTATATGTTCTTGCATACTGGCAGTCGTTATTGGCCTGTGAAATCCTATGAATTGCAAGTCAGTCGGAGTATCTGGTGACTTACTTATGCTTGTAAATATATTGATGTGTATGTATGAATCTTGGTGGCAATATGTTATACAATTGGTGCATAGGATGAATATGCATATTCACTTTGTCCAAACTAAATTTCTATACCAAGGAGGTGGTGTTGTTCATCTTTCCCTTGAAGAAATGAGTTCTGAAATTCCTGTTTTGGAATTTTATCTGGACAGTACTTTTTCTGATTCTTTATTGTCATGAACAATGCATATTATATGACTTTTATCATGCATTTGACCCTATTTGGTCATCGAGTTTTCTTTCCCCTTTGGGGACAGGGGTTAATGTTTTTCATCCGACCGATGGTTCTTCAGGGGTTATCAACCCTTTTTCCTTCAAGGGCCGATTCTTTCGGACCTGCAAGGTTGTTTTTTATTTGTATGTTCTGTGACAGGGAACATGGATTCCATTAAGAGCCTATCTCTTGTTCTGCTATTCCTACATATGTTTGGTCGGTGGTTAGTTTTGACCAGCTTGTTCTCTTTGAGAACATTTGTAGGATTAGTTTGCAGACCCTCCTCCAGTGGGGTACAGCTAGGGTATTTAATTTGAAGTTTTGGAATCTGCGGCTAGATGTCTCTATCAGATGTTAAAGTTACTTACCTGTGGTAACTTTATATCTGGTAGAGACACAGTCTAGCCGCAGATTTCCTTAACGCCCTGCCCATCCTCCCAGCTCTGCGAATGGCCTTTGAGGTACGGGTTATACCCTTTCAGTTCTGGGTTCATATACCAGTGATCAGTAGCTCCGTCTATGTTGGGGATAAACAAATCGATTGACCTGGTCACTTAGCCTTTGTTTCGAATGATGCAATATCATACATTTCCAAATGTGTGTGGTTGGTTGAGTGGGCGTGTGTTTTCTCTTTCACTCTGAATGACACACCCGTAAGCAGTATTGATTTATTTGTTCTTTCTATGAAAGCCTTCTTGGTATCATCATACCTTGACATTGGTACTGTCAATATATCAAGTAATGGTGTGATTTAACAAACAGCCTGGTATTGTTGTTGTAGCTTCTGTTTGGCTATTGCCATGCCATTCATTACCATTGATGAGTGGTCTATAGAGTGTATGGTCTCTTCCCTCATATGGGGGTTATTCACTGGGGTGTTTAATTTCATGTAGCCCTGTTTCATTGATTTGATGTTTTTTTTTCTTTAAAATCTATGTCTGGTATTAATATACCATTTGATGTTTATTCTTTATTAATGTTTTACACATTTTTTGTCTTTTTTGGCACCCTGTTTCCACATCCAGTTTCGGTAGTGGTTCCGTGTTTTGCTGCGAAAGGTTTCACAGACGAAACTGATGTCCGCGCGCCAGAGGGGACTTATATGTCTCAACTGACGTTGTATCTGGTGACGACGTCACTGCAGAGCCATTCGAAGCCGCCCCGGACGCGCATAGGTACTGCTGAAAAATGTCCAAATCCAGACTGGCACCTGGTGAGACTTCAAATGTAAGGAATATTCATCTAGACTGTGTCTCTACCAGATATAGAGCTACCGAAGGTAAGTAACTTTTACGTCAGGTTTCAGACTGTACTGTGAGTGTCAGAAACAGATGTTCGTGACGGACCTACACAAGTCCACCCTCTGGTGTTTGGGCTTTGGGCATGATTCCAAGATGTGCAAAGAATGTGACCTCATGCACTCGAATGCAATCTGGGCCTGGGAAGTGAAGCTGTATGTTACGGACAATTGAAAGAAATCACAGATGTCAAGTCCTGCCTCCACTCTTAAGTGGAGGGTGCAGACACTTTCCCGCTCTCAAGCTGTTTTTGTGTCAGGTGGTCTTTGCGGTCAAAGTTGTGTGGTGAATCGAAGAAGCATAAAAAGATGAAGCGTGACTCAATTGCATCCCACAAACTCTGTCTGAAGAAAGGTTAAGAGATAAAGTTGCCAGTCGATCTTATTTCGAATCACTGATTGAGGAGCCGATTCTACATCTGGTCTTGCTGAGCCCTGAATTTCTCTGGCCATTGGTGATGCTGCAGCAGGTTGATGCCTTTAAAGAGGCCATGCTGCATATTTGTGGCACTCTTGCAGCCTCTACTGGCAGTCCACCTGGACCAAAGGATCCCCAAGAGCCTCCAGTCCATTTATCACTGGCTAGTCTGCCCTCTGTGCTGTTTTTATTTTTGTAATTTTATATAGTGCGAACTAGACCCGAGGGTATCAGAGCTCTTTAAGTGAGTACCAGTTTCATTACAGACAGACACATTCACTTTTGTTAGGCACGGGGAATTTAAGTGATTTGGCCAGAATCACATGATGTTGAACGTAGTTGCTGAGATTCGAACCCGGTTCCCCAGCTTCTAGGTCGACCGCTCTGGCCGTAGAGCTACATCCTCCTGCCCTTTGACCCTACTTTGGTTTCCACACAGACTCTGTTGCCGACTGCACCTCCAGGTTCAAGACGTGACTGTTCCCTCTTAATCAACTGCCGACCCCGGACCAAATCAGTTTCAACTCCAACTGAGGTCTTGCTATGACCCCACTCCAGCTCACCTAGTTCCTGTACTTTCAAACTCTGACAAAACTCTTCTTCAAACATGGAGACTTTCCCAGTGGCTCGGTCATCTTTTTGGCTCAAATTCTCACCACAGTTTGCCACCACGAGAGAATGATACTAGGTATGATTTACCCCTACATTACGATGACAACAGTGTATATGCAAATTTGCAGGAGGCCAGTGGACATGATACTTTCCCGATACAAAGTTGAATTTGGCCTTTGGATCCCCTGCGGAGGAAAGCGCTTTATTTGCCACAGTGGTTAGGCATGTGGCCTAGCCAAGCCACATCTGAGCTCTTATTTCCATTTAATGAAGCACTGACTTGTTTCCTTAGGGAGGGGCACTTGTGCTAAGCCTTGTGCTTACACATCAGTGAACAGTGAAGTAGCCATACACCACAGAATGTATAAATGGTTTTGTAACGCGCACTGTTACTGGGGAGTATCCTGGCGCGAAGGGAGGGGCAAAGACAGATGAGCGGGGATCAAATTAAAAACTGCTACTGAAAAGGTGGGTTTTCAGATTTTTTTTAAATTGAGCAACTGTATGACTGGAGCGAAGATGAAAAGGGAGAGCATTCCAGGCGCGGGCAGCAACCACCGAAATGGACTGACCCCCCAATCTAGTTCGCTTAAATCGCGGGAGGGTCATTTTTAATAGAGAAGATGAGCGGAGGGCTCTTGTAGGGGCATACAGTGTGAATCTTTTCTTTAAATAGACTGGTCCTTGGTCATGAATTGCTCTGAACGCAAGCACCAAAGTTTTAAAGAGGATACGTTGCGGAACTGGAAGCCAGTGGAGGCCAGACATATGGGACCGAGCACTCTTCCATCTGGGGACGTTGCAGAGAAGGCGAACTGCGGCATTCTGAATGACCAACAGACGCTTGGTCAGATAGGCTGGAATGCCGCTGAACAGGGAGTTCGCGTAGTCCAGTCTAGCTAGGATGAGTGCTCGGGCAACCGTCTCCCTGGCCTCCCTGGGGAGTAGTGGAAAAAATTTCCTGAGCATTCTCAGGGTGGAAAAACACGTTCCGGTCAGTTTTTTTATATGGTCCTCAAATTTTAGATCCTCTCCAAACCAAATCCCAAGATTTTTCGCCAGACCACCCATTTCCTTAGGGCATGGAATGTTCGGGGGCCACAGCACGTTCTTGAAATTAGGGGGGAAGGATCCAAAAAAGAGGACCTCAGACTTATCCTCATTACACTTTAGTTGAGCCCGCATAAGCCATTGAAAAACTGAGGATAGGCAAAGATGAACCTTAGCTGTGTCAAGATGGTCGTCGGGCCAGGTAAAAAGAAGCTGCGTGTCATCCGCATATCCTATGATCTTAGCCCCATGCTGTTCCGCGAGATACACCAAGGGGGTAATATAAATGTTGAACAGCAGGGGGCTAAGAGTGGAGCCCTGTGGGACCCCTGTAAGGAGTGGTTTTAATTCTGAGGCATGAGGTGGCATCCAGACCTGTTGCGTTCTTCCCGAAAGAAATGACGACACCCAGGCCAAGGCATTGCCGCCAATGCCAATGGCCGATAGCCTGGCGATGAGGAGAGCATGGGGGACGGTATCGAAGGCGGCAGAGAGATCCAATAGGATTAGGACTGCTCTGCCGCCTCCGTCCAGACACTCCCGTATCGACTCCGTCATCTCTAACAGGGCCGTTTCAGTGCTATAGGCGGCCCTGAATCCCGATTGGGCAGGGTGCAGGGCATTAGATGACTCTACAAATTGATCTAGTTGTCGGAAGACTACTTTCTCGCAGATTTTTGTCAAGGCAGGGAGCAAAGAAATGGGCCGGTAATTACCGGGGACCGAAGCATCCAAGCCTGGCTTCTTCAGGAGTGGCAAAAGCTTAGCCTGTTTCCACTCGGCAGGAACCACTGCCGAGGAAAGAGAGAGGTTGACGATGTGAGTGACCTCTCTACATACAGTGCTGGCTACCCCGGACAGAATCCGAGCCGGACACGGATCAGTGGGGGACCCTGATTTAAGACAGTCCAGAAGGGGCAACACATCACCCTCTGTAACCCGCTCCAAATCAGTGAGCTGTAGGGTGTCTGAGGGATCAGGCATACCAGGGATGATAAATTCTGGATTCTCAGTCAATGAGGTGGAACAAAAACCCTGCTGAATCTTGGCTATCTTATCAGTAAAGAAATTTGATAGAACTTCACACCATTCCCCAGAGGAGGGAAGGGTGGAGGATTCTGCGATAGGGGAAACAAAACTTTTTACAATTGAGAAAATTTCTCTGCTGTTGTTTTCTGCCTTAGCTATTCTTCCCGCATAATATAGTCCTTTGGCAGTTTTAATGGCGGCATAGTATTTCTTTTGGGCAGAGCGCAGGGCGGCCCTTGTGTCCAAACTATAGGCGCGCCTCCAGACTCGCTCCAGTTTTTTACACCCCAGTTTTTGCTCCCTCAACTCAGGGGAAAACCAGGGTTGAGAGGGAAAATGACGAAGTCTGGGTGCAGTTGCCTGTTTGGTGGACACATATGTCGCCTGTTGCAACCGACCATTGAAATCCACAACCGCTGTATCCAACTCCGGAGAGAGGGACTGGTGATTTTTTAACAATTCTTGGCTAAACACGGCCATGTTAATTTTCTGAGGATGAATAGTGGGGGGTGTCAGAGCTGTACTGGCCACATTACCCACTTCCCATGAGAACCTGACCAGGTCGTGATCAGACCAGGTGACTTTTTCCGGGTCAGAAAGTTTAAGGGGGAAGTTAGAACACACAAGGTCTAGAAGGTGGCCTCCTGAGTGAGTTGGAGATGATACCCATTGCCTGAGCTGTGACAGATCCAAGACCTCCTCAAGTCTGCGCGACTCCAAAGCGTCAATATTATCGACGTGAATATTGAAGTCGCCAACCAGGAGAAATCTGGGAAAGTTCAGGGCTCGGGGCACAATACAGTCTTCCAAAGCCTCAAGGAAGGGCATGGCTGGGCCTGGGGGCCTATAGATCAAAGATCCTCCTAGCGTAAAATGTGGGTTGATAACAAGGGAAAAATGAAGAACTTCGCCCTCCACCCCCACTGCTAGCCGTTCAGAGGAAAAGTGCCAGTCCTCTTTGAATATTACTGCTAGACCTCCTCCTCTGCCAAGAGGTCGGTCTGCTCTGGCAATCTTAAAACCTCTAGGAACGGCCAGTTCAATGGACGGAGCACAGGAGTTATTAAGCCATGTCTCAGTGACGAAAAGTATCTCGAGCTGACCCTCCATAAGAACCTCGAAGATGTCAGCCGCATGTTTTACCATAGACCTAGCGTTAATAAGGGCAGCTCTGACAGTGTTCATGTGGGACATGTCGGCGCCTAAGCGCGGAGAAAGCGTGCGCTGGAAAAAGAAGCCGCATTTCGGACAAGCCGTCCCCGTAGAATCAGGCCCTCTTCGTTGACAGCTATTTTGCTCATCAGAAGGAGCAATATTAAGCAGATCGGAGCGGGAGTAGACAATTCTATGTATCCCATCTCGATCAAATGGAGGGGAGGCAGTATGGCTAGCCCTAGGCCCGTCCGAGGCACGGACGGGCACAGACGGGCCCTCCTTTGGCGCTCCTTCGGCGCGCAGACGGCGCGCCCGCTGCGCGCTCTAGGACACAACGCTATTTGTAGCCCCGGCCCCTCCCCGAGCTGGACCGCTAACTCGAGTCCAGCCGGGGTCCGGGTCCGCCCAAGATGGCGCCCGACCTAGCCCTCCACGTCAATCGGCACAGGCAAGCCGCGGTGGAACGGGGCCCAGGGGGACCGGTAAGCAGCGCACACAACAGTACACCAAGGTGATTTTAAAAATACAAACTACACAATTAGTGAATCAATTGGAGTTAAAAATAGAATTTTTAAAAAGGGTCAACTGAAAGTTGCAGCGTGAGGCGCGCAGCAGAAGAGATCCCTCGCAGTCTGCTTTCGCCAATCCCAAGCGCTATCTCAAGGTGCTGCCACCACCCTGGTCAAACGCCCTGACACGCCACAGTCAATTCTATTTGTAGCCCAGGCCCCTCCCCGAGCTGGACCGCTAACTCGAGTCCAGCCGGGGTCCGGGTCCGCCCAAGATGGCGCCCGACCTAGCCCTCCACGTCAATCGGCACAGGCAAGCCGCGGTGGAACGGGGCCCAGGGGGACCGGTAAGCAGCGCACACAACAGTACACCAAGGTGATTTTAAAAATACAAACTACACAATTAGTGAATCAATCGGAGTTAAAAATAGAATTTTAAAAAAGGGTCAACTGAAAGTTGCAGCGTGAGGCGCGCAGCAGAAGAGATCCCTCGCAGTCTGCTTTCGCCAATCCCAAGCGCTATCTCAAGGTGCTGCCACCACCCTGGTCAAACGCCCTGACACGCCACAGTCAATTCTATTTGTAGCCCAGGCCCCTCCCCGAGCTGGACCGCTAACTCGAGTCCAGCCGGGGTCCGGGTCCGCCCAAGATGGCGCCCGACCTAGCCCTCCACGTCAATCGGCACAGGCAAGCCGCGGTGGAACGGGGCCCAGGGGGACCGGTAAGCAGCGCACACAACAGTACACCAAGGTGATTTTAAAAATACAAACTACACAATTAGTGAATCAATTGGAGTTAAAAATAGAATTTTTAAAAAGGGTCAACTGAAAGTTGCAGCGTGAGGCGCGCAGCAGAAGAGATCCCTCGCAGTCTGCTTTCGCCAATCCCAAGCGCTATCTCAAGGTGCTGCCACCACCCTGGTCAAACGCCCTGACACGCCACAGTCAATTCTATTTGTAGCCCAGGCCCCTCCCCGAGCTGGACCGCTAACTCGAGTCCAGCCGGGGTCCGGGTCCGCCCAAGATGGCGCCCGACCTAGCCCTCCACGTCAATCGGCACAGGCAAGCCGCGGTGGAACGGGGCCCAGGGGGACCGGTAAGCAGCGCACACAACAGTACACCAAGGTGATTTTAAAAATACAAACTACACAATTAGTGAATCAATTGGAGTTAAAAATAGAATTTTTAAAAAGGGTCAACTGAAAGTTGCAGCGTGAGGCGCGCAGCAGAAGAGATCCCTCGCAGTCTGCTTTCGCCAATCCCAAGCGCTATCTCAAGGTGCTGCCACCACCCTGGTCAAAACGCCAGAATGGCCAACTGGCTTTTTTATGTATTTTCCCACTCCTGAGAGTGTGAAGCTCCAGGCATCTGCCAGCAAAGCAAATCCTAATTCGTTCCCCACGACCCCTCAAGACAAGAAATCGAAAAGGATGGAGACATTCGGGAAGTGAATGTTCTCTTCGGCTAGCTTGGTATTGAGCTCAGTGAGTGTGATCTGTCTATCAGGCCGTTCCATGCATGTCCTCTGAGATCGGGACTGCTGGCACGAAGAAGTCTTTGCCCCTTTTTGTTCAAACCATTCAGGGCAGCCAGATATGTAATTAGGGCTGGCATTGATACTACTGATTGTTGGGGGAAAGTGGTGGGCATGTGAATGTGAATGTATGTGAATGTATGTGTCTTGTAAAGCGCACTGCTGCCCTGAGGCGTCCTGGCGCTGTAGACCGCTGGGGAACCCGTCCTGGCTATCCCTGTGAGATGGTCCCTACTGGGTATCTCCAAGGTGAAACCAGGCATCTCCGGCGAATGTGGGGGGCTGTTGTAGAGATGAGGCAAGCTAATGCCCAGAGTTGCCGAGTGTGATCCCTGGTTAGAGTAGGCACCGAGGCGAGAATTATCGAGTCCGCTGACCCTGGTCCACGACCCTGCCACGTCAGGAATTGAACCCTGGTCCCGGGCCGTTCTCTGCTTCCGGGTCTGCCGCCTCTAACCAGTGAGCCACACCACTCCACTCCGGGCACTAGGGTGGTTCTCTGCCGACTTGCGTAGATAAACTCCACTGGCTTTTCTGGAGATGTGCTGGAATCCTTTATAGATATGCCCTTCATTGAGATCTTTTTGGCGAGAAAGATGACTCTGCCCTCCAACTCTTTAAGGAAGGCAGAGCCACAGCACATTCTTTAATCTTTTCCACTCCCGCTTATCAGTTTCCCTACCAGTTTCGCTCCTGGGGTTATTTAAGAGGGAAGGTGTATAGACAATGCCTGGCCCCACCACTCCTGCAACAGCCACCCCAGTCCTTTCGGGACTTTGTGTCATTTTGACCTTTTTGTCATTAAGAGTTGTTTTGGCGAGGACAAGAAGAATACAGGCTAAGGCTGTGTGGGTTTTTTTTTTTTTAGATTAAGGTAGTGCACAGGTCACCGTGGACTATGCTCTTCCTAGTTATTTTCCCTGGGCCATCTGATTCCAAACAGCTTTAGTTTGCCCTTAGAAGCACACAACCACCATGGGGGAGGCAGAATCATACATTTTCTCCCAGAGTGGCAGTCCCTCGCAGATGAATCCTCCAGATGAATCCTCTGATTGCCTAGCCCAGGGTTATGCCCTTCTGTCTCTCGCTCTCCCACTACAACTTCCTCCCACATCAAAGTGGCTTTCAGAGTAGCACCTCTCCTTCCTGCTACAAGACACGCAGGTCCTACTGGCAAATAAGGCTGTTGAGAGGGTGCCAGTTTTGGAAGTGGGAACAAGTTGTTACTCCTGCTATTTCCTTGTGCCAAAGAAGGATTGGGGCCTTTTGACTATTTGAGGTCTTGTCCTCTGAATGCTTTCCTGCGAAAGGACACATTCATAATGCTTACACTGGCCCAAGTTCTGTGTGCCCTGTATCCAGGTGACTGGAGCGTTGCCTTGAATCTGCAAGATGCATACTTTCATGTGCCCGTCTTGCAATCCCACAGATGTTATCTGCTGTTCAGGGTAGACCAGGAGCAGTTTCTTTTGCTGAGCTCCACTTCTTACTTACCAGCATACCTTTCTTAATCACAAAAGTGATGTCGGTGATTGCTGCTCATCTTCGGAGGTTGGGAATTCCAGTTTTCTCCTATCTCGATGACTGGCTGTTGAAGGTGGGTTAGCCATAGTCAGTTGAAGATCACATCGATGATGATTAACCCTCTGAAATCTTGATCAAGTAACCAAAGTCACAACAAACTCCTGCAATGTGCCTTCCTTGTATAGGAGCTCTTCTCGACATGGTGCAGTTTCAGACACTTTGCTTAATGATTCTAGGACATTTTGGCTATGAGCCTGATGTTTCAGCCACAGTGCTTGATCTTGGCAAGAGTAGCTCTGAGGCATCTTGGCCTGATGACCTCATGCAATCTCCTTTTCTGCATTGCCAACTGGCATGTGCAGTCTCTGCAGTGGTATCTGACGTTTCAGTGGACCCAGTACCAAGGAAACCTGCCAGGTGTCATCCAGGTTTCAGAGAAGCCTGTAAAGATCTGCAGTGGTGGCTGTTCAATTGCAACTGGACCAGTGGCAGATACCTCTCCTTTCTCACTCAGAGCTTATGGTCATGACAGATGCATCACTGCTGGGCTGGTGATATAACCTGGGGGAGGCAAAGATCAGAGGACCGTGAGGTGGAGATTAGAGGACTCTGGTTTCCGGAGAAACCCCTGCTCCACATAAATCTGTTAGAGCTGTGGGCCATTCACTTAGCGTTAAAGGCTATCCTGCCACCCACCAAGGGAAGGCCAGGACATGTTCTCGCAGACATCGGAACCGCCATGTGGTACTGCAACAAGCAGGGCAAATAGGGGTCCTGGGTCATGTGCCAGGACACTTGGCACCTCTGGAAGTGGCTGAGTCACCTGGGCATCTCTCTGGTCGTGAACCACCTGTCAAGATCTTTTTGTCCAGGGCGGACATGCTCAGCCAATGGCGCCTGTTGAATCCCGAATGGTAGTTGCATCCTCGAACAAGCTGTGTCAAAACTGCTGCACATTGGAGTTCCCAAGAACGCTCTCTTTAGGAGACTCATTCAGGCTAGAGTGGAGTATGGAACGTTAGTATACCTTTCTGCCTCTATCTTTCCTGCCCGAGTTCTGAAGAAGATCAGGAATAACAGGGCCCTAGTCATCCTAGTGTCTCTGGGTTGGGCCTGCAGAGTAATTCTTAGCTTGAGCATCTGTCTACCAATCAGGCTACCGCTTCAGACAGATTTTCTGTCACAGTAGCGGGGCAGGGTTCTGCACCTGAAACTGTTGAATCCACACAACCAAGCATTAAGATTGAATGAACCAGTTTACGGGGTTCAATCTGCCTCCTGAGCTTGTGTGTGCCATCCGCACGACATGATGTTGTATGCCCTCTGCATAAAGATCTGCTACATATTGGCCAAGAAGCAGCCTCTGGAAGATCTGAGGGCTCATTCCACCAGGGCCAAAGCTGCTACCATTCCGTTGGCACACAGTGGCAGTTCTTGGCATCTGCCAGGCTGTGACATGGGCATTAGTGGACATGAACACAAAGTACTACTACCTTGGCAGACCGGTCTGGCAGGAAAGGCATTTCACCCATTTGGTCCTGCAAGAGTTTTTGGCGTGAGCCCACTCCACAGAGCCTTCACCTGGGGAGGTACTGCTTTGGGATCTATTTAAAGGTGAGAAATTTGGTTAGAAATATCCATCGGGAAAAAAATGTAGTTACCTTCAGTAACACTCTGGCGGATACTGTATCTAAACTCAAATTCCTTGCTGCTCTTCTTTTTCTAATTTTGTGAAATGGCCTGGAATGGTCTCTTTTTCATCATCTAAAAAGTTTCAAGAATTCGAGATCTGCACATTGGTACATCCAATTGTTTTGGGCTCCCCATCCCAGGCCATGAAAAGAGTCGATCAAGAAACTGTCATCGGCGCGCAGGAGTAAGGTCTATATGCGGCTCCAAGCTGTGACGTTACAGGTGGAAGAAGGTCAACATGAAGGCGCGCAGGAGCATTGCTGAGAAAACTTTCGGATCCACTCTGGTGCCTGGGGAATGTTCTAATGGTGTGGAGTCTACGGCTGAATAGAGTATCGACCAGAAAGCACATTTCCAAAAGAAACTTGTTTGTACGACTGTTCCTGCTTAAGCATTCCATTTTGACCAATTGCCTTTCAGGTGCCAGCATTTCAGCATTGTAAGAGAACTTGCTGCGTTACTTTAAAAAACAAATAGACATTGTACTTGAAAAATCCATGACAATACCAGCTTTATGAAATACACGCTTTTATCCAGGCCATCATACTTGAACTTGTAACTGTCTGTAATGTGGGAGAGAGCTGATGATGGAATATGTCCACCGCAAGCCCTGTTTTTGTGAAAATACCTGCCGTCGAGTAGTTGAAGTAACTTTATTAGCCTTGGACATCCAGTCCATCTCAATTGTCCGGTATCTTGAAACATATGCACCTACATCTTTGAAAACCCCACCTCTTTGCTCTAACAAAATTGGTACAAAATACAGATGTTTGCTTGCTTATCCTTTAGCTTTCTTTAAAAACTTTATTTTGTGGATTTGGGCATATTTTGTTATTGTGGAACTTTAATCTCGAAGTCACAGAGCAAGTGTTCGTATTTTCTTATTTTATAAACTACATAAAAGGACTGATTATTTTTCCGTAAATGTCTGTGATTTAAACACACTAAAAGAGCAGTTCTGAAAATGTGGAACAGGGACCCATTGGGGTCTGGGACACCACTCGGGGGCTTTGCAGTTGTTTAAAAATCTAAATAATATAAAAAGATTAAGAAAATGTATATAAATAAAGAATTTTAAAACGTTCTGGAAATATAAAGGGATTTGGAATTTAAGTCTAATAATTAAGTTGGTATCCTCAAGATTGGTTTGTGGGAGCAGTGCAGTTGATTTATACAGAATATATAATGGGGGGGGATTCAGTTGAATTTAGAAAAGCGCCAACTTTCTATTTTATATTTGTTTGTGAATTAAATAAAATGTTGCATCATTTGTGTATCTGTTTTGTGGAATGCTGGTGTCTATTTTTGTGTATTGTAATTCGATTCAAATTTTCAAAATTGCTTTGGCCAAGGTCTGGCTTCCAGTAATGACTTATTGGGGGGTCCCTGAATTCCAATAATGATTCAGTGAGGTCACCGGTTCCAGAAATTATTAAGTGGGGGGGCTCCACAGAAGTCATTGGGTTAAGAAGCACTGCGCTTAAAGAAGTTACTAAGACAGCTTCAAAGGGAGAGACTATTTGCATACCCAATACATTGAATGTCAAACTTGCCTATTAGCCTTTTATTGGAATAATACTTTGTCTATCATAAGACAATTTGTGTTCAATGTGCATGATTAATATTCTTGCAAGTAGCTAATTGAAGTTGTAATTTTTGCTTTAAAGCATAAATATATATATATATATATTCGTCATTCTTTTTCTTTTTCAGACCAGATGCTCCAGATTTGAATAAGAAGTTCATCTCATCCAGTCCAGGAGTGTTAAAGAACACCAGTGCGAAAGGAGCACCGAATAATAAATCAAATCCCATTCGTACCGAGTGGCTCCGCCCTGGTGAAAATGTGTCTTTATTACGCAGTAATGTTGAACCTAACCCTGCATGTAACTATGACAATACGAGAGTGCCTGCCAGGATACCAAATGAAAAGTATTGTCATGACTCTTCCCAGTTAACATGGGCAAAAACAGCAGAACCAAAAGTTAGTTTGCCTTCCTCCCTGCAGACTACCTGTTTGCCAGGTCTTTCAAAAACTCAGCAAAGGTCACAGGGAGAACCACGCAGCTTACAGACTCCTGAAAATACTGGAAGCCATCGAGACCCACAGAGCGACAACTTTAGCGTACCGCCAGCTTTACCTCCAAAGAAATACCCAAGGAGCACGGTGCCTGTAAGAGACGATGTTATACCTACATACAAAATTCACACTACAGGGCTTAAACCTCCAAGCATAGAAAAAGACCCCTCTGGTATTACCTCGGCTACTGGAAACAATAAGCATGTTTCTGCAAAGGAAGTAGGACTCAAAACTGTTTTTCAAGAGGGTGACTTCCACTTGCGTAAACCAAATCTGAAAGTCTCTGAACCCTTTGCTGTGCAGACGGTGCCTGACGGTCTATTCTCTGGTGAAACTGACCATAGTGGACAGAGTCATTTATCTACAAGTGAAAACGATAATGTTTCATTGACCACCTACTTTTCAGTGGACAGCTGCATGACTGACACCTACAGAATGAAGTATCACCAGAGGCCAAAACTCTATTTTTCAGAAAGTAGTGACTTCCAGAGAGAAGGTGACTCTGTGACATCAAGTGACAAGGAATTTGGGAGTACACACCACAGCACTCTAAATAATCGCCCTGCACCTGGCCAAAAATCCAAACTGAGTCCAGCTGGAATTCACTGCAATAGGTAGAAATGTGAACATTGTCCAGTGAATTCATTACTTTTTTGTACCTGAATGAGCAGAAGCCTGCAATCCTTCATGTCAGAAGACAGTGATTATTTCTACCTATGATATGAAGAAAAGCACGTGCTGAAGTAGAGGTGCAGGTTACTGTCCTTATTTGTTGCCTTTCTGACCTAACTGCGATAAAAACTTGTTTTGATATGCAATTCCAATGAAAAAGAAACGTACATACAAGTTCGTGATGAGCACCTTAAATAAATATTTTTGTGTCCTTAATAGTCCTGTCGGGTGACATTGGCCGTACTCAGTATAGAATCTGTAATTCTTTACAAGTAGACCGATGGGAGAAGAGGGTTTCTATTGGATTTATTCCACGAGGTTCATGTTATGTTTTTTACAGCACGACACTTTTGAAGACCTATCCTTGTCGGTAACAAGTATATATTTGTTTATTATTATTGTCACCCTACTCTTTGAACTTTCATAGCAAAGTACCTTTCCAAAGATTTACAACAAGAAAAGCCAAATATTCAGATGTCTGTTATGTTCCGTAGCAAAATTAATTATCATTCAGGGGTGCCTCTTATGCTGGGGTCCTCGAGGAATGGCATTTCCCTTTGAGTTGCCTGGGCCGACTTCTCAATCTCAAGCGTTTTTAGTTAAAGACTTGGTACGACTTTTCTTCCCAGGAGGACGAAAACTTAGAGGCAATCAAATCCTTGTTGCCATGTTGCTGTAAAACAAAATCACTGGCCTATCACAAGACTTCGTTTGCACTAGTTCGAATTTACAATTTCCTACTTGAAATGAGGATCATATTCCCCTTAACAATGTTTAAGTAAAATATGCAAGTATAAAAATAAAAATGCTAATCTCATTGACGTTACTACCCTGATTTGTATAGTTATAAGCATGTTTGAAAATGGGTTCCATCGCCCATAAATCACGCAGCTCATACAAATAAGCTCATTGTACCGTCACATGCTATTTTTTTGTGACGAGGAGGCACTAGACACCTTCCACAGACTCTTGCATTTTTTTTGCCGAGTTTGTTGACTCACTGTTCCTGCTATTAGCAAGACTTGATTGCCATTCTGTAACTTTTATGCAGCTTCCAATTTTGCTATCTGCTTAGAAATGGAAAACAGACGTTATGTAGAGATACATACATATTAAGGGTTGGCTGAAAATAACTGCTATGTTTACCCTCCTATTTTAGACCTTGTTTTGATTCTTCCTTTATGACCATCCTAGTCCTGAAAATTCCTTACTTTGCTGTCCATTGGCCCTACATGGGCATTATTGTCTGTTTATGAGAATTAGGTGGAACTCAATCATTTACATTTACCACAATTTCATAATTACTAGCTGAAGTTTCCCCCTCAATCCTTGCCAATGCCTTGCGAGGGGTTTTGAGCACTTCCCTCAGATCCATTGAAGTTTTTCAAATGCATGTAGGCTTCCAATGGTTTCCTACAGAAACAACATTATAGCAGCATAAAACCGTGTGAAATGGAGTTACTAATGGGTATCTAGTCTTGTTTACCTAGCTAGGTAGGCTCAACAGATCTAAAGTTCCCTTAAATAAACTAGCCACACCAGAAGCACAAGTGATTGATCATTCATAAGTCTGAGCAGATGTATTACAACTTGATAATAGTGTTGCAGCATGTTTTATCTTGCCTTGCTAAGCCAAATAAACTTAATCTAATTATAAGATAGATGATGTCACCCAAGAATTGTCATTTTTCATTAATAGTTGCTTTGGTGAGGACAAAAAGAATACAGGCAAAGGCTGTGTTATTTTATTGAGATTAAGGTAGTGCATAAAACCATCACCATTGTGTCCACTGCAATTCTCTCTTAAGTAACTGTGAGTGTATTTGCACTGTGGGGTTACCTACTTTCACTTATCCATACACTGATAGCAACAACTGGTACTTGTCTGCTCCCCTTATTATTTGTAATGAGCAGAAAAGGGGTTGGTCCTCCACTGTATGAACAATAATGAACTATGTATAAGAGTGTCTTAATTGACCTACAGCCATACATTTATTAGAAACTTTCTTATGGCACAGATTAATATGTAGGTTAGGAAACACAAATTACAATGGCTTGTCTTAGATGTTGTTTGGGTTGGTATTTTAGAACTTAGCTGCATATCACACTATTGTGATGTAATATTTGTGTATTCTAGATATGAGCACAAAAGAATATGAAGTGTATAATACATTTTGGCAGGTTGTTTCGACACTACATATATGATTTGTGCATAGAGCCACCAGAAATGTGCATAAGTCATAGAAGCAACACCAACTAAAACTATTTGCCTTTCAGATACATGTAGGGAATGTTGTGTTACGTAACACAATTAGATCATGCTTTCTAATGTTGGAATCCATGCTTAATAGTTAGTAAAAATAATTTGAAATGAACAGAAAGTGCAAAAGTTAAAAAGATTGTACCCAGGTAAATAAAATACGTTTACACTGAGCTTACTATAAAGTATCCTCTGTTGTGCTTCCACAATTTAATCATTACATTTCATATGTGCGCACGACGCTACTTTGAGTTTATAGTCCTAGTTTCTAGTTCCAAATTGATAAATATTTTTTAAACATATTCTAACTTGGATTCTAGAAGTTCTAATTCAATTTCTTAATGTTCTTACTACAATTAGCTGAAAAATATATTGTATATATTAGTTTTTTCAAGGAAATCTGTTATTTGCACAAAAGTTCCAGATAGGAAGGCCATTCGACAGGACTTACTTTTTCCTGTCCTGTTCCGGACTATGCACTCCATGCTGTGTGAAGATCAATTTTACCTTTGTAAATTATCAGATATTAATGTTGGTTTATTGCCGGGTGCCTATTTATTTTTAATAAATATTTTCTTGTTCTTGTATAGACTTTATGATAAAATATATTTTGGAAATTATTTTGAACTTTGAGGCATTGAGTAATTAACTATGTGAAGAACAATTGAATATTTTCTCACCATGTTTTACTTTGTTGTATAACTGTTACGTTAGTCTTTGTAATGTTTGTAAATTTTGATCTTTGACGATAAGATTTGTTAAGCAAAGAGTGAGTCTCATTCTCAGAGAGTAGTCAGTATATTGCTGTGCAATATCTATTGTATTCATCGTCTGCCTAATTACAAGTAGAAATACTTTTCAACAAATGATCCATAGCAAACAATCTAAAATTATGATGTAATTCATTATGTGACATTATTGTATGATGTTTTAAAATACATAGTGATATTCAAATATGGATACCTTGACTTTATTAAACCAACCACCTACAACTGTATGAACTGGGTGTGTTATTAGTCCTTTTAGCTATCATGACACTATCCCCTGGAGGCCCTATTGAATCTACTTGTTAAATAATACCCCTTTTTCCATCATGATTTTCTGATGCTGGGTGTATGGGACTTAAGGGGCTGTCAGACAACTGCACAGGCCTGGATAGGGATTGCCTGCAGAGGATTACATGAAGAGATAGGAGAGACTGTCATGTGCCAGTCCGGAGTTGAAGACACAGTCCTCAGAAACATGGCAGGAAAATTGCATAAGTGATGGTGGAAACTAGCATCTGGTAAAAAATAAAATAGAAAGGGGATAGTGACTTGGAAGGAGGGCAAGGAATTGGTGCAGCACAGGAAATGGATTTCAAAACTGCAGTACTTAAGACAGTGGTGGAGATGCAAGTGGTGGAGGGATGGCAGAGAGAATATATGGTAATGCCTATTCTGAAAAGAAACACAGGTGTTGCATATGGCAGAGGAATCAAGTGAGATGTTGAAATGGAGCTACCTGGACAGGCAGGGCTTGGTAAGACCCAAACCCACTATCTCTATTCTAATAATTTCATTAGTTACTGCCTTTAGGAGAATAATGCAGACTACTGAATTGTGTGGATATTTAACAACATTGTCAATGGTAATGTTATGGTAATGAATATTGTGTTAGAAATCTGGTACAACACATGACAGATTAAATTAATTGTCACAATTAAAAAAAAGTGGTCTTATGTAAATTAAACTGTAATGAAAGTGCTTAGTTGCGAGAAAAAACTGGAAACTTCCCAAAGAAAGACTAGCAGAGCACTGAAGCAATTGCATATTATTCGAATGTACATCCACCTATTAAAGTATTTTTAAGAAATATAATGTGGCTCTTTAATGACTCCGGTCTCACTTTTGCTCTTTTGTTGCTGAATGTGCCAGGTTTTACTTTAAAACAATGATAGTTTATACAAATTGTGTAGGAATTGCCGGTGAGTCATCTAGTTTGACTTCTAAATCCTACACTTCAGTGTGTGTTATCAAATCTTATATCTCTTTTATTGCCATGCAGTACCTGTGAAGGTTTTTAATACGTTTAGAATGTAGGAATGTCGTATACTCACTTAGAAACCTTGTGATTGAGCAGTCCTGGAGCCTACATTTGGGCAAATGGTTCCATGTTACTACATAGACCTCAACTGCAACACTGCCTTCACGTCTACTAAGCTACATAAATCAGTGTAAGTTTTGTATTTTATTTAACACTACCCTAACTGTCATTGTATTGACACTATCATTATGCTGTACTCCTTTCATATTTTTACATTACATTTTTAAAACAATTTTCTTAATTTTAACTGGAATCCAAAGTCTGTTAATGGTGTTGGACTTTTAAATGTATTTAATATGTATTAAATTTAGCTGCCTAATTCTATGCTTTAGCCTGGATAACCTGAACGCTTTATATCTTCAACAACCCAGTCACCTCATGCTGCCCTCAAATTATCAGAGCAAAGACAAAACCTGAAAAGTTTCAAAAATCTGACTTTAGAAACAAAGTAGTTTAGAACTTAAAATGCATAAAAGCAATCATTTTCAGGGATCACACCAATGTTTTTGAACACTCTTCAAGTTGATCTTAGATGTTCAGTAATGCTACTCCAATTCTGAAAAGAAACTGAAAGCGTTCTTGTTCAAACTACATCTGGAGTAGTGGTTGTGCTCTATAGCTGTCAGAATTATCTTCTTGCTCTCCTCTGCACTACATTTGAGCTAAATCATCCTCTCTCGTCCACTTCTCTACTGCCCACTCTCCATCCCACCCAATTTCTTTCCTATGTCCTGCTATCTTTTCTCCCCTCCTTCCAGGTGTTTTATGTTCTTGTTTGGGGGCATTGGTGTACAAAATATTTCCAGATCAACATGGTTGTTTCATTTTGTTCTATGTAATGATGCTATGTGTTGTGTTTTACTGTTTAGTACGCTGATACCCGTTGGGGGGAGTGTGTTCTAAATGAATGTGTACATACATTTAACATTTCTTTGTAAATCTATCCTCTGAATGTACTCCATTTATAAAGATTTTTTTTATTATATTAACATTAACAATTAAACTTGTTTGTTATCTAAGATATAATTCATCTAATGTAATATAACCCTTATGTTTAAATAGTTTCACTAGTTAACAATAAGTTTATTTACCTTTAGGTAATCCTTAAATATTTTCATATGCTACATTTAATTGTATTCAATAATGTATATATGAGTATAAAAATTAAATCATATTCTGTTTATTTTATTGAATAACCTACATTCTAATTGTTATTATCGATCTATCAATCTATCTATCTAATCAAGCACATGAAATACGTAATGCTGCAGAACTCCTCCATTCTAGGTCCAGATTCCACATTCTACATTCCTCAGCATGCTACAAAAAGATATCATCTCAAATTAAAAAATACACAATTTGTTATAAAAACAAATGCCTGGTGGACTTGACATCCATTTGTAAAGTGCGTGTTCACTCTGAAGGGTATCTTGGTACCTAAATAACAGTTGGTGTTTATTGTTTCCCAGTTCAGAATGAAAGGCTGAGTAGACCAGTCAAAATTTGAACCTGTAACCATGAGGACAAACACAGATTCCTTAAGTGTATGCATTAGTCCACTGTGCAACCAGAGGTAGCATAACAGTGATTAAAGTGCATAACGGGGTTATGCCTGCTTGCTGGCCCTTTTTGAATGAAAAATACAAATGCAATGTTGAAGGTGGGGCTTAAATATAATACCCTTTAAGTCACAACCACATATTTTTAGATTAGATGTATGACTAACGATAAGGAAATGTAATAATACACTGTAAAGATCATGTGATAATCACAAAATATTAATACTTATGTTCCATTGAGGCGTAATTTGTTCTTAAACTAAATTTCATTTTTCAAAATCCTCAACAAAATGTTTGTAATAAAACCGGAAATTACAAATTTCATCATAATCACTAGTCAGGACATGACAGCTAAATGATAGTTTGACACCAAAGGAAGTAATAAATATAACTCTTAGAAGCCCTCTTTTATAGCACTGATATTAGGTTTTGTTCAGACATTAAGTTTTTTTAAATGCAGCAAAAACTTTTATTTTATTTTTCACAAAATGACATACACTCTCCTCTAAAGATGATCTTCTGCTCGGGCAGTAACAGTTATTTAACTGCAGCAAACATGGAGTTTCATTATATTGATACCGCCTGGCCATTTTGTCTGTAGACGCGCGCGCACACACACACACACACACACACACACACACACACACACACACACACACGCCCTGTATACTTCTTATTGTTTTGTTAATAACTTGGATGCCATTCAACATCTGTAAGAACAACCCACCTTCCCCCTCCCCGAAAAATACATACCCTATGTGTTTATCATGGCAAGTTTTGTGCAGATCAGTCAAGCGGGCCAAAAAAGGGGGAGGGCTCAAATGTGAATTTTTCCATTTTAACTACCATTTTATTTATTTATTTATAAAGTTTTATATAGCGCGAACTTGATCCCGAAGGATATCAGAGTGCTTTACAATTTGAGGCAAAGGTAACAAATCAGAACAGTAGTGTGGTTAATCAAAACAAAAACAGTCCAAAAAACTCAATAACATTCCACTTCATTTTTAATACATATCTTAATAATTTTAGAAGTTTTAAATTAATTCTACAACTGATAATTCTGACATATTCGCTGTAAAACTCATTTTTAAGTAACAAAGCAGAAACACACAATATAGAGGAAGGCTTAAACATTGTATTCTATATAAGCACCAAATGAAAAAAGCATAACTTAAATACCCCCCCCCCCCCACACACACACACACAGTGCAGCAAAAAAGAAAACAGAACTCAGATCAAACCACTTTCGAATACCTGGTAGCAGAACTTAAAGTTCAGGGTGCCCCCTCTATTCGGCTACATAATATTTATCATCCCCCTGATGACCCTCTGCCCTTTGTAGATGAACTGTCTGACCTACTTTCCCAAGCCTCGATTTCCTACTCCAATAACATCTTCCTCGGAGACTTCAATATTCACTAGAACAATAATAAAGATCCCTCGGTTATAACTTAGGGTTATTTTCTCCATGATGCAGTAAAACAGCTGAATAGAGTTAGACCTGGCTTGACATGAAAGTAGACATTTACTCAAAGAAGTGGCTTTGCTAAAACCTTTTAGTGGATTTGAGAATTTGGCTTTTAAAAAGTCATTTGGGCTGGGCTTGGAAAAGTAAAAATGTTAGAAATATCTTGGGCTTCTGCAAATCCGGTTTTGAAAACTACTTCAAATCCAACCTTTCGCAGATCCATGAAAAATTAAAACCATCTGACTGATATCCTCTTAAGAGAAAAACGTTGTGGCTGCCGTTAGAGGGTGCAGGGATGCAACTTTTTTGTGTTCTATTTTTATGGTGGAAACCATAACAAAAAAACACTACTAGAGTGAAACTTAGTACTTTTAAGAAAGAAAACAAAGGTGGAAATGTACTAGGAGAACAGATAAAAAAAAAAAACCTTACTGATGAAGTAGTACATGTTGGAGTCGAATAAGTCTGTTTTGCTTTACACAACGAATGAGTTCCCTGCACAGTGAACAAAAAAGTATGATTGTTTGGAAACTGGAATCAGTGGCTTCTTGTTGGTCCTGCACAGTATCACGGAAACAGTGGCTTCTTATTGGTCCTGCAAAATATCACCTGGCAATGTCTCTTCAGCAGTGATGGCTTACTATACTATGAGTTGGAAAATGATGCAGCGAACAGTTCGAGATTCCTATTCATCTTTGTTTTCTGGGTGGTGAGCTTTTAAGATGCTTATGCATGGAAGATTTTTCAAAGCTGTATTGGCCTCTGTTTCCTCTGCTGAGCTTCTTGTCACATATAGTGCAGATAACATTCTCAGCTGTACCTTTTTTTCCACCTGCTGGAACAGTGAAGAGATATGAAACTAAATTTCAGTGGATATTTTGAAACTTCAGTATCTTCTACCTCAACCTCTTCCTCATCATACTCCTCTTCTTCTTGATTTCTCCTTTCTAGTTCCTCCTCTCCTGAAATCATTTAAAAATGGAAATAGTTTATGTTCCACAAAAAACAAAGCTAGAGGAAAATGCTCATCTATCTCATTTGCTACAGGGCTGAGCTCTGGCAAGAAGGCCAAAGAAATGTGTTGCACACCGAAGAACTACATGTAGATGAATGCAGGATCAAGACCAATCTTATCTCTGCAAAAGTCTATAAGGATTTGGGGATCCTCTGCAGCTCCAAGGAAATCGACATGGGGGGGGGGACGGGGGAAGGGGGGAGGGGTGGTATCCGGTGTGGCCTGGGTTTGCGGTACACTGAACTATGAATCTCAGGAGCCCTAAAACAGAAAAATGAAAATACAGCTTCCTGATGGATACTTATAACTGTGGATTCCTCCCCTTTTGAATATCCAAATGGGCCGCATTCCACAGAAACCTTTCTTTACAGCTTTCCCACATCGATGAGGATTTCATAATGCCACAACTCCGTGTGATGTCATTGGAGCCATAAGATGCTCTTGTTGGCGTTCTAACATCAGTTCCCTTTTTTCTGCGCCTTCTGTGCGTAATATTTCTTTCCTGCTCTCTGATAGTGTATTAGCTTTATCTTTTGTAGGTATAACGTTATTGCAAACTATATCGGATCAAGACATCTAGCCGCAGATTCCTTACCTTAAAATTTCCTAGGCTGGATCCGGAAGGTTTTTGCTCAAGCAAAACCCTTGCACACTGAAAGTGGCATCAGCTGGCTCCGTGCAACATCATCAGCCACGCCGAAAGTGACATCCGCATCACCTCTATAGGCGCCAACTCGGCACGCTGACGTCAGTTCTTTTCTTTCCACGCCAGCCATCACAGATCCATAAACAGAGCTACCCTCTGTCACTTTTTAGAAGGCTTTTTTCAATGTTTTGTCGAACTTTTTGGGTGCATTCAAACCGTGCGTCGCCTGCCACCACTCCATGTCAGTGACGAATCCACACCTGATTTGTCATTGGTGCCTGTCCATGACTCGAGGTTGTGCTCCGCCTGTCTGGTCATGGTTCCAAAAGCTTTGGGGGAGCGATCCCTAAAGCTGCTTGTGGCCCGCGATCAGCACCATGCCGTTCGCCCCGGAGGTCTCCGTCCCGGTCAAGAGGAAGGTATGGACGCTGCTCCGGGACTCCTAAGTCCTCGTTCTCTAATTCATCGGGTCAGTCAGGTAAGAGGTATAAGAAACACAAAAAATAAAAGCGTGCTTCAACTTTCCCCTGTCCGTCGGCTGACATGACTCGACGCTCTAGACCTTGTTCTGCTGAACTCTTGCCCGAGTAGACTCCGTGCGTCCCTGCTTTTCCAGGGGCCAGAGCGACCCCCTCCCAACTTAAAGAATTTTATGATCACAAGTACCTCATGTTTGGGCAACCTGACCCTCCCGGTGTGCCCTCAGGCCCGGAGGCTCAGAGGGGGCTCCAGCGCCAATGCCCCCCAACGGATCTCATGGTGGATCCGGACTGGCACCAGTCGTGCCACTGTGGCCTTCCCCACCGCAACCGCCGGCACCCTCATGTGGCGCCAGCCCCATTCTTATCCCGACAACCTGGAGCTAGACCAACGCCGACAGCACCTTTGGGTCCTAGGTCTTTGCCTCAGCCTTATTTTGAAGAGCTAGGAATGGCGGACGATTGGGAGGGGTCGCTGGACTCTTCACAACACCAGGCTGAGCACGAAATGAACTGGTGTGAGGAAGTGGGTAAGGCCAGTGACCTGGATACCTCGCCAGATTCTGGCCTGCTTTCTCCCCCTACCGTGGCTACAGAGGAGGGGACTTCATATGCTATGGTGGCGAGAAGGGCAGCTGAGGGGGCTTTCAGCCGCGCCAGCCATATTGCAGGTACAAGCCGTGCAAGTTCAGCAACCTCTGTGCGGCTGTAGGTGCGGCTCCTTTTGACCCTGTGAGTCGGGTGGCCAGAGGTCAGTTTAGTCCACTCCTCCCTGTGCATCCTCCAAACCTTCCTAGTCTGGCCCCTCAAGATCATGGGTGGTCAGTTGGTGGCAGGATCAGCCATCACCTTCACCTTCACCACTGGCAAACCATCAGATCAAACAGGTGGGTTATCTGGTTGTGTGAGACCAGGTGAAAGTCACTAGTATGGACTGGATACAGGGACCAGATTTGGCCTGCTGAAAGATGTACCTTCAAAGTCCAGCGTGAAGAGTTCTGTTCTTGGTGGAAAGGGCTGCGAGGGGCAGGGAGAGCTTTGCGGATGGTCGTCTATGTAGCTCGAAGAGCAGGTCGTCGCTGTGGTTCGAAGATCCTATTGGGCGGCTCGAACGGTTGTTGCTGGAGCTTCGCATTAGCAGTGACTGCGAGCTGTCAGTGATGTAGCGCAAAGTGCAGATCTTGTCTCATCAGGCGTCGCTGTGTTAGGGTTTGCCTTAAGCAAAGAGCAAGTCTTGCTGAGTAGTTGTAGAGTATTAGAAAAGAAGGTATTGGTTTCAATTACAAGATTTAATTGCCAAGATGTCAAACGCTCTATTACATACAGAAAGTAACTAATGTATTTTAGTTTATTGCACTTGGTTGTAGCAAGGCTTGTTGAGTAATGTTGAGACTTCCCAGCTAGTCAAATAAAGAAGAAAACTCTTTTGCCAGTATTTTAATTAGTGCTGCACGTTTCAAACTGTTGCTTTGGAAAACGTGCAGCGCGTGAGAGACCCCGCCCGCATCAGCCTATAAAAGCCGACTTGAAGCTAAGCCGGTTGCTTGTGATCGTTGATCCCCAGCTCACCTGTGTATCCTGCCAGCTCCCCACTTACCTGAATTCCTTGTTTGGTCATCCCGCTCCGTGAAACCTCTTCCTTCATTTCTTCAGCTCCGGAAGTCATCGCGTCACAGCAGGTCCGTCTCCAGATTCTTCCCCGCATTTCCGGCTTTGGACATCTTCGTCAAGGTTCCGCCTGTAAAGAAAAGATAAAAGAAACACATCAATCAGGTATCACGCGTGAAACCTAGAACATAGAAAGTAAGTGCCATTAATCTTATTAAGCAACTAACTTGTTATTTTTGGCTCATTGGCTGCAGCAAAGACTATTTTTGTTATTTATACAAGCGCATGGACAATTTAAGGGGAAAGAAGGTGATTTCTCCGGACATTCTGAACAGAGACGCTTTTGTGCATAATCTCAAATTCTTGTCAATAATCCAGGGCTTGTTCTAAGGCGTTTATTAAGAACAGAAAAGCTTACAAAAGGAAGGCAAAGCTTGAATTTAAAGACTTTGATAACAAAGAGATTCTTGACAAATTTCATTTATTATTCACAGAGATATTTAGTAGAGTTTATATAATAAGCAACAGTGGGTCATTTTAAGTGAGTAGCGCCATCTCATGGTTATAGGTGGAATATATTTCAGAATCAAACTACATTATAACTAATACTGTTCTGTTTTAGGTTTAAAGGAAGACGTTACATAAACACTTCTAGCAAGATATAGAGCCAGATTAGAGAGGTATTTCTTTTGGTGAAATTGTAAAGACATATATTTATAAGCATATAAAGATAGGGAATCATAGAATTACGAAAAGGTTAAAGTGCTTGTTATAACTTTTCTTTATTTAGACATTACACTGTCAAGAATCCAGATTCAACAAGCAAGTGGAGCAGTGTTTTGTTTCTCACTTTATTATTTTATCCAATTTCCCCCTTCCCTTGGATTTCTTGATATCTGCACATTGTTTCTAATCAGTGTGTAGGTGCAAAGAGGTCAAGGGTGGGTTAGAACAATCTTCAGCTTTCCAACCGAAGACTACAGGATATACAGGTAACTGGTTCTTGACAGAATCACAAGCCTTATCTTACTTCAGTTGGAAAGATGAACACAGATTTAGAGCACGATACCATTGATGCTGCTGAAATGGCTAACGCTTTAAATGAAGATTTGACTCGTCCTGAAACAGTCACAGAACTTTTACAACAAATGCGATTTGAGTTAGATCATTTAAAGCGAGAGAATGAATCTTTAAAACAAGAGTTAGTTTGCTATAAACCTAGAGAGAATCTTTGGGGTTCCCCTGCTCCTGCCACTTTTAAGCCATCATTTAATACAGACACCAGACTAAAGATTCCTAAAACTTTGTCTTCTCCAGTGGAAGTTACAGTTAATGTTCCTAATGTTGTCCCTTTGGCTGCCCCAGAGCGTTTAATGGAGACAGTAGTAAATTTCATATATTTTTAAATCCATGCCAATTGCATTTTGTATGCAAACCTCAGCAGTTTGCTACTGATGCCACTAAGGTGGCCTTTGTTGTATCCTATTTAGGAGGAACAGCGGCCAATTGGTCTATCCCCTATGTAAATCGAGATGATCCAATTCTGCATAATTGGAATTTATTCAAGAGAACAATGACTTGTTTATTTGCTAAGCATACTTATATACAAGCTAGAGATAATGAGGTATTAACTTTAAAACAAGGATCAAAAGATTTATTAACCTATTTAACTTCCTTTAATCGGTTGTTACCTAAAACCCAATGGCCTGAAGAAAAGAGAGTCTCTCTTTTTTATAAAGGGTTAAGAGATGATTTGAAAGATGCTTTGGCCCATATTGTGGATCTTCCTGAAGATTATTCAGATTTTGTTGATTTGGTCGTAAAACTAGATCATCGTCTAGGAGAAAGCAAGGGGGATAGAATGAAAACTGAATCTAGGTTGTCATTTATTAAACATGAAAAGGAGGTTGAAAGTAAACTTCCAGATCCTGAACCTATGCAGATAGGCACACTTAGAGGACCTTTGACAACAGAAGAGAAAGAAAGACGTAGGAAACTTCAATTGTGTTTATACTGTGGCAAGTCTGGTCATTTTGCTAGAGAGTGTCCAGTAAAGCCAAAGACACCTAAGAAGGTGAATTTGCTAACCTCTATGGAATCAGAGTCAGAAAACAAAAAAACTCGACAAGGGTAGAGGTCACTTGTTCAGGGAAAAATCATAAACAGACCTCCTTTTCTGCTGCAAATACTGTGCCACAAATTCCTAAACATTTCTTAATACATGTCATCTTAATTGTTAGTACACAGTTCAGATATACATTACCAGTGTTATTAGATTGTGGTGCTACAGGAAATTTCGTAGATATTTCTTTGGCAAAAAGACTTGATTTACCGATAATTGACAAATCACATCCTGAAACAGTATGTGCTGTTGATGGTTCAGATCTACCGTCAGGCTTGATAACCAAACAAACCAGTCCATTGACCATGGTATGTCAAAATGGTTATACTGAGGAAATTAGTTTTGACTTGATTGATACTCCTAATTTTGGTTTAATTTTAGGAGTACCTTGGCTTACTACTCGCAATTCAAAAATTGATTGGGTGGCCAGGACAGTAACATTAGATTCATCTTTTTGTCGAGCTACTTGTTACAGAGAAGCAACACAGGAACATCTTTCAGTGTTGCATTGTGCCATTACTGATTTAAAGAATAACATGTCTATCCCTCCAGAATATTTGGAATTTCGGGATGTTTTTGAATCAGTTAAAGCTAGTGTTTTACCACCTCATCGCTCCTATGATTGTCGAATAGATTTGATTCCAGGAGCTCCTCTCCCTAGTAGTAGAGTGTATGCTTTAACTGAGAAGGGGACGCTTTATTTAAGAAATTACCTGGGTGAATTATTACAATCTGGATTCATTAGACACTCTACATCACCAGTGTCCTCGCCTCTTTTTTTTATTCCGAAACCAGATGGTTCTTTGAGGGCTTGTATCAATTATAGAGGATTAAATAAAGCAACAATTAAAAATAAGTATCCACTTCCCTTAATACCAGTGCTCGTAGATCAACTTACTATAACCAAAACTAGGTCTAGGCTCTAGGGCAATAAGGACAAGCCTTACTAATGATAAACCAAGGGGACAATCAAGGAAGATCAAATAGTAAATTCATCACTTTTTCGGACACTTCGTCATCCTCGAGCGGGAGCGATAACGGAGGAAACAATCAGAGGAGAAATACTAATAAAAGAGGCTCGTTCCAACAACAAGCAGGCCCATCCACAAGCTCTTCTTTTTTAGGGAGAGGCCAACAACAACCACAAGGCCGCCCCAGATACAACCAACCGTGGGAGATGTCAACACGGCGACAAAACTACAAAAATTGGTAATATCGCCCATTTTCAACTTGTCAAATAAAATACTGACTCCAGCGGAAACAAGTATCCTAGAAAAAGGCCTCTCGTTTGTCCCCTCAAGACATACCAATTTTGAAAATTTAAAACAGAGGTCCTGGAATTCTGTAGAAAATTGAAATTAAGATCTTTCTTTTCTCAAAATATCTACAACCCACCATTGGAAACCACACGTCTCAAAAAGAAATCACTTTTCTGCCCTCCAGCAAACAAAGTGGCAAAGGAAATTATGATTTTTGAAAAGACGATTCTGTCATCTATCACAAAAATGGAACAAAAAAGGAAGTGGACAAAATTTAATATCTCATCATCTGAGAGAACGGCCTTGGAAAATCTCAAAGGAGACACATCAGTGACAATAAAACAAGCTGACAAAGGCGGGTCTATTGTTATCTGGGACACTGAGAAATACACCATAGAAGTGATGAGCCAATTAAACAACACGAGATGCTATCGAAAAATTCCCAATGACCCCACTAGAGACTTACAACTACAGTTACATTCAATACTGGACGGAGGATTCGAAAAAGGAATTATCGGAAAAAAAGAGCACGAATATCTGAAATGTACTAACCCCAGATTACCACTTTTTTATGTCCTTCCCAAGATTCACAAGGACGCCAATGCACCTCCCGGGAGACCAATTGTCTCCGGGTGTGAGTCATTATTGGAACCGATTTCAAAGTTCGTAGATTTCTTTCTCAAACCATTCCTTTCCACAGTTAAATCATACCTGAGAGATACGACAGACTTTATCTCTAAATTACCAACTATTTCATTTGAGGAAAATCAGGACTTTTTAGTTACCTTAGATGTAACCGCACTTTATACTCAAATCCCCCAGGATGATGGATTAGACGCCATCCAATTGTTTCTGGAAGAAAGAGAAAAACCCACGCGAGTCCCTACTGAATTTATAATGGAACTAGCTACATTCGCGCTGAAGAATAATTATTTCAACTTCAATGGACAATTCTTTTTTCAAACCAGTGGAGTAGCAATGGGCTGCCCTTTTGCCCCAGAATTAGCGGTGCTCTTCATGGCACTCTACGAAGAAAAATGTATTTACCACAACAATCCTTTTGCTGGAAACATCTCAAGTTGGAGTCGATACATCGACGATGTTTTTATGACCTGGAGAGGGAGTGAGGAGGACTTGGAACATTTTCACGAATGGCTAAATTCTAGAACACAAATCAAATTCAGCATGAACCACTCCAAAATAAAAATGGCTTTTTTGGATGTTGAAGTGTATCCAACAGATGACGGTTTAATTACCACTCTTTTTAAGAAACAAACTGACCGGAACAAAGCTCTGCACTTCGAAAGTAATCACCCGCGCAATTTAAAAGAAAATCTTCCCTTCGGTCAATACCTGCGAATAAGGAGGAACTGTCACCAGAAGGAGGAATATTTTATACATGCAAATAACCTCACCGAAAATTTGGTAGCGAGAGGTTATCCCAAGAAGTTGCTCAAACGGTCAATGAAGAGAGCCTGGTGGGTTCCCAGAGAAACTCTTCTAGAAAAAAGCGATAAACCCCCACTAAACCGGATAGTGTGTGTTTCAACCTATTGTCCTTACTCCAATCAAGTGAAAAAAACTATACTGCAAAATTGGCATCTCGTCGAAAAGGTTGATGACACCTTGAAGCAAAAACCGTTGTTCGCATATAAAAAAGATCAAAGTGTGGGCAACCATCTAGTGAGAGCAGCATTAAAAAAGAAAGAACAGTTGACAGTGGGTTCTTACGTGGGTTTACCACCTTTGAGAGGCCACCACAAATGCGGTTCCTGTTTCTGTTGCGAAAGCACAGAAGAAGGCTTTCTCTTCCAACACGGAGAAGTCTTTTGGAAACATGAAAGATTTTCCAATTGTAAATCCCGATACGTCATCTATGGGATTAGATGCCCGTGCAATAAACTGTATATTGGCAAAACAAGCCAAGAAGTGCGATGCCGCATCACACAGCACAAATCGCGAATTAAAAAGAAGGTAATTAATGCCCCACTGGTTGACCACTGCCATACAGAAAAACATACACTGGATGACCTAAGATGGACGGTGATTGCCAAAATCGAAAAGGATCCAAGAGGTGGGGACCTCGAAAATAAACTATCCCGTAGCGAGGCAATGCTAATTATCAAATTTAATACATCAGTTGAAGGCCTCAATGAATTTTCAGAACTTTATCGACTTTGAACAGTAAAAGCGATACGCACTTGGGCATATCAATAGACTGAATCTGAGGACCTGGGGTGCATTCACCTCAATACATCACTAGAACCCCTACCATTCACCAATTTTGTGGAATAGGACACTAAGTCAAAACTGCACAACCAATCCAACAGCAGGTACACCCGAAACACAGTTCACGTACAGGCGGCCATTCCATTTAAACTTCAAATCCCAGAATTCCGAGCGCGGAGAAGCTAGGTCACGCTTTAACCTCACACGCGACCATCTCTGTTACACAGACCGCTCCCACACAATGGAGGCTGTGACTTCGAGCTGACAGGACTGAACGACTGCGGCCGAGGACGAAAATCAACCGGTAAGACCTCTCCAATGACTGGCATTTAGCCGTCCGCACTTCTCCCCCTTCAAAGGGCGCCTGACTTCACGCACCAAAAAAAACCCTCTATTAATTTTTTAGAGAGGCGCCATACATGCGGAATCATTTACATTCGGCGACACGTCCATGGCGGAATCCAGATACACGCCAACATAAAGCAGCACAAGTAAGTTAGCCGCCACGCTTTGCCTGCACCTAGTTGTTAAAAAAGTGTGTTCAAATTAAATAAGTTCCTGACGCATGCTTCTATCGTCACACAGATTCCACACTCACATCAACATTAACAGTACAAGGGGCTGATGTGAGTACCTGAATCAGTTTTGCATGATTTATGTGTTCTTCACGTTTTTTGTTTTGGCTCTGAGGAGCACCTAGATTGGTTTCTGAGCTAGCCTGGTATCCCTATCTTTTTCAGAATCCTCGAGGGCACAGAAAAAAAAAAAAAAAAACAAAGCACCTTGAGGTAGGATTACTTTATCCCTTCATTTTTGAGTGGTGTGACAAGGGTGGTCGTCTCTTGAGACTGACCCTTTCTTGTTTTTTAATTTACAGCTACGTGGTCCTGACGAGAATTCCCTAGAAGCAAAGGGTTTTCGAAACGCGTAGACCTTTTTGCGCAACACTAGGATTCTTTCTTGAAAACACAATTAATTGCTTAGCATTTGATCTGATTTTCCTGTGTTGTATTTTCTTAGAATTGATTTTTGTAAATATATTATATGTTAATTGATGGAAATCGTTTTTTCATGTGTGTGAGGATATGTATGCATGGTTGAAAGTGGTACCAAATGTATGAATTGTTGTGTTAATGTAATGTGGAGTGTAAATATTTTGGTGTTAAAACATGTGAATATTGTATAATGATGATTTGTTTATAAATTGAGAATTAAAACAATTGATTCATTCTGGATAAAAAAAGTAGTCCGAGTACTTACTAATTAACAGAGTAAGTAACGTGGGCACGCCTAGGCCCACTAATTTTTCTAAGTAGTTGGCAAAGCCGTAGATCAACTTAGGCATTCTACTATTTATGCTAAGTTGGATTTATGTGGAGCGTACCATTTAGTACGGGTAAAAGAAAATGATGAGTGGAAGACTGCATTTAAGACAAAATTTGGCCTATTTGAATACACAGTCATGCCCTTTGGGCTGTGTAATGCACCAGCAGCTTTTCAATTTTTTATTAATGAGGTGTTGCATGAATTTTTAGATGTCTGTGTAATTGTATATATAGACGATATTCTTATATACTCAAAGAATGTTGAGGAACACACTCATCATGTTAACCCCTTCGCTGCTAGGCCTTTTCCCCTCCTGTGCTAAGGCTTTTTTTGGCGTTTTGGGGTAGTGCGCGCTTAGGCCCTTGTAACTTTTTGACCACATAAGGTATCCACTCCAAATTTGCGTCCTTTTCTTCCAACATCATGTGGATTCTAAAGGCGCCCAGGGTTTGTTGATTCCCTTGGAGGCCCACCCACACAAGTGAGGTATCATTTTACTCGGGAGAACAAGGGAAACGCTGGGTGGTAGGACATTTGTGCCTGCATTGTCACCATTGTCAAATCCACCAGCTTTTGCAAGAGGGGTTACCTGGGTGTCTGGCCCCGTGCTAGACGGCCATCTAGGGAAACCTACCAAACCCACACATTTCTGAAAAGTAGACACCCGGGGGCTTCCAAGGAGGTATGGCTTGCGTGGATCCTCCAACGTTCCTTTACCCAGAATCCCTTGCAAACCTCAATTTTAGCAGAAAAAAATAAGATTTTTCACACGTTTTAGTGTGGGAAAGCGTGGCATCACTGGGCTCACACAAATTACCTCCCACCCAGCGTTCCCCCAGGTCTCCCGATAAAAACGGTACCTCACTTGCGTGGGTAGGCATAGTGGCTGCAACAGGAAAAGGTCCAAATCGTACGGTGGTGAATTTAAAATACCCTGAAGCAATATAACCTTGATTTTTTGGGGGGGGCACCTGAGTTTTTGGCCCGGGGCTCGGTGGCCGTCTTTGGAAACTACCAAACCCAAACAGTTCTGAAAACTAGACACCCGGGGGAGTCCAGGGAGGTATGGCATGCGTGGGTCCCCCAATGTTTTCCTACCCAGAACTCCTTGCAAACCTTAAAATTAGGTAAAAATAGCACTTTTCCAAACTTTTTTGCGTGGGATCGCCGTGCCGGCAAAAATGCCCTACCACCCAGAGTTCCCCTTGTTCTCCCGAGTAAAAGGATACCTCACTTGTTCGGGTGCCCCAAAGCAGAACAGGCCAAAAATGAATTTTGAAAAAAGTAGTATTTACTCGGGAGAACAAGGGAAACGCTGGGTGGTAGGACATTTGTGCCGGCAGCGAGATCCCACCCAAAAAAGTACGGAAAAGTGGGTTTTTTGACCTAAATTTAAGGTTTGCAGGGGTTTCTGGGTAGGAAAACATTGGGGGACCCATGCATGCCACACCTCCCTGGACTCCCCCGGGTGTCTAGTTCTCAGAACTGTTTGGGTTTGGTAGTTTCCAAAGATGCCCGCCAAGCCCCGGGCCAAAAACTCATGGGAACCCCCTTGCAAAACCAAATTGTTTTGAATGAATTAAGTTTTCAGATGGAGAACGTGCGATTCAGGGGACAATATCGCATGAAAATTGTGACAGACAATTTCAAGTTTGCAAGAGATTGTGCACAAAAAACAACAATAGAATTCACCAACAAGACATGACCATATACTGCCATGAATTGCCAATAATATCTAAATTTAGAAAGTTATTTATAGCTATAATATACACCATAACTGAGTTACTCAAAAGACAAAGAATCAAGCACGGCTATCTATTCCTCAAAGACACAGACATAGAGGTTGGATTTGGCACGAGGGCGAGTGATGGTTCAGTACATAAAATTTTATTAACATGATATTTCAAAAAAATGAAATGCTCTGTTAATAAATAAATGCATAAAAACCGAACCAGTGACTCGCAACTCGTGAGCTGTAAAGCCATGACAAGGCACCAACCGTTTTACAGGCCATTCACGCACCTTTCATACCTGATACAAACAAGACCACTGACACCATCTGGAAGAAAAGTAACACATTACAACAATCACAATAAGGGACAAGGTACACCCTACTGCAGAAAGAGAAAAAACATTTTTTTTACTGCACAACCATCTAATCCGCAAGCACACACACATACTGGTTGGATTTGGCACGAGGGTGAGTGATGATTCAGTACATACAATTGTAATCGCAAGTAATTTCACAAAAAATGAAATACGCTGCGTATAATTGAAAGTATGATTAACTGAACCACTGACTCACAGCTCGTGAGCTGTAAAGCCACGTCAAGGCACCAACCTCTTTACAGGCCATTCATACACCTTTCGTACGTGTGACACATTCAAAACATTCACACCGCCAGCCGCGGACCCATCACATTTCAACACTCACACCAGCAAACAGCGCCATTCAAGGGCCCATCACTTTCACACGCCCATATTTCTGACACTGCAACTACACAAATTGATGGACTGCGTGGAGTGTCACTCAACTAGCAGTGTGTGTAGTGACCAACAGAAAGTAACTACTCACACACCGCCAGCCGAGCGCCAGTCCACCCACACCACCATCCAAGCACCAGACCATGCACACCGCCAGCCAAACGCCACTCAGCGCACACCGCCAGCCAAGCACCACTCCGTGCACAGACAGCCAAGTACCACTCCACACACACCACCAGCCAAGCGCTACTCCACGCACACCGCCAGCCAAGCACCACTCCGTGCACAGACAGCTAAGCACCGCTCCACGCACACCCTCCAGCCAAGTACCTCTCCACACACACCGCCAGCCAAACACCACTCCACACACACCACCAGCCAAACACCACTCCATGCACAGACAGCCAAGTACCACTCCACAAACACCACCAGCCAAGCGCCACTCCACACACACCGCCAGCCAAGCACCACTCCGTGCACAGACAGCCACGTACTACTCCACAAACACCACCAGCCAAGCACCGCTCCACGCACACCATCCAGCCAAGTACCACTCCACACACACCGCCAGCCAAACACCACTCCACACACACCACCAGCCAAACACCACTCCGTGCACAGACAGCCAAGTACTACTCCACAAACACCACCAGCCAAGCGCCACTCCACACACACCGCCAGCCAAGCACCACTTCGTGCACAGACAGCCAAGTACTACTCCACAAACACCATCAGCCAAGCGCAACTCCACACACACCGCCAGCCAAGCACCACTCCACACACACCGCCAGCCAAGCACCACTCCACACACACCGCCAGCCAAGCACCACTCCACGCACACCGCCAGCCAAGCACCACTCCACACACACCGCCAGCCAAGCACCACTCCACACACACCACCAGCCAAGCACCACTCCACACACACCGCCAGCCAAGCACCACTCCACACACACCACCAGCCAAACACCACTCCATGCACAGACAGCCAAGTACCACTCCACGAACACCACCAGCCAAGCGCCACTCCACACACACCGCCAGCCAAGCACCACTCCGTGCACAGACAGCCAAGTACCACTCCACACACACCGCCAGCCAAGCACCAGCCGGCACACACCACAAACACATTTAGAATTCTTTTTTTGAAAATAACACTAAACAAATGGAAATACCTAGAAATCAGCTAACACAAATTCTTAAAATAAAAACTTTGCACTAATGCCAATCCTTGAAACAAACTAAACATTTTTTACAGAATGCAGACCAGGCAATTCACTTTACAGCTCATTAAAACTCCCAAAACTTCTTTTGCGTGTGGTACGATTTAAAACAAGCTGACAGACACAATGCAGGCTTAGAAGGACAGTCAGGACAGTATATACGAGACTCCTTCCGCACGCCTCTTCGCCAACAGACTCTGCATCTTCTAGTCGGAAAGTCTCTTGCAGTAGTGGAAGGAATAGATTCAGGAAAGTGGCGCTCTTTCAATCTAGTCACTTCCTCCACCACTCCAAATCTAGGAACATTTGCCTGCTCCACAAGTACAAGGCTGCCTATTATAGACTCCTGAAACTTAACAAAAGGCATCTTCTTCTCAGGACAAGACTTCTGGTACACAACGAAAGCATTAAAGGATGCCAAGTGGAACAGATGGATAGCCAACTTCTTGTACCAAACGTAAGCCTTTCGAAGAGCAGCATAAGGTTCCAACCTCTGATCTACTCTGTCAACACCACCCATGAACTTATTGCAAGCTAAAATGCACACAGGTTTGCGCACTTCAGCACCCTGACCCCAAACAGGCGCAGGTTCTGTACTTTCATCGTGGATAGTAGTCAGCATGTACACATCTCTCTTGTCTGAACATTTCACAGCTAGAATCTCCCCACATCGCAATGCCGTACACTGTCCCCGCACAAGCCTTTTGCAAACAAGTTCCTTTGGGAAACCTTAACGGTTACTGCGCATTGTGCCACAAGCAACAGTGCCCACTTTGGCCAACTCTTTGAACAACCGCACACCAATGTAGAAGTTATCTACATATAAATGATGGCCTTTGTTAAATAATCCTCTACCTAGTTCCCACACAATTTTCTCAGTCACTCCAAAAGTAGAAGGACAACCAGGAGGGTTAATGCTGGACTCCTTACCAGTGTACACCCTGAAATTGTAGACATATCCAGTCTCACTGTCACACAGCATATACAGTTTGATTCCATAGCGTGCCCTCTTACTAGGAATGTATTGCCTAAAAACCAAGCGGCCCTTGAACAACAGCAAAGACTCATCCACTGCAATTTCTTTTCCAGGGACAAAGATCTCAGAAAAACGATCAACAAAGTGATCAAGGACAGGCCGAATTTTAAACAAACGGTCACAATCAGGGTGATCGCGTGACAACGCTAAACTATTATCAACAAAATGCATCATCCGAAGAAGAAGCATATACCGATCACGACTTATGACTGCTGGAAATATAGCTGTTGCCATCAAGGGACTAGTGGACCAATATGAAGTCATTGATGGCTTCCTTAGCAAGCCCATCAAAAAAGTTAATCCCAGAAACTTCTTCATCTCTTCAACATTTGTGGGAGTCCACCGGATTGCTCTAGAATAGGGCTTAAGGCGGGCACTGTTGGCCCTCAAAAATTGTTCTGCATACAAATTGGTTTGCTCAACAATCTCTTGCAAAAACACATCGTCAAAAAACAACTGAAAAAAATGTATTGGCAGAAAATTCTCAGTATTCACTCTACACCCAGGAACACCAGTGAACTCTGGCAATGCCAACTGCACCAAGCCAGGGGGAACCCAGAGGCCATCCCTATCAACGGGGGGAGCAGCCACCCCAGCCTGCAGCCCAGAAGCCTCTTGCTGCTGTTCACCAACGGGAAGCCTAACAGCCACAGATACTTCTGGCTGCACAACACCAACAGAAGACATAGCATCCCCAGAGGGCTCTTCCTGCACTACACCAACGGGAAGCCCAGCAGCCTGAGATGCTTCTTGCTGCACTACACCACTGGGAAACCAAGCAGACCCAGATGCCTCTTGCCGCTCTACACCAATGGGAAGCCTACCAGCCACAGATACTTCTGGCTGCACAACACCAACAGAAGACATAGCATCCCCAGAGGGCTCTTCCTGCACTACACCAACGGGAAGCCCAGCAGCCTGAGATGCTTCTTGTTGCACTACACCACCGGGAAACCAAGCAGGCCCAGATGCCTCTTGCCGCTCTACACCAATGGGAAGCCTAACAGCCCCAGATGCCTCTTGCTGCACTACACCAGCAGGAAGACGAAAAGCTCCAGATGCCTCTTTGCGCACCACAGCAATGTGAAGCCTTTTGGGTGCAGGCTCCAGCCCACATGCCTCTTGCCGACGTAAAAAGAAAGGGAACCTTGCGGCCCTAGGCAGCAGCACAGGTGCCTCTTGGCCCACTACCGGCACATCAATGTCCTCCTCTACCATAGGCCCTTCATCAGCACTAGAAGAAGATTCATCATCCGATGATGATGATTCCATGCGAAGAGAAAACTCACTGCCTGAATCTTCTGCCCCTACCTGGGAGTCCGAATCGGACTCAGACTCTGAACCATGGTCAGAGGAAGACTCAAAAAGCAAACCAAGAACCTGCTGAGCAGTAATCCTGCGACTAGCCATTATCCTTACAAAGCAAAAAGACTGCACACACAAGTGAACAACAACCTACACTGTGCAAAGTAAGAAGTAAACAAGGTAAGGCTTTCACAAAAAGATAAATACAATCCAATCCAATTTCACTCTTACCAAATATAGCTACACTCACCAGCACCTACTCTGTTGAGACACAGCAAAAAGAAATGATATCCCACTAGAAAGAAAAAAAAATGACAGATTAGAAAACAAAGTGCACATCAAACACTAATGCCGAAAAAAAACCTCAATAAGACAAACATCAAGGGAAAGTAGTACAAAATACATTCACTTACCAAGCACAAGCAACTACACAAGCTGCAAACAGACACGCAACCTACATCAATCCAAACAGCAAAAGCCTGGAACAAGACAAAAATAGAGAAGAAAAAAAAATTACTACCACATTTCACAAGCAATATAACAATTAAAACAACAACACACAAATTTGCCCCCCAAATTTAAATTCGGCCAGATGGGCCATCAAATAGGGCTTAGAACAATTGGGATTACATGAGGTTTTACATCAAGACACTGGTTAATTTTTTGAATTTGTTTTACTGCCAGACCCCTTTGGTGCCAGTCAGTCTTTTGCTCCTACCAGTACCCCCATCACACAGGGACAGTAAGGACATTCATACATCTTTTGTACGTGTGACACATACAAAAAAATTAACGCCGCCAGCGCCATTCAAGGGCCCATCACTTTCACACGCCCACATATCTGACACAGCAACTACAGAAAATGATGGACTGCGTAGAGTGTCACTCAACTAGCAGTGTGTGTAGTGACCAACAGAAAGTAACTACTCACACACCACCAGCTGAGTGCCAGTCCACCCACACCACCATCCAAGCGCCAGACCATGCACACCGCCAGCCAAACACCACTCAGCACACACCGACAGCCAAGTACCACTCCACGCACACCATCCAGCCAAGTGCCACTCCACACATACCGCCAGCCAAGCACCACTCCGTGCACAGACAGCCAAGTACCACTCCACGCACACCACCAGCCAAGCGTCACTCCACGCACACCGCCAGCCAAGCACCACTCCGTGCACAGACAGCAAAGTAGCACTCCACGCACACCACCAGCCAAGCGCCACTCCACACACACCGCCAGCCAAGCAGCACTCCGTGCATAGATAGCCAAGTACCCCTCCACACACACCACCAGCCAAGCGCCACTCCACACACACCGCCAGCCAAGCACCACTCCGTGCATAGATAGCCAAGTACCCCTCCACGCACACCGCCAGCCAAGCACCACTCCACGCACACCGCAAGCCAAGCGCCACTCACCGCCAGCCAAGCACCGCTCCACGCACACCATCCAGCCAAGTACCACTCCCCACACACCGCCAGCCAAACACCATTCCACACACACCACCAGCCAAACACCACTCCGTGCACAGACAACCAAGTAGCACTCCACGCACACCACCAGCCAAGCGCCACTCCACACACACCGCCAGCCAAGCAGCACTTCGTGCACAGACAGCAAAGTAGCACTCCACGCACACCACCAGCCAAGCGCCACGCCACACACACCGCCAGCCAAGCACCACTCCGTGCACAGACAGCAAAGTAGCACTCCACGCACACCACCAGCCAAGCGCCACTCCACAAGCACCACCAGCCAAGCACCACTCCGTGCACAGCCAGCCAAGTACCACTCCACACACACCACCAGCCAAGCGCCACTCCACACACACCGCCAGCCAAGCACCACTCCGTGCATAGATAGCAAAGTACCCCTCCACACACACCGCCAGCCAAACACCACTCAGCGCACACCGACAGCCAAGTACCACTCCACGCACACCGCAAGCCAAGCGCCACTCACCGCCAGCCAAGCACCGCTCCACGCACACCATCCAGCCAAGTACCACTCCCCACACACCGCCAGCCAAACACCACTCCACACACACCACCAGCCAAACACCACTCCGTGCACAGACAGCCAAGTACCACTCCACACACACCACCAGCCAAGCGCCACTCCACACACACCGCCAGCCAAGCACCACTCCGTGCATAGAAAGACAAGTACCCCTCCACGCTCACCGCCAGCCAAACACCACTCAGCGCACACCGACAGCCAAGTACCACTCCACACACACCGCCAGCCAAGCACCACTCCACGCACACCGCAAGCCAAGCGCCACTCACCGCAAGCCAAGCACCGCTCCACGCACACCATCCAGCCAAGTACCACTCCCCACACACCGCCAGCCAAACACCACTCCACACACACCACCAGCAAACACCACTCCGTACACAGACAACCAAGTACCACTCCACGCACACCACCAGCCAAGCGCCACTCCACACACACCGCCAGCCAAGCAGCACTCCGTGCACAGACAGCAAAGTAGCACTCCACGCACACCACCAACCAAGCGCCACTCCACACACACCGCCAGCCAAGCACTACTCCTTGGCCAAGGGGTCGCATCCTAAAAACTAAATATTCCCTTGTGCTAGTGGGCATTTTCTGCCCCCCCTGGGGGCAAAACGGCAAAAAAAAGGGCCGATTTGCCCCCAGGGTGGACAGAAAAACAAAAACACAATCATGGCCACCTGGAAGCGACCCTTACCCAAGGGGTCGCTTCCCAAAACAAACACATTGCCCCAACAAAAATCCCTGGTGCTAGTGGGTAATTTCTGCCCCCCCTGGGGGCAAAACGGCCGAAAAACGGGCCGATTTGCCCCCAGGGGGGGGGGGGCAGAAAAACGAAAAGGTAATTTGAGGCCACCTTGAAGCGACCCTTGCCCAAGGGGTCGCTTCCTAAAAGCTAAAAACAAAATCCCTGGTGCTAGTGGGCATTTTCTGTCCTCCCTGGGGGCAAAACGGCAAAAAAACAAAAAAAAGATTTGCCCCCAGGGGGACAGAAAAACGTAAACAGAGAAGATGACCGCCATCTTGGCTCCAAAACACAACCCTGGTGCTAGTGGGGAATTTCTACCCCCCCCTGGGGGCAAAATGGCCAAAAAAACGGGCCGATTTCCCCCCAGGGGGGGGCAGAAAAACGAAAACATATTTACTGCCCGCCTGGAAGCGACCCTTGCCCAAGGGGTCGCTTCCTAAAAACTAAAATGAAATCCCTGGTGCTAGTGGGGGCATTTCCGCCGCACGATCGCGACGCTGTGCGCGATCGTGAGGCAGAAATGCCCTGCAAAGAGACATCAGGGGAGAGGAAAATCTCTTTCCTCTCCCCTGATGCCTCTTCGCCGCCCCAAACCCCCGCCGGAGTCAAGAAAACCTACCTAGCTGCACGGCGCTCAGGAAGCAAATGGCTTCCCGAGCGCTGGGAATCCCTGATGATGTCAGCGCGCGCTGTGCGCGCTGACGTCATCAGGGATTCCCAGGGGGGGGGGCGGGGGCGGCAGCGGAAGCTCTTCCGCTGCCGCCCCCAGCAAAACGAACAGGATCGGAGACCCTCGGGGGGGAGCGCCAGCGCTTCCCCCGAGGGTGGGGCTGAAGACGAGCTGGCCTTGTCATCAGCGCACGACAGGTAAGCGCGATGACGAGCCCAGCTCGTCATTAGCCCCGAAGGGGTTAAAGCAGTTTTAGCCAAATTAAGAGAACATCATTTATTTGCTAAACTGGAAAAGTGTACTTTTAATTCCAATTCGGTGGATTTTTTGTGATATTGTCTAACTCCACAAGGTATTGTGATGGATGAAAAGAAGGTCAAAGCAGTTGCAGAATGGTCAGATCCCACATCCCTTAAAGATGTACAAAAATGTTTAGGTTTTGCCAATTTTTACAGGAGATTCATTTCCCATTTTGCAGAAATAGTGGCTCCTATTACCAAATTATTGCGAAAAGGACACAAAATTTTGTGGGATGCTGCAGCATCACAGGCATTTCAAACTTTGAAACAAAAGTTCATTTCAGCACCCATTTTAAGACATCCGGATCCAAATCTTCCATTTTATGTGGAAGCAGATGCTTCGCAGGTAGCATTAGGAGGAGTACTCTCACAAAGAGATTCGGAAGATGGACAGTTACATCCCATTGTTTTTTACTCTAAAAAGTTACTACCAGCCGAACAAAACTATACTGTAGCTGAGCGTGAGTTATTAGCTATTAAAGTAGCTTTTACTGAATGGCGTCATCATTTGATGGGGCAAAATTTCCTGTAACAATTTTTTGTGATCACAAAAACCTGCAATTTTTTAGCTCAGTAAAAGCTTTAACACCGCGACAAATGCGTTGGTTGAACTTTTTTAGCACTTATGATTTTGTCATAACTTAGAGGCCTGGTACACATCAAATACAATCTGATGTATTGTCCAGGTATGGGCATTTCTCAGAATTAAATCAGGAAACTAGAGGTCAACCTATAATACAACCTCAAAAAATATTAGCACCAATTAAACAACAGGATTTCATGTCAAGTTTGTATGACGCACATTTACAAATCAAGTCTCTAGATTGGTTAAAGGATAAGACTAATTCCATACAAAATGGGCTATTGTATCATGGAGCCCTTTTGTATATACCAACTTTGGATTTGCAACAGCAAATAGTTACATGGTATCATTCTGCAGTATTAGCAGGACATCCGGGTCGGTTAAAAACTTTAGAAAATGTGCGAAAACATTTCTGGTGGCCGAATATGAATAATGACATTAAAAAATATGTGGAAACTTGTCCAACTTGTGCTTGTCAAAAATCATCACATAGAGCTCCAGCTGGTTATTTAATCCCTATGCCTACTCCACAAACACCTTGGCATACTTTAAGTGTAGATTTCATTGCAAGTCTACCTTCTTGTAATAAATATACTACAGTTCTTGTGGTGGTAGATGTTTTGTCAAAAATGGCTAATTTTATTCCCTTGAAGAAATTACCAACCGCAGGAGAATTTGCAGACATTTTTCTTAAAGAAATTGTGCGTCTTCATGGGTTGCCAAGCAAAATTGTTTCTGATAGAGGGAGTCAATTTAATTCAAAATTTTGGAAGACACTTTGTGCAAAAATAAAAATAGAACCAGCTTTGTCTACCGCATTCCATCCTGAAACAGATGGACAAACAGAGCGTCTAAATCAGACATTGTTACAAACTTTAAGGTGTTTGTTAGTAGAGTATTCAAGTGAATGGTTAGAGGCCATACCAATTGCTGAATTTGTTTACAACAATACTATTCATGCTTCAACTCATTGTACCCCTTTTTATTTTATGCAGGGTTTTCATCCTAGAGCATTACCAGTTAAAATTAATGATTCACTACTTCCAAAGGTTATTGAGAGGTTAACTGATTTAATTAAAATTCAGGAAAAAGCCAAAAATCATTTGATTTGTTATAAAGAAAGAATGAAAAAACAAGCTGATAAACACAGAACTGAAGCACCCCTGTATAACCTTGGAGAGAAAGTTTGGCTATCTACTAGGAATTTAAATATGGAAGGGTCCCGAAAATTACAACCAAAATTTATAGGACCTTTTTATTATTAAAGAATTAGTGAATCCTGTAACAGTAAGATTAGACCTTCCTGGTGAATACTCAATACATCCTGTGTTTCATGTATCCCTACTCAAACCTCACAATCCCCTTACCCGAAAAGAAGTTCCACCACCTCCCATCAAAATAGCTGGTCATTTAGAATATGAAGTCAAGAAAATATTAGATGCCAAAAGAATTCAAGGGCGTTTATTTTATTTAATCGCTTGGAAGGGTTACGATAGTACAGAAAATTCCTGGGATCCAGCTTCCAATGTGCATGCCCCTCGATTATTAAGATTCAGAAAAGGGGGTGGTGATGAACAGAGTGCCTGAATTAAGCAGACCACTCTTACCCAGTCCAAAGATCAGGGCTTGATCCATCACCGTTTTTTAGCTCACTGCACCATCCCAGCTCAGAACTTGGCTATATGCAAATTAGTAAGCATGGGCGTAAAATCCGCTCCGATCGCGGATTTTTTGGATTTTCGGCAAATTCGCAATCCGCAAACTCTTGCGAATTTGTCGAAAATCCGTGAATCCGCTCGCGGCGGATTTTTTGCTTGGTTGCGGCGCGCGGCGTGGTGCACGGCGTTCACTTTCCGTCATTAAGCGTTTGCCGAGTTGTTTTTCTCGATCATATTTTGCGAGTGCCGCGCCATTTTAGATCTTGCTGCGTGATCCCGCGGGAGTTTGGCGCCCGCGAATACGTAATCGCGGCTTGCCACCTTGCACAGCACACCTCGCGAGAGTTCGCAATTGCGAACACGTAGTTGCGGCGGAAAGGAACAATCTCGCACTCGCTAAATAGAGATTTTGCAATTCTGCACAAGAAAATCACCAGCAAACAGGATAAACCTTCAGAAAATTATGATTTTTATTAGAATCACTCCTCAGGTTGACATTTGCATGGCCTTTTTTTTTTGCAAGGAGTCCATTTTTTGGGGGGGGAGGAAGGAAGTGCCCCACAGTCTCCAACTTCCTGTTCCTGTCCAGCAGGCTCCTCCCAGTGCTTTGTCCATCTCCTGGTCACTTTCATTTGGATCTGGAGCTGGAAGGATTACTTTTTGTGGGTGCTGCTGGATATTTGGATTTGAGGCCTTTTTGACTGTCTTTGGATCACTTTTGGATTAGAAATCAACTTTCACAAGTAAGTTTGTTTGGGGCATTACAGTTGCTGCAAGTACAATTTTGGAACTTTTTCAGAGCATTAAATAAATTATATTGTGGGTAGCCACAGTATCCAGTAGGACCAGGGTTGGTTAGGGGTGCATGATACAACTGTTTTGTTGAATTTAAACACCATTGAGGCCATGGATGGGCTGGGATTGTGCTGATTTTTGTCGTTTTTTTGGGCCTGCTGGTGTGGCCCTTTGCCCAGGGGTGGTGAGTGTTGCATGGGCCTAGTCTTTCTGTGGGGTGTCCTCTTGAATTTAAACACCATTGAGGCCATGGATGGGCTGGGATTGTGCTGTTTTTTGTTGTTTTTGTCGTTTTTTGGGGGCTGCTGGTGTGGCCTTTTGCCCAGGGGTAGTGGTGCATGGACTGAGTGTGCCTGTAGTGTGGTCTCACTCTCTTTAATGTAAACATCCTGGATGGCATTGGATTGTGGTGATTTTTGGCTGTTTTTCTGTTTTTTTGGGGTGTACTGTTGATGTGGACTGGCTTGGGGTGTAATGGGCCATTTTGAAGAGAGGCAGTGTCTGAGGCCTGCACTTATTTTGCCTACTTTTCATCCATTATGCCCAGGGGTAGTGAGTGTTGCATACTTGCATGGCCCTAGTCTTTCTGTGGGGTGTCTTCAATGTAAACATCATGGATGGCATGGGATTGTGCTGATTTTTCTGTGTTTTGTCGATTTTTTGGGCTGTATAACTGAACTGATGTTCCTCTGTCTTCCATTGCTTTTAGGTGCACAAGACTCAAGAGAACCACCAGTGCCAGGAAGAAGTCCTGCAGCGGTGTGTGTGTGCAGCATAACGTCACGCGACGTCACGTCTGGACACAGACAACTCTGCAACTCGTGCAACTGCTGCCTGCTGTTCTGACCTGCTCTGAAGAAGATGGCCCCAAAAAAAGTTACCCGTAGCTCCTCTAGCAAGAAAGGTGCCAGTAAGGAGCAGAAGAAGCAAGTTACCAAGGAGACTGGTGTGCCGCCCGCCCCTTTTTTTGGGAGTAAAAAAAAAAGTATGCCTGCAGCAGCAGCGGGATCTGCTGGGGACCAAGCTGGCAGCAGCACCCCCGCTCCATTGGGCTCAGTGCCACCACCACCACCACGCCAACTTAAGTCCAAGCCCTTGAGTGCTGCAGAGACAGCCAGTATAGTTCTTCAATCACCATCGACCAGTGATGTTGGCTCATCGCAAGAAAGCAGCAGCAATGTCCCTCAATCAACACAGGTTGTTGTAGCTCATCTGACGAGTGTTGAACAACCACAGCCGCAACAACAATCACATGTGCAAGTACAAGCCCAAGTACATGTGGAAGGAGAGGCAGCGCAAGGAGATGCGCAAGCAGAGGTGCATGGAGGGTCACAAGTGCCCACAATAGTTGTTCCTCCCGAAGTAGGGGCACATCAGGAAATCGACAATCAAGGCGAGGTATCATTTGAGGAAGCCACTCCTCCTGATGATCATTCATTGTCTTCCACACCCCTAGCAAGGAAGAGATCAAGGGTGGTGTCTACATCTTCTTCAAGCACACCTCCTTCTGATGATACGGATCAAACTTGGGAACCAGCACCACTGCCGTCTGAGAGTGAGGCACACCATGATCTGACAAAGGTAGTTAAGCGTAAAAGGAAGCTCGTCCAAAGTCTCAGAGTTATGGAGTGTGATGAGGCTCAACAAGAAGTGGCGGATACTGCTGCTGATGAAGACTCTGACAACGACGACCCAGTCATCATAAAGGTCACTGCAGCCCCAGCGGGCATGCAGCAAACAGACATTTTGACCCTAGCCCAAAGAGCTGCTGAGCGTGATGATGATGATGTTGTCGATGAGGAGGCAGTGGAAACACCACAATCATTGGAGTTAAGTAGTACACCAACTCGTCCCGCTTCCATATTTCTTTCTGGCAAGAAGGGACCTCCATCCACCTCGACCTTAATTAGTGGCGGTGAAAGTGCACAACGTACAAAAGTTGGGCAATCCAGATCCTCCACTTCATCTGGCATTAGCTTCATGACCACCACCACCAGTATCGCCGCCTCCTCCAGGCCCCACAGACACTTCAAGTCCCCAGTTTGGGACTTCTTTACTGCTTGCCAAAAAAGTCCAAAGTTTGCCATTTGTACCCTTTGTAAGCTTGCAGTTAGTCGTGGTAAGTCGGGTACCAACTATGGTACCGGAGGCCAGAGAGGTCATCTTGAGAGAAAGCACACTGTCAAATGGTTTGCGCACCTAGATGCGATCAAGGAAGCCCGAATTGGAAGTCAAGAAAACGTTGATGTTGCATCTGATGATGACGAGGAGGAAGAAGACGTGTCAAACACTTCCCTTACACCCAGTACCCCTGTCAGCAGCACACCCAATGTGAGGCACACTAAGAGTGTTGGAGCGAGTGAGACACCAACGCGCAAAAGTTCACCAGCGAGCAAAATTGGGTCAACGAAGTCATTATCATCCCGTAAATGCTTGGTCCAGGGCAACATTAGAACCATGTTTTCTTCAGACGTGCCATATGAACGCAACCACCCACTGACGCGTCTGTATAACACTAAGCTGGCTAAAATGCTAGCTGTGGACCTTCTCCCTTTTTCTTTTGTAGAAGCGGTAGGTTTTCTAGAATTAGTGGCAACGCTCTGCCCTAAATGGAAGGTTCCTAGCCGGTTCTATTTTGCCAGAGTTGCGGTTCCAGCACTACATGAAGATGTGCTGGAGGCGATTGGGGCAGCTTTGCAGAAGAGTGCTGTTCACACAATACATCTGACAACAGACATGTGGACCAGTGGCGCAGGCGCTGATTACATGTGCATCACTGCACACTGGGTCTCTTTTTCAGGTGTTAAAGCAAAGCTAAACGCAGGTGTTGACCCGGACCAAGTTTTTAAAGCTGCTCGGAAACATGCAACACTAGCCATGTTTGGCTTGGAGAAAAGTCACACATCCCAAAACATTTTGGACGAGTTTAACAAAAAGGTCTTGAAAATGCTATCCCCAAAAAAACGCCAGATTGGTTATGTTTCCACGGATAATGGCGCCAATGTAGTTAAGCCCATGTCGCTGGGTGGCTATTTCAGAGTGCCGTGTTTGGCGCACTGTATCAACCTGGTAGTTCAAAAATTCTTGAGTGATAGAGACAGTGCAGCGTTCGCGGTGATGGCCACCTGCCGCAAAATGTGCAACCATTTCAGCCATTCTTTTAAGGCCCGGAAGCATCTGAGGAGGCTGCTACTTCAAAGTCGAATACCAGTGAAAGCACTCATCCAGGAGGTGGCAACACGTTGGAACTCAACCTTCTACATGCTTGAGCGTCTGTATGAGCAGTATACGGTACTCGATCACTATTTCTTAACAGAGGGTACATCTCAGAAGGAGGACCTGCGGATGGGTGCGGTGCAATGGGACATAGTTAAAAGCCTGACAGACATGCTTCGTCCTTTTGAGTTCTTCACGCGTGCAGTCAGCCAGGAGGACTGTAATTTGGGAAAAGCTATCCCATTGTTGTGCATGCTGGAGCACCAACTGATGGCGGTGTCTTCTGAGTTTGAAAAAGATGTAAAAAAAAAAGACCCTTTTATTTTGTCTGAGAAATTATTAGAGCGCCTACGTGGTGATGAACGTCTTCAAAAGATCAAGTCAGAACAGCATTACATTTGTGCTACTATTCTGGATCCACGCTACCAAAAGGCGCTGGCAGGCGAAGCATTCTTTCCTTTTGCTGATGAAGATGTTCAAAAGTACAAACATTGGCTAGCCTGGTCAGCCAAGAGGTTTGAAAAAGAACGGCAGGTTATTGAAGAAGGCAGTACATCAGCATCAGCATCAGCAGGCCATCCCCAGTCACAAGAATCCACTTCTGCACCTGTGGCTGGGGCACAAGTGACCTCTCAGCCGTTAAAGACACCGGCAACTGGATCATCTGCACCACACACAACAGTAACAGTGGCTGCTGTGGAGGATTGGCTAAGTTTGCTTGGGTATGGTTCTCGAAAAAATGTCACAGGCACAGCAAAAAGTAAGCAAAGTGGAGGAACCGTTGATGACCTTGAGTCGATGGTGCAGGACTATCTGAATGACTCAACAGAGGTCTTTCTTAATGATGAGCCATTGCAGTATTGGCATGGCAAAAAACAATTGTGGCCACAGCTCTCCAACCTGGCTATAAACTATTTGTCTTGCCCACTCGCAAGTGTGTCTTCTGAACGTGTTTTGTAACTCCCAAACGGAGCCGCCTCTCGCCCAAAAATGTTGAGCGGCTGACAATGATCAAGATGAATCAGCACCTCATACCACCAGATTACAAAGTACGAGAAAGCACGCCGCATGAAGACGAGGAGGACGGCAACGTAGATGAGGGGATTTGTTCTCTGTTCGGTGGCACTGACCTCATCCTGCCTGAATTCGCAGAGTATGATGACGAAATCTTCTTCTTATTCCCTGACACCGAGCCCTGAAAATGAGACAATGAATCAATAACTTTCTTTTTCGTCCTTATTCACTTTTTTTCCTGTGTGTCTGTCTTTCTTTGTTTTGCACAGTTAATTTAATTCAAACTTTAATCACCTAACCCCAAAAACAAGACCATCAGCAGAACTGTCTTCACTTGTTTGCTTATTGATTTGAAGGTGCCGCAGTCTACATTCCTCAGGTTCACAAGTTCTGAAGAACATGCTCCTCTATCCTCCTCCTCCAGACTGCGATTTCCCTCAAAGCAGAGTGCTGGATTACGCCCAATGAAGAAAGACTCAGCACTTGTGGGGGTGTTCTACTTCTTTGCGGGTGAGTTGACGGCTTTGGGCCCATTGCTGTGAAGCTCTAATAATGGATAAAAGTGTTTTGGACCAAATATGAGGTGGAAATTTCTTGCCGTTTTTGCTGACTTGCTTGCCTTTGAGGTGCTCTTTGGCGGGGTTCCGGGTGTTTGTGGGTGAGTTTTGGGGTCTGGGAGCACTGCTGCGACAGTCTAATCTTGATTGCATTTGCTTTTCAGGAAATCCGTGGTGGAAAACAGGAGTTATGATGATGACCTAGCTGCACAGCGCGTTTGGACCGAAGGCCGAGAGATATTGTAAGTATGAGATTTAGCTTTTTTGCTGTTTGGGGGTGTTGTCGCGTGCTTTTTTGCGGGTGGGTTGGCGGGTCTTCGGGCATTCCTGGGAAGGTCTAATACCGGATAGAAGTGTTTTGGACAAAATCCATAAGGAAAAACCTTTTGGCACTTTTTGTAAGTTAGGGTTCGTTAGGGTTCGCCCTAGCAGCAGGATTGCATGTGTTTCGGGGTGTTCTATTGCAACGCAGTTCTGGGGTTTTAGAGCACTCTTGGAGCGATGCTGGCTATGGATACTTTTGCTTGCTTGCAAGTGGTTTGAATACAATCCACAGTCGGTAAGGGTGTATTTGGGCCTACTGTTACTTTCAAAGTACGTTTTGTCACCATTTTTCTGCTAGGCATCGTTTTTGGAGATCTGATTGGGGGTCTTCTACATTTTTGCGACTGGCTTTAGTAAGGGGTCTTGGTGGGAGCATTGCTGGGAAGGTCAAATTTTGTTCTAAAACACAGTTTACAGTACACCTACCTTGAGGGGAAAGATCCGCTATAATATTTTGGCCATACTTATTTATCCTTAAAAAGGTGACTCAGACAGAGCACGCAATTTCAAAAATATTGTACTGTCTATTAGGGAAATCAAAGTGTGACTTTTTGCACCACACAGCGTACATAACTTATATTTATTTATCAGTGGTATTGTAATAGCACTTCCTGTTTTCCGTTCAATAA